>NC_090242.1:24276031-24622281 GCF_024489055.1 Chanodichthys erythropterus | reverse complement strand
GGGGTGCCCAGTGCTCCTGTGCGGGTTTGGTGATGGGAATATCCTAGTTACCTGTCTGCAAAAAGCGCACCTGCTCACCTGCTTTACGTTATAAAATATGACCCCGCCCTCCTGCGCTTGACACACAGCAACTCAGCGATGTCCCCGCCCACCTGCTCCTGGTGCTGCCAACTAGGACTTATGCTTTCAAATTTATTATTTAAATTTAATTGTATTTAATTATTTGCTTTCATACTATCATATATATTAATGTAATTAATAACTTTTTTTAATTAAAATAATTATGGCATTGTAAAATACATAAGTCTTAAAGGGATAGTTCACACAAAAATGAAGAAAAGACAAAGAAATCTATTTAGGTATGCAGGTAGGCCTGTTGATGAATTTGTACAGGGAATGTATTGGAAGTTAATGTATAAACCGTTCACGGAAGCTGACACACAAGGACGTAACAAACAAAGCTTAAGAATGAACTTTGCTCTCTCTTGTTTTATTGCTGTTGTAGGCTAAGCAACCGCACCAAACACACTGCTGTATGGGTGAATGGCGATTAACAGACACTTTAAAACTGTAGCGCCACCATGAGGAAAAATAAAATATCAATAAAGTCCAAATTATAATTTATACGATGACCTGGATGAATGAAAATTCCAAAAACACAAAGAATCCTGAAATATCACAGTTCTTGTAGTAGCCTACAACATATAGGGAGATGTGGGGGAATCAGCGAAAAATGTCTTAGGAATATCTTAGAAAATAATACAATAAACCTTGTGGTCTAAAAATAAAAACTACAAAATTGCACAGAAAATCTTTTTCTCTCTGAAGGGGTTTTCTGAGGATGGTACGGGGGTCAGCAGGGGGTCCTCTTTTGCATGGGACTCGCAGTAAGCCATCAGCTCCGCTGCTGCTTTAGATACCTGTGCCAAGAGATACAAGCCAACACTATACATCCAGGAATAACATCCCATTTTCTTTTACGCCTGGAATAAATGTAAATTATTTTAAATAATTTCTCATTAAATGGTTAGGCCACCCAAAAATGAAAAATTCTGTTATTTATTATTCACCCTCAGGGCGTTCTTAACCCCTGAAGACTTTCATTTATCTTCAGAAAAAAAAATGAAGATCTTTGTAATGAAATCTGAGAGCCTTCTGTCTTCCATTGACAGCCTTTGCAACTACTACTTTCAAGTCTCAGATTGGTAGTAAAGTTGGTAAAAAATTTTTTTTTTTAAATTTACCACTTTTATTTACAAACTATTAATTTCAGATGCACATTCACGCAACAACGTCTGCTCTCGCTTTGTTGTGGTGCTCTCATGAACGCGCGTTGGAGATCAATATTTTGTAAATAAAGTGGTAAATTATGGGGGTTTTTTTTGCACAAAGTACTCTTGTCACTTCATAAAACTGAGGTTAAACCACTGGAGTCACATGAATTACTTTAATGATGTCTTTACTACCTTTCTGGGGCTTGAAAGTGGTAGTTGCTTAGGCTGTCAATGGAGGGAAAGAAAGCTCAGATTTCATTAAAAAGATCTTCATTTGTGTTCTGAAGCTGAATGAAAGTCTTATGGGTTTGGAACGACATGAGGGTGAGTAATTAATGACAGAATTTTTATTTTTAGGTGAACTAACACTTTAATTTTAAATGGCTTTTGTATATTTTAATGAATAAATCAAAAAAATGCTGGGTTAAAAACAACCCAAACTGGGTTGAAGATGGACAAACACTGCTGGGTAGTTTTATTAAACTCAACTATTGTTAGAAAATTACTGTATTGCTTGCTTAAAATGAACACAAAATATGTTGGAAATTAACATTTAGTAACATGTATAACATTTATTTATAAGTTTAATAAATAATAATTAAAGCTGCAGTCTGTAAGTTTTGCCTCTTTGTCGCCATCTCTGTTTGAAACCTGCAATTGCAGTTTTTTGCAGAATTATCATCTTTACGTGGGTTGTGTATCAGCATGGATGAATCTAATGTTTGCTGTCTGTCACCGCACCGGTGTGGATACTGTACTTCGGAATTCAGAAATCACAGATTCTACATCTTGAAGTATGACCAAAATAAGAATTTTCACCGCAAAATTTCATCTGAATATGTAAGTAACATGTCTGACACTTTTGTTCTGACCAACTGAGAAAAAAAAGCATTACAATAACGATCGCTCGGATCACATCAAACCGTGCAAATTATTATTATTGTTATACTTTGTTCTCAAATTGTTAATGTTAACAACATCAGCATTGCGTTACTGCTTATTTAGTGTGTATTAGCATTACCAGACTTCAATTTCTGTAGCCACTCCACAGTCCGAAGTCTTTTGCTTTTGACTACAGGTGAATCTCCAGTTGTCACTGATGATTGTCATTTGGATCTTTCTGGATTATAATCCGCCATCAAAATGTTAAATTTAATTATTGTAGCTGCTGTGACAAAAAAGGCTATAAATGATCTGCTACCAGCAGCATCCTCACATGATATATAGCCTACTAGCTGGGACTCCTTCTTCATGTAAACAGATGTGATGTAATGACGCAAAGACGAAAGGCGACATCCTCGAATTTCCCACAAAAACCCACCAGTATAACCCAAATTATAAAGCATTATTATAAGCTTACCATTGTGAATCGGGCTAAGGTAAGGAGATAGTTTTGAATACTGGCTGGTTATGTACTTGCTCAAAAATTGATTTTGGATCATTTTTAACCAAAAAATGTTACAGACTGCAGCTTTAAACAATAAACATTTATTAAATTGCTTATTAATAAATGTTCAGCTTTTGATTATTATTGCGTCTAGTAATTATGTGTCTGATTTTTAATTTCCAACCTAATTTTAAGCCAGGCATAGGGTTAAATAAAACCGCCTGGAACGTTGGGCAAACATTTACCCAACCGCTGGGTTAAAACAACCCAATCACTGGGTTTGTCCATTTTCATCCCAGCTTGGTTTGTTTTTAACCCAGCATTCATTAGAGTGTAACAAAACACTTCTTGGTGTCTTACCATCATCCTGTCAATATTAACCTCCAGTTTCAATTGTTCCACTGTTTTTCGTGCATCTGCAATCTTGGCCATGTTATTAGACATTCTGCTCTCTTGTAGACACCAAATTAACCCTGCAGGAATACAGCAAAACAAACCCCAGGAGAGTCCAGGTAAATGCATCTGGAAGATAACAGCTCAACTCCAGTTCTACAGATGTCTGATGTTTTAGTTCCCTAAAAAGACAATGCTATTGGCTCCTCTAGGCTATCAAAGACATCTCTGTTGCAGAGTTGCAGTAATTGTTTTGCTGGGTCTCAGCTGGTCATGTTTTGGATGAGGCTCAGTGGGAGAGGAGAAACAGAGGAGTGCAGAAATCCTCTAGAGAGCACAAATAATCTGCTTACTAATTAATAAAAAGTCATATAACACACTTAACACTTTCACACTACCATAATTCTTAATTTACTGTTAGCATAAAAACAGTAATGTTTTTTTCAGATGTTCTACTGAAGGAACGGTTTATGAGTTTTTCAAAATCTTTACAAATTTTCGAGAGCATTCAACATTTTTGTTTCATGGATTGTGCCCAATGAAAAAAGTATTATTATAGAGAACATAGATTTTCATATGGAAATCTATGCAGCACCAAAATTTGAATTATGCCGTGCATAACAATGCAATATAAATGTGCTATAACCGTTCATCATATTATATTACAGTTTCAGTGCATACTAGATATTGCTTTAACAAATTTATCTTCCTTTTTAAAGATTTCACTTTGCAGATAATTAAAAGAAATAAATCCTCTTTAAAAAATAAAAAAATCATGTTTCTACAAAAACAAAACTTATATATTTAATACAGCATGCTGCTTATATTTCGAAATGACTTACCACCGTTGATCCAGATTTATCCGTAATGCTAGCAGAAGAAACGACTTGTTATCGTTGATAGTTTGTTGTACACATTACGCCCTGCAGGACTGAATGAAGAGATAGTAAGGAGTGGAGGGATAGGAAAAGCTGCCTCCTCTCATAATTAGCTATTATTCCTCCCCCATATTGGGCTGAAGAGGCAAGTCACAGGCATCATGGGGTGTGACCTTCAGCTGAATATCTCAGTCATGCATAATAGTGTATGAGTGATACCTGCCAACACAATGAGCTGCACTGAGCTCTTCTGATCTGTGAAAAAGTGCCATTTCAATAGAAGATAATTAATGGAAGATGTTTTCAAGATGTTGATTATTTGTACAGTATAAGATCCTGGGATCTGGGGTGATGTTTTCCATGCCCTCCTCCGGTAAATGTTTGCAATCTGTGAAGACACAAGACTTTTAATATTGCGCATGTGATTATTGCACTCCTTCTTCCTTCACTGAAGAAAATGTCATTTTAGCATTTACACTCTTATTTTCATTTTATTTTAATTTAGTGAGAAAATAAATATTTGCACATCAGATTAACATGTCCCTCCTGATAGAAATCCCACCCAAGAGGACAGTGGCATCAAGAGAGAAACTGAAGCTGTGGTTAAGTGTTTCAGTTTTCATCATTACCTGAGGAAGGATTGTTTGTTGAGCTCACTGCAGGTGGCTCAAAGCTCCTCTCCAGGGCTTTAATGTCAAATGGCTCATTAGCAGCTGTTTTCAGACATGATTTATTGATTTACAAGTATAGTGCAGATGTGAGAAATGTAGTAAAATCCAGCTTTGAATTAGGAACTGAAATTTTGGCAGGGATTTGTTTTTTGTTTTGTTTTAGGTTTTTTTTTTTTTTTTCTGGAAAAAAGCTTAGTAGTTTCATGTTTGGCATATATTAACATGCAGAAATGTCACTCTTCCAGTTTCTAAACCAGTGTTGTTACATATCCATTCCCTTATGCCTATTCTTTTTGGCTTAACCCTTAAATGCATACCTCGGGTCTTTAGTGACCCGGGACGTTATTCATTACCCTCCTCCTCGTTCATTTTTTAAAGTTAGACATCAACTTTCTTGGTATTCCTCAATCAATTCATTATAAAGAATATAACAAGAAAAAATCATAAAATTATAAAAGAATGCCTATTTTTGTTTTCATTTTTTGTGAAAATGGTATAGGGTCGCAAACGACCCGAGGTGTGTATGAGTGTACGTATATTTTTTTCTGCACAACAATAATTGAATCTTAGATGGTCCGTGTACGTTTTGATAGTTTGTTTTCCAATTTGAAATGAAATACGCAGAAACGAGAAAACGGTCGTTTCCCGTTTTTTCGTTTGTTAAAAAAAACGGAAAAAGGAGATTTTGACTCGATTTTCGTTTTTTCGGGTCACGGAGAGAAAACGGAAACACGACTTCAAAACTCGTTTTCCACATGTGGGCGGTCATTACACGCCCCTTTCAGCCGATTGGTCAATCAAATCTGAGCCAGTGACGTCATCTTCAGTTCGTTCAACAAAATAACAGTCCTCTGCCGCTATATCAGTAGATTTCATAAATCGGCTTTCTTCTGTGCAACCTAACGCGTATTTCACAGAAATATGTTTGCACAGATAAAAAAAAGTTTAAAAAACCTACAGTAAATTTAATTAAGTCTGTTTTTAAGCTGGCATTGTGTTTTTAAAATGTAAAATGTAAATGCCTCTACATCTGTTACCAAGCGCATGACATCCTTTGGGCTACTACCACCGATCAATAGGCTATACATAATGATAGACTATTCTCTATTATAGATCAGTGGCTACCGCACTCATTTTTTTTTTTTCTTATTTTAATGTTTTGTTTACATTTTATACATTTAAATTCAATCATTTAGCAGACGCATTCCTTGCAGTAGACTATGCAGTCATATTAGAAAATAGGCTATCCACTAGGTGGCAACACCTAATAACGGTATCACCATCGGGGGCTTTTTTAGTTTTCCTTAGCTTATAAATGGCCATACAGATTTTATCTCTTAAATTAAACACTTTTATGAACACAGTGAACATTATTATATGTCACAGTTTACTTGCTATCCTCACTTTTTCTGTCTTTCCTTCGCTTTTGAATTAATTAGCTATAAATGGCCCTGAACATTTTACTTTCAATTTCGATTTAACGGCTATTGGCGATTCTGCGTCAATTGCTTTAGTGGACAACAGCAAAACAAAAACTCTCGTATATTAAACATTTTTTAACTTTTATTATCTATGTAATTATTTTGTTATCTTTTATCATCTTTGTAATTATTTTATTTTGTAAATATTCGTGGCTTAAACAGCGGGAAAATTTACTGTAGCTATGCAGTTCTGTGGATGTTTTGAAAAACTTAAACTAAACGAAAATTATTGTTGCCTTGTCAATATAATTTCTGTTTTCCCCCTGACTTTCAACTGGTGCGATCATCGTTTCATTAACCGACAAGATTATATTAAATTGGAATTAAACGAAAATAGAATTGATAAATGTCTGTGAATCATTAAACAAATCCCAGGGGTTTAGTTTTAGCCTACATGAACAAATAGCAGAATAAACAACAGAACATGAGGATTCATCATCATCACGCACCTGCAGCGCTTCTGTGAACGGAGAACAAAGGATTCAATTATATAAAAGGAATAAATAGCCTATGTCTGTGCGCGAAATTTATTTCACTTAAGTAATTAACATATTACCAAAATGAAAGGGGAAAAAATGCGACAATATGAGTGTCGGTTCATTTTTGAGAAGTTCACAGAAAGGAAACAGAGACGGCAGAACATTTCTTTGTTTACGAGCAATGTTTTGTTTTTATTGTGAGCGTACAAAATAATAGGCCTATTTAACCCTTCACAGATTCGAATGGTGTTACATATATTTGACCATAAATGTCTGAGTATTTTAAGTTGTTTCCGCTTTTATAAGAAAATTCAAGTGAACGCGTCGGCGCCTCACGCGCTCACACAACATCAGTTTTAGTAACTTGACATCACAGTCTGTTAATTGTCAAAATAACATACATTCAACCAAATATATAAAAAGTTATACTGCTCATTTTAAGTAGTCTGTGTAGGCTACAATAAAAGCGTTTAAATAATAAATATAGTTTAGCCTCCAAATCGTGAATATTGAAACATTTGGATTTGTGTCAAATTAGAGAGGTAGTTAACGCCGGTTTCTGTTTCAGTTCAGCTTTAAATTAATTCGTTTTGGCTTAACATTTATATATTATTTTTGTCATAGCTAAAATAGCTATGTAGCTGTAATTTTGATCTTTAATGTTTGATCTTTACAGGCTATTCCCTCAATCTTTTAACCAAAGGGTTATTAACATTAGCCTATATTCAGCAGGCAATGTTAGGCTATATAAAATAAATAAACAAAGAGAGATGAGCTATTGTTCGTTTTTCAAAATTGCTTACACTACTTATTTATTGTGAATTATTCTATTTATTCAAAATAGAATAAAATAAAAACTGTAGGTTTTTTTTTTGTTTGTTTGTTTGTTTTTTGTTTTTTTAATCTGTGCTTTTCATCCGCTCCTCTGTGTGGGTAGCGCAGTTTCACTATGCATATTAAACTACAAACAGCATTATAACAGTCTGTGTGCTGATTAACATTTCTGAAATAAATATTTCTGTGAAATACGCGTTAGGTTGCACAGAAGAAAGCCGATTTATGACATCTACTGATATAGCGGCAGAGGACTGTTATTTTGTTGAACGAACTGAAGATGACGTCACTGGCTCATATTTGATTGACCAATCGGCTGAAAGGGGCGTGTAATGACCGCCCACATGTGGAAAACGAGTTTTGAAGTCGTGTTTCCGTTTTCTATCCGTGACCCGAAAAAACGAAAATCGAGTCAAAATCTCGTTTTCCCGGTTTTTTTAACAAACGAAAAAACGGGAAACGACCGTTTTCTCGTTTCTGTGTATTTCATTTCAAATTGGAAAACAAACTATCAAAACGTACACGGACCTTAGATGACGGAATAAGTGCAATTCACCTTTATTCCACAAGGTGGCAATGTCTGATACACAATGCTGAAGTGACGACTCATTTAGACAGAAAACGAAATAAGACAAACATGAAATGGCTCAGCGATTTACTGCAAAACAAGTACTGAAAGCAATCAAATATCACTGTAACTGTCACTGGATGGATCTGGTGAAGCTGTTAGCGATCTAAATATTGATTTTGAAGATGTTGAAAATTATATAGTTTTGAGAATACATTTGAGATCGCGAATGGGCTCATGTTCGTGACCTCAAACATAAAACTAGCCTATTATTTGCTGAATTTAAATGAGCTCTGACGAGGACAGTGATGATGGCATAAAACATCTGCTCAAACTGAGCCCTTTCAAGCTCCTAAAGGTAACAAAATACGATTTATTTTATCCTTCTGTAATTGTTACTCTAATATCAGAGGAGTTTTATATTATCGCGACAGGTAGAGATCCTTCCGTGTTCGATATAGATCCGGGTCAATAAAGACCCGAATATGTAAGAATGATTAGCGAAACAGTCGGTTAAAGCATTAGTTCACCCATAAATGAAAATTCTGTCATTAATTACTCACCCTCATGTCATTTCACACCCGAACGTCCTTCGTTAATCTTCAGAACACAAATTAAGATATTTTTGACAAAATCCGATGGCGCAGTGAGGCCTCCATCGCCAGCAATAACACTCCCTTTTTAAATGTACAGAAAGCTACTAAAAACATATTTAAAACAGTTCATGTCACTACAGTGGTTCAACTTTAATATAATTGTGCCCCAAAAATAACAAAATAGTGATGTTATTCCACAATATCTAGTGATGGGCGATTTCAAAACACTGCTTCGAAGCTTTATGAATCTTTTGTTTCGAATCAGTGGTTCAGAGCGGCAAAAAAATCACATGATTTCAGTAAATGAGGCTTCATTACATCATGTTTTGAAACTTCAATAGTTCACGTGACAGTGTGGAACGGCATGAGGGTGAGTAATTAATGACAGAATTTTCATTTTTGGGTGAACACAGATTACAGCATGTTTTCATAGGACAACATGCTGTTGTGTAAGAGTATTTGCAACAGTCTTAAAGGGTTAGTTCACCCAAAAATTTAAATTCTGTCATTTATTACTCACCCTCATGTCGTTCCACACCCGTAAGACCTTCGTTCATCTTCAGAACACAAATTAAAATATTTTGGTTGAAATCCGATGGCTCAATGAGGCCTGCCTGCATCCATAAAGATACTAAAAACATATCTAAATCGCTTCATGTGAGTACAGTGGTTCAATATTAATATTATAAAGCGACGAGAATATTTTTGGTGCGCCAAAAAAAAAACAAAATAGCGACTTATATAGTGATGGCCGATTTTAAAACAGCATTATGAGCATTATGAATCAGCGTGTCGTGAATATTTTTGTTGTTTTACATAAATCTCACTAAATATCATTTCAATTTATTCTCAGAGCAAGAATAAAAAAAGAAAAAAAAAAAACATAATTTTTTATAAAACTGAGGTTAGACCACAGGAGTTACAAGGTTTACTTTAATGATGTCTTTCCTGACCTTGAATATGGTAGTTTTGTTGCTTCCAGTGGAGGAAAGCTCTCAAATTTCATCAAAAATGTCTTAATGATGAACAAAGTTCTTAGGGGTGTGGAACGACATTAATGACTGAATTTTCATTTTTGGGTGAACTAACCCTTTAAGGCTGTTGCAAATACTCTTACACAACAGCATGGAAGCTATGAACAGCTATGAAAACATACTGTAATCTGTCTTTCACGAACAAATCGATGAATTATCTTCCTTATGCATCATTCATTACAGTATTGTGCAGTAAAATGGTTAATAATACTTTTGAATATGTTCACAAAGCAGTTTATATAGTGAAACTAAGGATAAAACGGCATAAAATTGTAATTATGCTTCACTTTCATATTTTAAGCATTGATTTTGTTAACTGATTTGACTTACAACTAAGAATTTACATTTCAAAACTTGACTGTATCTTGGCAATACTTTCAAAACCCTTATGAGATTGCTTCATTACATTTAAAACAAGAAAAATAATCATGCTTCAGGCCTTGAATGGTTCTGCTTCATGTTCTTGCAGAGATTTCCTGCAATAACATGGTGTTTAATTCACTTGAGCAGATTTACAATGAGCAGGATATATATTTGCTTCAGAAAACATACAGGGTTACAGCTGTCATTGACATTATATGTTAATGTCTTTTAGGCCTTTGTCTTCAGCCTTGCTTCACATCTAGCATGTGCAGTAGTATCCAGAGATGGAATCGTTCCAGTTTCCAAACAGGCCTTGCTTGTATTCTTTGAGGTGATACACGATGCCAGCAGAAAACTTCTTCTTATATCCTTGCTTCTTTGATTTGGACCACACAGTCAGAGAGCAGCCTCGGCCCACCACAAGAGAGGAAATACGGTTTGTCCAAGCCCATGGCATGATCGGGGTGTCTTCATCAGGATAAACATAAAGGAAACTGCCAGTACAGCTTTCCTCATAGTAGTAGCTGCTGTCTTCGAACATCTGGGCGCAGAGTTTGCTTCCATAATGATCTTTCAGCATGGCTGGTTCAGGACACTCTGCATTGAGTGCCTCGAAGCACAGAGCAGCCAGGAGAAGAGCGACGACTCCCTTCATGTTTTCAGCGAGTAGAGTGAAAAGAGATCCTTTTCCCTGACTTATATACATGGAGCTTCTCCGTTTGAATGACGTGCGTGAGAAACTTCAGGTTTTCCAACAGACTCTGTGAAGGTCATCTGCAGCATTTACGCAAAGTTCTTTCTTTGCAATTCTGTGAAATGTGTTCTGTTCATAGTCCTTTTAGATAGTTTTCGTGAACTGAACACTTATGCAATTTTAACAAAAGCAAATATGAGAACATAACTTTGACTGAAAAGCAATTTGGATATTGTGAGTGCTCTGTGTTAGCATGATTTTAAAAGATGAAGTTCAAATCTGTGGTCCCAATGCAATGTGGGTGTCTTCAAAAATCTGCTGAGAATATAATAATATATGCATCTCTACCACAGTGAAGCATGGAGGAAGAGGAGTCATTTTAGCTGCTGGTATTGGTGAGCTACTTCACTGTGAAGTCATGTGATGCTTTGGAGTACAGGAGAATATTGCAGACTGGCTTGCTTCCCACAATTAAAAAGTCTAAAGAAGAATGACCAGATGTTGTTATTTTTCACCAATACAATACTCCTGCCCAAACTGCATAGACAACCAAAAAGTGGATTGAGAATCATGTTTTGGCCTGGTCAAAGTCCAGATTTGAACACTATAGTGAATATTTGGTCTCAAATTAAACTCAAATGAACTATAAAAACTGTCTGCAAGTTTTGTAAGGCTATTCCGTGCTAAGTTACTTTGTAGTACACTCTAACAAATGCTGGGTTAAAAACAACCCAAGTTTGCTTAAAATATGTACAAATCCAGCAGGTTGGGTTAAAGGGCACCTGTTATGCCCTCTTTCACAAGATGTAATATAAGTCTCTGGTCTGGTCAAGTTTCTGCTTAAAATACCCCACAAATTTGCCCCCATTTGGGGGTGAGCAAAAACATGCCTTTTACTATATTAATATATTGCTGGCTAAAACAATAAATCCAAAATTGGATGAAAAAAATGGCTGGGTGAAAACAACCCAATCTCTGGGTTTGTCCATATTTGTGCAATTCTTGCTAATATCCTAAACAGTGATTAAAATGATTAAGACCATTAAAAGACCAATACATATTTTGCCCAGGAGACTAATTTCACATTCAATATAATCAATAAATAGAAAATTAACAAACTAATTTCTGAATGCTTAGGCATATGTGTTTACAGAGATTCTGCAAACTGTTCTCTTGTCTCATGACATGAACAAACAGGACATATTCATGTATTCATGTTCCAATCTCCAGACAAATGTTTCTTCACTTGGTGGTACACAATATGCCAGGGGAAAACTTATTGATCCTTTCGCACCCTCAAAACCCAGAGCCGAAAGCGCTGGCCACATCATGTTGAGTGAGCTAAAACAAACTGAAATGAGAAACCTTTGGTTTATCGACAGATGCTCTGAAGGCTGGGAATTCAAACAGGTTTTGATTGCAGTTTCAGATGAGAACAGCTTCTAGTCTGTCATTATTGCTGAGTCTCAGTAGTGTTTTACTGTTCGATAAGTTTAATTTGCATTCAAATTCACGAAAGGCTACTTTAGACATACCCATAAAATTTTACCCCAAACAAAAAAAACAGCTTTCAGGCATCTTTCATGTTACTTTTTTTAGACTCTAATATTATGTGTAATTGACAACTGACACAATTCATGCAATTTTATATTCAGTAATGCAAAACTATAGCCTGCTTTCTATCTTAGTTTATTAACCCTCTGGCCCTCTTCAGTCATTTTTGACCGAAAATTTTGAAATGTTAAAAATCTTTGTTGGAATGTGATGACACTTGGCGACTTTTGTCGCATTAGCAATATGAACACACACAAAGAAAATCAAGGACATGATTCGGACATGTTAAAGGATCGTAAAAAAAATAATCACACTTACCTTCTCTACACTTACCATTTTTGACCTTGACCTTCGGTCAAAAATGACAGACATAGGAAATGAATGGGAAATACAAAAAATATGAAAACTCAGAGAATCTTTGTTGGTACAAACTACAAATCAGACACTGCAGAAAAAAAGTGCACAGCAATAAAGGGGGGACACTAAAATGCCAAGAGTGCAAAATAGACACACCCAACCCCCCACCCTCCTCCCCCCACACACATATAAATGAACCAGCACGACTATAAGACAGAGCAAGTTTACACAAATGTGTGAAATAAAATAAAAAATGAATACAAAACAGAAAAAAAAATCTAAACCTTGACAAAAAGTATCTTTTAGAATATCTAATTATAAATCAAAATCCAAAACTTAATAAAAATAAGTGTTTGTGTCCAAAAACCACTAGAGAATTTATAAGCCACTTTATATAGAGCTCTATATAATGTAGAGATGTATACTCTAGTGGTTACACCATGGCATTGCACAAGTTTTTTTTTTTTTTTACTCTCACCAAATGGATCTACCTTCAAAAAAAAAAAAAAAAAAAAAAAAAAGATTTTAAATGGCTTGTTGTCTCTATTTTAACATGGAATACTGCTTTAATTGAAAATAGCTAATACAAATTGTATAAATATTCCATCATAAAATACTCTCAAATGTTTATATAATAATCAAAAAATATTATTAAACACAAATATATTACATTGGTTTTCCTGAGAAAACAAAAAAGTTACTTTTCAAGGCTTCGGTCAATTTTGACCGTAAGAAGGCAAGTGTGACTCCTAAACGAAAAGGTTAATCTAACAATCTAGGTCAGATGCATCAGTCAAGTTATTTATGTATTTACTTACAACATTTTGGCCTTGTTATCTGCAGCTGTTTTAGCATTGTGTGCATTCTGTAACATTTTGGTGTAAGGTACAGAAAATAATTAACTCTAAAATATTGTTAGTGTTCTTGACATTTCTTTATTGTAAGAATGTGTGTCTTGTTAAAGAGTATTTTTTTTTTGTTTTATGAAAAAATTCACTAGCATAACACGGCAAGCACCGTCAGACTGTTTTTTTTGGCATGAAGTGGTTCTCATTTGTAGGCTAGACACAGATCTTATTGCGATCTTTATCTACAGTACTTGTTTTTGGGTCGAGCATTGTGTACTCAGAGCAGCTATAGCTCTCGTCTTCATATTTTCAGTCTCTTTAGGGATCATTGTCCTAGATTTGAATGCAAAGAGATAATCTGACCCATTTGTCAGTGTGAGAAACTTTAGGTTGACCAACAGATGCTCTGAAGGTCAGGAGTTTCAACAAACCTTCACAGTACAGGTCTTATCCAGCAAGTCAGTATTTTATTTCTTTAAAAACAAAAAGTAATAAAATCATAAATAAATAAATAAAGTGTCTGTCTCTTTTGTAGCCTAAATTTGCTCATGGACAGTATCTATTTTAGCATTGTGTTCGTTCTAGCCAAACATTTTGGTGTAAAGTAAAAAAAAATATTAATTTAAAATTGAATAACTTTATCCTAAATTCATTTAAATGTGCTTCATGATTTCACTTATCTTAAAAATGAAGATAAACGGTTTTATGTAATTGATTTTATTAGATTTTGTATTTTTTGATAGCTTTTAAGTACCAGACTATATTTTATAATATTATTATTTTATAAATAAAAAAGTCACGTCTCCCTTTTGCCGGAAGTGACGGCATGTCAGCTCTGTTTTGTTCCTGTTGTGGCGGGAATACGCGCGACTGACGGTCAACATGGATGTTGAGATGAAAGAGACAGACAGCGAACAAAGTCAAGCCGACGTACAGCCTAAAAAGGATGATACTGCGCCGAAAACATCGACTGCTTATGAACTACCATGGTACTGTATGTGGCTGTTTGTAAGCGCGTTGTCGTGGCATTTGAATGAATTGAATGTCGCTAAAGTTAGCGAGCCTGCAGCATAACGTTATATTCACAGCAGCTGAACTAGAGCCAAATTCGCTTTTCTTTGTGGTTGCATGTTTTTGTGACAAATAATTGTGATTTAAGTGTGTTATTACTTTCAGGGTTGAAAAATACAGACCTCTGAAGTTGAATGAAATAGTTGGAAATGAGGAAACTGTCAGCAGACTGGAGGTCAGTACGACTTATGCCTGATCTGCTGAATATAGACTTCTGGAAATGCTGACATGTTTCCTCTTTTGCTCCATTATTGTCGCAGGTGTTTGCAAGAGAAGGAAATGTGCCCAACATCATCATTGCTGTAAGTTAAGGGATGTTTTCACATCCAGGTGCCATCTGAGTTTACCTTTGATGTCACTGCATTAAAACACCAATCACTTTTGTTTTTAGGGTCCTCCTGGCACTGGAAAAACTACCAGCATTTTGTGTTTGGCTAGAGCTCTTCTCGGCCCGGCCATGAAAGACGCTGTACTTGAGCTGAATGCCTCGAATGACCGGTAAGAAACACATTTAAAGGCACAATATGTAAGATTTTTGGATTAAAAAATACCCAAAACCCACTAGAACAATGTTATATATTTTGTTGACTTGTGTATTTAAAGGGTTAGTTCACCCAAAAATGAAAATTCTGTCATTAATTACTCGCCCTCATGCTGTTCCACACCCGTAAGACCTTTGTTAATCTTCGGAACACAAATTAAGATATTTTAGTTGAAATCCGATGGCTCCGTGAGGCCTCCATAGGGAGCAATGGACAGTTCCTCTCTCAAGATCCATTAATGTACTAAAAACATATTTAAATCAGTTAATGTGAGTACAGTGGTTCAATATTAATATTATAAAGGGATGAGAATATTTTTGGTGCGCCAAAAAACCCTAAATAACAACTTATTTAGTGATGGCCGATTTCAAAACACTGCTTCAGGAAGCTTCGGAGCATAATGAATCAGCGTATCGAATCATGATTTAAGTGATCAAATGTAACTTTAACAAAGTTTAAGTTCAGGGAAGGAGGCTGACGTTAAACATAACTTAAATCTTAAAGGGATAGTTCACCCAAAAATGAAAATTTGATGTTTATCTGATTACCCCCAGCACATTCAAGACGTAGGTGACTTTGTTGCTTCAGTAGAACACAAATAATGATTTTTAACTCCAACCGTTGCCATCTGTCAGTCAAATAATGCGAGTGGATGGGAACTTCTACTAAGAGTAAATAAAACTTGCATAGACGAGTCCAAATTAAACCCTGCGGCTCGTGACGACACATTGATGTCCTAAGACACGAAACAATCGGTTTGTGCAAGAAACCGAACATTATTTATATAATTTTTTACCTCTAATACACCACTATGTCCAACTGCATTCAGCATTCGCTTAGTGAGATTTGATTGCGCTCTGACAACGGCAGTGATGTCTAGCACTCATTGAAGTATATGCGCAGTACGTTTTGTGTCTTAGGACATCAATGTGTCGTCACGAGCCGCAGGGTTTAGTTTGGACTTGTCTCACTGGGGGTAAGCAGATAAACATCAAATTTTCATTTTTGGGTGAACTATCCCTTTAATAAAAGTAAGCAACAAAACGAAAGGAGCGGCCGACTGTGGCATATAAGAACAATAAAAACAGCAACGTGAAATGTCCCAGGCTCTTGTCTGTGCCTTACTTCATATCACAGTAATATTAATAACACTTTAATACATTAGCTCATCCTTGAGCACATCTATCCTGCCGGATTGCTTTACATCGGCAGTGACGGTGAAAATGACAACTCCCATGATTCCACACTAATGTTTTGAATACTTGCATAAAAACTTGCATACTATGCCTTTAAGGTGAAGAGATTGTAAGGGAAAGTAATGACTGTTCTCTGCACATATTTTGGGTAATCATGTTCTCATTTTAATGTCTGTTTATTTCAGTGGTATTGATGTTGTAAGAAACAAGATCAAAATGTTTGCCCAGCAAAAGGTCACACTCCCTAAAGGTCGCCACAAGATCATAATCTTGGATGAGGCTGACAGGTAATAGAAGTATTTTTTCATTAAAAATATTGATTTTTATGCGGGGTTATTGATGCACCGAAATGAAAATTCTGGGCTGAAACCAAAAATTATGCATGCACTGCAGCTGAAAACTGAAAATGACTTATTTGGAAATGATGAAAATTAATAATTATTAATTTCTTATTTTAAGTTACTTTTTTAAAAATTGTATTAATATAGACTTTTTAATTGAACTCCATTTTAAAATCTGAATTAAAAAAAAAAAGCCAATAAAATACTTTTATTTCAAGTAACACACCAAAATTGGATAGAAAATATATTAACATAATATGAAATATCAATATATTATCCTTCATTCAGTTTAATGCAACATCATCAGTTGTAACTGATTTATTTTTTGACCAATTATCCAAAATGTATAATCCTAGAAAACTATTATCAGAGGGTAGGACTGGGCGATAAACAATATCATATTGAGATCGCCATAAAATGTACGTCTTTGGACATTTTTACTCAATATTGATAAATTTAACAGCCTATCGCACAGCAGAAATAAATACGACAATAGCCAGTTAGTGCATGTCGCTAATAAGTGATTTCTGCGTGTCTTTGTGTGAATGAATGGCGTGGTTTCATCTGATACACAAACTCACACGTGACACTCACAGTGTTTTCAATGTCTGTCGTCTCAATATTTGAGCACATGAACTTCATCTCCAGAGCTGCTTTGAGAGTCACTTCAGACTTTTTACCGTTTTGTTTGAGAAAAACTACCTCAAATACAATGTGTACACTGATCTTCATGACAAACTGTCAAAATAAAAGTTCGGTTTAACTTGAAGAATTTATGACAGAAATATATCACTACTGCATATTTATACAGTTCTGTTGTGCAGCATCTTATTTGACAAAAAAATTAAAATGCAATGTTTTGTTGTAGATTAATTATTTTCATTTGATTACATTTTAAAAGCTTGATTAAATTGTTAAAGATTATATAAATTTGCATTAAATCATAAAACAGAATCCCAAAAATAAATAAAATTGGAAAACACAGAATTTAGGGGAAAATAAAATGGATTTCATGGGTCCCTAGCAGCACAGCATATGTTTTCGGCTCATATTTTTCTTTTTTCCTTTTTTGAACAAAAAACGAAAAGGCCTTTGTGGCCAAAATTTAGGTGCATCCCTATTAAAAGTTAATATTAGAATTTTTTTTTTTTTTTTTTAATTATTAGATGTATAAAAAAATGCTTTATGCAAGTATGTTTTTGTATTTCTAAACCAGCATGACAGATGGAGCTCAGCAGGCTCTCAGAAGAACCATGGAGATATACTCAAAAACCACACGCTTTGCGCTGGCATGTAATGCATCAGATAAGATCATAGGTGAGAGACGTGCCACATAAAACGCAATATGCTGTTTATTATAGTCTGGCATTTAAACATGCTCTAAAAAGTACACACAATACAGATGATCCTGTCATTGTGTTGCAGAGCCCATCCAGTCCCGCTGCGCTGTGCTGCGTTACAGCAAACTCAGAGACGACCAGATCATGATGCGTCTGACGGAGGTGGTAGAGAAGGAGAACTTGCATGTCACCAATGACGGCCTTGAGGCCATCATCTTCACCGCTCAAGGCGACATGAGACAGGTCAATTATCTTTCTCTGTTTTTATGTGTATATTAAAATAAATAATAATAATAATAAATAACCTAAATGTAATAATTTATTATTTAATAATAATTGTAATGTAATTTTTTTTTACTAGTATTGATTATTGTATGATATATATATATATATATATATATATAAATATATAAATATATATATTTATTTATATAATATTTTAAGGTTTTACTATTTTTTTTTTTTGTTTTTTTTTTTCTAGGCTCTAAATAACTTGCAGTCAACAAACTCTGGATTTGGTTACATCAACAGTGAAAATGTGTTCAAGGTATTTTTGGATACAATTTATGATACAATTTTTGTCTATTCTAATGCATTGAAATCATTTCAAGATAAAGATGTATTGGTGAAGTACAAAAAGTGTTGTTTCTGCAGGTGTGTGATGAGCCACATCCTCTGCTGGTTAAAAGCATGCTAGAACACTGTGTCAACGCCAACATTGATGAAGCCTACAAGGTACTACTAGACATTTCCCCTTGAAAATATTCAGTGTCCATTTGATAAATAACAGACACCGGACACAAGAGAGAAATGATGCTTCTTTCTACAGATTATTGAGCAGCTTTGGTCACTCGGATACTCACCGGAGGACATAATTGGAAACATCTTTAGAGTGTGTAAGACCTTTCAGATGGCAGAATATTTGAAGCTGGAATATATTAAGGTATGTAATGCCATTGTAGTGTCTCCCTAAGAAGCTTTAAACTTGAAAGTATTAAAAAACAGTGATTTTTTTTTTTTTTTATTCACATTGCAATCATACTTTTGATTCCCCAGGAAATTGGCTACACACATATGAAAGTGGCAGAAGGGGTGAACTCTCTGTTACAGATGGCTGGTCTGTTGGGGCGACTGTGCAGCAAGACGGCTGCACCGGACGCAAGCTAAACATTTGTTACCAAATAATCGCACTTCTCCTCATTGTTCTTAATCTCCGGAACTTTTATATTTTGAAAAATGATAAAAATATGACAGTTGCAATAATAAAAATGTAAAAAATTATTTTGATGTTTGTGAATGATTTCAAAGGACTTGTTTTTGGTGTCAGAGTGCTTAGTGCACAAGGTGAGCAATTTATAAATTATGATTAAGTTCTTTCCAACAATGACATTTCTTGTACTGTATCCTCATGAGACCCAAAATTATATATATATTTTTTTTTGAATTTAGTATTTTTTCACATCATTATATTGTTTAGAACATAAGAAACAAATTAAAAAAAATTTACATTTTTGAAAAATTATATTTTATTCATACGTTATGCTATGTCCTCTGTAGTGGACGCCAGGACTAAGTTGTTTAAAAAGTACAATGACATGTATAGGCAAAAAAAATTTAAGTTTAATCACCAATCAGCTTTTAGGCTTCAGGATTGTTTTTAACCAAACTTTGTATAAAGATGATTCTCAACTATGTTATGAAAGATAGAATGAAATTAATTGATATATCATTTTGCAATATGAGGGTAAAATGGCCATACGTTGGTTCTCCCATTCAATACAATGTATCTATACACTATCTAATTTGCATATTAATGTGTTCTTGAAGCAACATGCAATGAAAAAAGAAGTAATAATGGGAGCAATAATTAGCAACATTTTCATAATATCTAATAATTAATAGGAATATTGATATATAATTAATTTCGCTAATTCACTTGTTTCTCCTAAAATGCCTGATGAACATGATTTAACTCCTGGTGTCCTCTACAGAGGTCATGTATGCAAACAATGTCCTGTTCCATAACAGAAAGTCATATTTTGATTTGAAACCCCATAACATTTTCCTGAGATGTTGATTTATAACAAACAATTTGAAAATTAATCCGATTTAAATAATTACAAAATATATTTCCAGCAGAGTGCAAATTTTCATTTTCAGTCATATTAAAGACCAAGAAGTTGCTGTTGTCATGGTGAAACCTCTAAACATTTTGGTATCTCTGCAAAGCCCTAAATATGCTCTTTACAGGACATCCAGACTTATAACTGTGACATGTATGATGTCGGAGAAAATCACTGAAATATAATGTCCACTACAGAGGACAGAAGTCTATTCCTGGGTCCCAGGAGGATATGTTAGAAATAGTAGAGCAGTACAAGTGACAGTTTTATAGGTTTCAGTTTCAACATAGTTGTGCAAGGGGCAATTTTAGAGCAAGGTGGAAAGAGCATCATCAAGATGCAGACCCCAAATTAGACTTGTTTGTATATAATGTTCTTCAACATGCCTTTCGCCTTAAGTAGTTTTTTTGGTTCACTTGTGATTGAAAGGACAGGGTACTCATCTGACTCATTTGTCACACCTTTATGAAACGCGCTTAAAAGAAATCTTCAGTGCACAGCTCTTGATATGTAGCCTTAACACATTTAGCTCCTTTGTTGCATGAAGTATTTTAGATGGTCTTGTAATAGTTGTATAACACTTGTCCACATTTGTTCATCATTGCTGAATTGAACAGCTGTTTATTAATCAGCAGAGCTGAGCATTATTTGACATAAGTTTGAACACAGAACTTTTTTTTTTTTTTTTTACATTACAGTAAATTTACACCAACAAAAATAAGATCAAATGTGAAAACCAAAATGTAAAAAAACAACAAAAAACAGGTCATTTCATTCTGATCCAGAAATGTTTCCTCTTGGTGCGTTCACGTATTCTGATTCTGAATCTGTATAAAAGGGAACGAACAAGTGAGTGGTGCCATCTCATGAATTAACAATAGAAATGTTTTATCAACCAAACAAATAACCATATTACCGTCCTCACTGTCGTTTTTCACGTTTTCATAATTACAGCTATCTGTTGACACAATGCCAAACAGGATTAATGCTTCGTTCAATTAGGACATTCAAGTAGCTTTTATAAACGTACCCTAGAAAACATTACTGGTGTGCATCTTGAGTCAAAACAATGGCTCCGACTTGTTTTTCAGAAATGTCAGTGCAAGTTACTGTCAGATAAAAAAGCTCAAACATGCATTTTAGTCTGGGACTATCTTTCGCCATCTCTGTGAAACTGGGGGATCAAGTTGTAAAATTTGAAGTCTTAAGTATTTTTAATTAAAATCTCAAAATTGCTAAACCAAATTAAAAGATGCCGCGCAAGTTTGCTTATGTAAGAAAATAAGTGTTTTTGTTATCATGTGAGTCACACTAGTAAAAATGTTTAGATGTTTTTTCACTATGGAAATATTTGTTGCAAATTGCATGTTTTCTATTAGTGTTGTAGTAAAGACCACCGAATCTGTGACCAATACCAGACTAGCACTCTTTAGTTTCATAAAGATCCACATTACTGCCTGAGAAATTACTTATTTTTAATCAATGAATATAATTAGAAGACACTATATAGAGCCATTACCAATCAAATGAAATCTTTGCACTGCAGAGGTGTTACAGAAGACGCATCTGAATTGGTAAATAACAAATGTATAGGTAACATTTTACAATAAGGTTCATTAGTTAACATCAGTTACCTACATTAGTTAACATGAATTAACAATGAACTGCACTTATACAGCATTCATTAATCTTTATTAATGTTAATTTCAACATTTACCAATACATTATTAAAATCTTGTTTACATTAGTTAACTGTGAACTAACATGAACAAACAATGAACAACTGTATTTTCATTAACTAACTTTAACGAAGATTAGTAAATACAGTAACAAATGTATTGCTCATGGTTAGTTCATGTTAGTTAATAATACAATAACTAATGTTTAACCAATGAACCTAATGTATAAATAATGTTGAAAATAATGTTTTTTATTATTGAATGTTTGTATTAAAACAATATAATGTTTGCAATCATGCTCTTATACGCACTTTTGCTCTTATGATATTGCTTAATTATATCACGTGTTAAAATATAAAGATCCAGATCTCATTTGGTGACATTTTTGACACAATTCCACATTAATTTCTGAACCGGCACAATAAATAAATAAATTAGAAATTGAAGAGTTTCGTAGCAAAACGAGATAACTCGTTAATTTTTCAAAAATCTTGTTTTTTGGTTGTGCATTCCAATTAATATCAATTCAACTGCAGTTGGTTTGTTTTGATTTAAACCTTCATAACTTAAAAAATACAGCTAAGTAGCACCATAAAACAAAATAATAACATGATAACATAATAATAAACATGTTTTGACAAAAATGTTAAAAACGGAGTTATCTGAAGCAGTACATTTTATATCCAATCACATTAATGATGTTATAAAAATAAATCAGACAATGCACTGACAATTAAGTAATATCCCAGCAGTTGTAGTCTTGAAACAAAATCCCAAGTCCCCTTAGTCTTAGACTGAGACAAGGCCGAGTACAAACGTGGTCGAGACCAAGACCTTCAAAAAATGGTCTTAAGACCCGTCTCGATTACTACAACACTATTTTTTACTTTTTAGTTGACTGTTTTCTACACTATACAAGAATGTCAGTTTTGTCGAGCTGAATGCTCGTGTATCAAACTGAGCTTTAGATACAGATTTCAGCAGTAGGTAAAAATCTAATAGGAAAAGTCAATACTCCAGCACACCAAAAGAAACTTTTGGACATTTGGTCACACTTTATATTAGGTGTCCTTATTGACTATGTACTTACAAAAAATAAGTACAATGCAATTATTTTATTCATACTGTATTGCAAAACACCTGCTATCAAAGTGGATATGGGTAAGGTTAGTGACCGGTTTGGTGGTATGGGTAGGTTTAAGGGTGGGTTAAAGGGTAATGGAAGGCTCAACAGTGTAATTACTGCTGTATTTTTTTTACAATGTAAAAACTTGTATGTACACAATAAGTGCATTGTATAAAATGAATCATTTACAGTAAATGTAAGTACAAAGTAGTTAAAGACACCTAATATAAAGTGGGACCATTTATACAACGCATATTTGTAGAAATGTGTCACATGTAAACTGAAAAATCAGTTGCTTGTTCATTTTTACATATTCTATACAGTCTTCCCATAACCCCACACATTCTTATATATCTTCCTATTGCTGTTCCACGACAGACAACTGTGAATTTTCAGTTTACTGTTGTAGAAATGTGTTACATATAAACTTGCTGTTTAGGGATTTAGGCATTCCTGCATGTTCAAAAATGGCAGCGATTGTGCTGGGAAAACTCCAAATAGCCTACTCTATGCTTCCAAACTTGAATGGTAAGATTGTGATTTTCTATTTCATTACATTGGCAGGCCATATGCCAATTCAGCAGACATTACAAATATTCCATGTCACAGGTATTTATGGAATATACATGCATGAATGACAGATTTTGATCACTGAATGGATCATTTTGCATGTGGAGGCTCACACGATGAAAGAATGTTTAGAAGTTGTGAACAGTTTGACTGAGAATCAACACATCAGTTTTGATCATGTGCATTTAGTCATTGTGCAAACTGTAGACAATTGTACACATGTGCCAAAACACATGCAAATTGCTTAAATCAATAAGAAATAGGTGAACAAGAAACTAATTGTTCAGAGATCTAAACTTATTGTTTTGAGAGAAAAAAAAAAAAGTCTCATTCAAGAATTGAGCCAAAGCGATTGAGAAAAGCTAATGACATTTCTAAACTTCTAATAGATGTCAAAGTCATTGAAAACACTAACCTGAGTCATGTTGCACTTCTTTTGTTGGAAAAACATTCTCGTATGTTCCGGTTTCTAAATTAGGAATGTGACATTTCGTTAAAAACTGCTCTTTGTCATCCATTTGTGCAATGTGTCATGCACCCATTAACTCTTTTTTTTCAGTTGTGTATGACTTGTGGTTTCTTTTGAATTAGACATTCTGCATTTATCTTTAACTACTTTTCGATATCTTCACAGGTACTCAGTTGAAAATGTGTCACTTGACCTCATTTTTCTTGTGAACACAACTGTAGAAAGTGAACCGTGTGCAACGGTTGCATTAGACTAACAATTAACAGCTCACATTTACCTGCGTCATCGTCATTCGCATAAACAGAATTTGGAATTGGGTCCCTATAAAAATAAAAAGGCATGTAAGCATGTCAGCTGAAGATCGTAGTCTCATTGTAAACAAGCTTAGCTTTTGTAAACCAAAGTCTTTGATTAGTATCTGACTTGTTTTCCTTACATAACCATATGAAAAACAATACTCACACATATGTTGGTTCCAAGAAGCCTTGTTCTGTTGCAGAAGCAAAAATGTTACTTTAGGCTATGTGTTCATATTTAAAAATGCCATTGGTTTATAAGTGACGTCTTAAGAGCGCATTAGTCATGATTCTTACCATCTCGAATGTTCTGATAACTCCATTGGATGTCACCTTCAGGGAAACGGTCAAAAATAAAAAAAATTATTACATATCAAAATATTAAAGAACTGTCCTAAATTGGTACCATAGAGATAAGGGTTCAGACATTGCATTCTTACTATTCACAGGCCTGTTCGCCGTTGTTTGCCTGTGAAAATACATTTAGCACACCTGTAACATTTTCTTCATTTTGATCTTTCTATCATCAAAATCTACCAAAATAATATGGTATTTTAGAAATAATTGAATATAACAGTATGCAAGTGGCTGCATTGGCTATTGTTCAAAGGACCTCACCTTGAGGTTGAAGGCATCTTACTTTGGTTTTGTCTAATCACTAAAAAAAAAAATAAACAAGATATGAATAAAATCTTATTCTTGGATAACAAAGAGCACATTCTGAATTTCAGCTTTTCTGTGACAAAAAATGTGTGAAAAAGAAAGTAAAAAAACTGACACTAGATGTTCAAGTCCATAATAAGACATTTTCCCTTCCGAAAGTGATGAAAGAGGATGTAGTTTACCTGCTTTATATTCTTTATTGTCAGAATTGCTGTCTATGCTGAAAGCAAAAAAATAATAAATAGTATTATTATTATTTATTTTATTATATATATGATTGATTATATATTCATTTTATTAAGTAGTTGAATTAATACTTAATTAACATTA
Organism: Chanodichthys erythropterus; assembly: GCF_024489055.1. Lineage (NCBI taxonomy): Eukaryota > Metazoa > Chordata > Actinopteri > Cypriniformes > Xenocyprididae > Chanodichthys > Chanodichthys erythropterus. The sequence goes on along the minus strand of NC_090242.1, from coordinate 24,597,124 downwards.
ATAAAAAGACTAAATATTTTACTTACAAATGATCTTGGTCATAAAGGTCATTGTCCTCTTGTCGCACAGCTAAAAAAAAATAATAATACAGCAACATTAGATGACAAAGACAAATATATGTATAGTGCACATGTAAGATAAAGGTAAAGCAGCTGAGAAAAACTAAAGGCATTTTATAGAGCTGTCGTGATGTCAGACACTTACTAGATTTCTTTCTGCACCACAGACAGAGAGCGTAAATACAACCAAGACAAGCCATAGAAATGATGGCAAGGAGAACTCCTTGCTGGCTTTGGACTTCAATCATGCCTTGAACAAAAAAAAAAAGAAGGTTTTCTTAGAAAATATATTTATTTTCCATCTAATTTATTTATTTCAGAGGTTTACAGATTTATTATCACATGCATAGTGAGGAAATGATGACAAATAGCCTCAAACACAATGGCACAATTCAAGATAAGAGAATTATTCATATGTGAGATGATTGAACTGATAGTGTTAGATGAAGTACCATGAGTTTATTAACAGCTAACTGAAACACAGAATTTAAGTTATGTAAAAATCAAGCGTTTCTTTCTTTCTTTCTTTTACTGTATAACATGTGAGCAACATAACTTAACATATGTGAGGAGGTGGTAAAAGTAGGCTATTCGACAACTTAATAACCCCCAAAACCCATTACAGGCCTAAAAAGCATCAAAAAGCCGTTTCCCGCTCTTAAGCGATTCATACACATTTAACACTTTTCTTTCAATCATAGTGCTGCAATATGAAGAGTATTAGTTGGTGAGCTGTTACCTTTACCCATGTACCGATCTCCATTCTGATGGGTTTCACTTGAAGTCGAATGAAGGACTAATGAGAGAGCAGAATGAACCTGAGTGTTTCCTGTTTCAAACTGACTCTCACCACATCCGTGAAGAATCATGCCGGACACCAGTAAAGAGACCACCACAAACCCACAGCAACACACAAGACAAGAGGTGAAAACACCAGCTTCAAAGTCTGCAAGCTACATCTGTGTTTACTGTCGTACCAAATGTCAAACCTTTGAATTGCAGCCCTTCATTAGCATTTGGTGACAGAAAAAACTGTTGCAACCAGACGGAGAATCATGTAGAACATAGATGTTTTTCTCAAAAAGGGCAGAATGTGATTTCAAAGAAGAAAAAAATCAAAGGTTGAGTTTTTCAGAGACAAACTTTAGAGTTTGAGTTTATAATGTACTCACATTCGTTGGAGGGTCTTTCAACGCTTTGCTAGACGTAGCCTAGCTTTTGTAATGCAAGGGTGATGTTTCATTATTTAGGCTTTATGACATTTACAACAGTGTAGGTGGTGTGTGGGTATGTTTTTCCGCTTTCTAAGCATGTTGTAACATTGTTTTCTTGCTACAAAAAAACAAAAACAAAAAAAAATTAAATATATATTTCATAACATTATGCTAAGAAGATTAAAATATTAATGGTATGGTCTAATTCAGTTAATTAAAAGTCCATGTAATATTATAACAGTATATTAACGTTTTTCAAACTAAATATAAAATATATTAGAATAGATATTTTGCAAATAAATATATTAAATATATAAGTATAGATATTTTGCTTATATATATATATATATATATATATATATATATATATATATATATATATATATATATATATATATATATATATATATATATATATATATATGTGTGTGTGTGTGTGTGTTTTAAAGGTACATTTTGTATAGTACATTTCCATATACTGTATGTTTTACAGACACTTTATTATTAATAGAATTTAGATTTCATTTACATTATTACATGGAAAGACTAAACACCACTTTTGTTTTTTCCTCTGTAATAACCAGGACAGGGTTTTTATTATTTTTTTTATTATTGTAGCAAGAAGTGATGCATGAAAATAAAATCTTGCAAAAACAATATAGACATTTTGATCTGGTCTTCAAATGAATTCAGAATTTGAAACCAAAATTAACATAAAGATGGGGAATTCATCTTTCGTTATGTTAAACATGCATGTGATGGTGCGGTCAAAATGTGTGAACTTTTGGAAGGCGTTCTTCATGAAAATGTGATGGTAGGCTTCCTCGCACTGCCCTACATGTGGAAGCTCAGCATTCGGTTGTGGCTTGATGAGTGGAGGCTGTGAATCTTCAGTAAACAGTGGACGACACTGGGTGGAAACAATGGAAAATGTGACTACAAGCGAACATGACATTTCACTGCAAAGTATTTGTGAACGTCATTTTTACCATTTGAGTTAAGTTGGTGGGGTCATAAAGCCTGAGACCACAACTGAAATCGCTTTTCTATTTGAATATAAATCACTTATACTATATTATAAGCAGATTTAAGTACAATTTAAGTGATTATGAATTTTAAAATGTCTTAGTATTTGTCTTTTGCTTTTAATGACAGCAGAATCTGAGTTGCATGAACTCAATGCATGATTTCAGAATGATCCCATGGAAGCAAGAACATTTGACACTTCAAAGAATCACATGATCAATGTCACAAATTGTATTTATTTTTTATTTTGTTTTTGTATTTATTATAATTATTTGATTAGTGACCTAAAACAGAACATTTCTTAGTCATTATATTCAAAATGTTCATGAACTTTTAGTTTCCAGTGTGGCCTCAGACCTTTGGAGCGCACTATAACATGTATATATAACATATAATGTACATGTATGAACACATTTCAGAATACTTACAGGCGCTGCTGCTCAGGCTGGAGGACATGTAACTGCTCCCTGCACCGAAGGAACTTCCTGCACCTGCTCCAAAGCCCAGTCCTCCACCGAGTCCCAGGCCTAGACCCCCAAGACCGCCTCCTAGCCCTCCGCCCAGCCCAAATCCACCTCCGAGACCTAGACCGGCACCTCCACCCAGGCCTGCACCTCCTGCACCCAGACCTAGACCTCCTCCTCCAGCCGCTGCTCCTCCTCCGACGACAGTCTTAGACATGTGCACGGTGACACCACCTCCAGACTTCAACCTGGTCCACAAGACGAATACAAGGTGATCGTTGAGTGAACAAAATCTCATCTACTCATGTTAAACCTCCTCACCTGTTCTCTTCACTGTCCAGGAGTTTCTTATAGGCTGTGATTTCAACATCCAGTGACATCTTGCTTGCAAGAAGCTCCTGATATTCTTGACCGTAATGAGTGATTTGCTGAAGAAAATGGACATTTAGATTTAGTAGAGTCTGAGTGACAGGTTATTTCGCTTTTTTATTAATTAAAGATAATGATTGATGATCATTTAGTCTTAACTGAGTTTACCTTTCTGAGGTCATCAAGTTGAGATTTCAGAGTAAGAACTTGATCCTGGTATGTCTCCGTGTGGGAGCTGGAGTGACACTCTGCTTCCTCCACCTGAGACTCCAGCTGCAAGTTCTGTCATTGTAGAGGGCATCACTCAATCACAAGAATGCCAAAAAAAGGGGCAAAGAGACATCATTTACCCAGTATTGTGACACATAAGTACGCACCAGAGATTTGAGCCTTTCAATCTCCCTCTGCACAGAGTCAATCTGTAGTTTGTAAACTCGCAGTTCCTCTTTGGCTGTGGTGAGTGTCTGAGAACTTGGCTGAGAGGATACAGACATCATGGAGATCTATATAGCCAAACAAAAGAAAAGAGGCTGTAAGTTCATCTCTGTCTGGCCCAAAACATGGTTATGTTGTTACATCTGCAATACAAAAACTCGCCACTTGGAGGAGGCAGTTTGTAAAAGATGAATCGAGTAACTTTCACCATAAAGTCATCCAAGGATAGGGTGACCACCGAAACTAGGAGCTTTGTCCCACAATGTATTTTTTTCCCCCCTCAACTTACAATGCCACAATAAGCGGAGAAGACCTCCTCAAAAATCGTTAAATACAGCTACTCCAGCCAGGACATCATCTAAAAAACATGCTGGATAAGATTGCTCTGCAAAAAAACGTTGCCAGCCAGATCCAACAAAAATACAAGTTCAAGATGCACTGAATCCGGTAAAAAGCATTTAATGTTTACATAGTCTAATAAATAAAGGAAAATAAAATAGTCGCTAATTAATTTATTTTAGTGTAAATTGTGATTTTTACCTCCTAGCCTGTTACTTGGTTCATTATATTTAGCAGACTGACTAGGTCACATGAAAAAATACTATAGTAATTTATAATAAATATAGTGTTTTTGAACCACACTATAGTAAAGTACTTGAATTAATTAGTTGTGGTAATTCTATAGTTGATTTGGAAATATAACAACTATAGTAATATAAACAAATTACTTTACCCAAAACTGTACTAAGTTTTCTACAACTATAGGGATTATTATACTACAATACACTAGAGATTACTGTAGTAAAAACTAAAGTATACTACAGTGTTTATTACAGTTTATCAGTTCACTATAGTTAATACTACAGTATGCTGTAGCATTCATTAACAAAGCGTTGTAAATACTATAATATATACAGTATACTACAATTTACTATAGTATGGTTCAAAAACACTACAGTATTTTTCTGTAGAGTAAATTACATTGAATGACTCAAACCTGGGCAGAGTGCCAGTCACAATTAACAAAGATCATTGGCGATTTAAAACATGTTATAATACAATGTGATGGCAAACAGGCTTTCCAACTAATGTAAATCAATATTTACATAGTATAGTAGTAGTAAATGTATCTCTTACACACGTGCCCCCCGTAACAGATCAATAACCAGGTGGTCACCCTATGTAAGGATGCATCTTACATTATTCACTACCAAATGTTCATATAATGTACATATTAATATTAAGTATCAAATTACAATAAGATAAAGGTTTAATGTTAACTAATGTTATAGTTTAGCTTTCTTATTACAGAGCAAAAGTTTCATACACTGTCCTGCACTGAGAGGAGGGCGTCCTGCTTGCTGCGTTGAGCCAGGGCTTCATAGTGAGCTTTGACTTCAGTCAGCGCTGAGGTCAGATCCTGTGCCTGGGCTGCGTTATCCACTGAGATAGACACTGCTGACTTCACACCACCAGTCACAATGTTTCGCACCTCTTTCACTTTCTATCACACACCCAGACAAACATGTACAACAAGCTTAGGCCATTGGGGAAATTCATAATCCATTTTAACAGTGCTGAAATAAATAGAGGTATGTTGAAATAGAGGTATCCTGCAGACTCACAGCGTCATACACCTGCTTGGACAGAGCAATATGATCCTCCAAACCACTGATGCTGGTTTGCAACTCAAAGATGGAAAGGTAGAGGTTGTCCACTTCCTAATGGAGGAGAATTTGTGAGACTTGGTTATCTGTAAGTCTATGGGAAACCTTCTAATGTAGATTGTATGTTTCATACCTCTTTCAGTGCAGTCCAATCGAGCTCCAGAGTTTTGGTTTGAGAGGTTTCCTCATCGTACCTGAGACAGTAAAGGAGGAGAGAATGTGCAGGTACATTAGCAATTCTCCTCTTGACTGATCTTTTCTTACCCAAAGGGCATATTTTATCTGTGATAATCACCTAAGCAGGTGTTCAAAGATAATTTGAGAAACTTTAAATGCCTTACTCGTTTAAATCAAACCACAAAGTGCCAATAAGAAGGCAGAACTAAATGAGCAGCAGTTCAATAAAATTACAAATGTGCACTGAAATAATGACATTTTTCATGGAAAGATAAAAGCTTCTAAAATAGGCTTTACTGTTGGGGCAATCAATGATGTTTCTTCAACACTGTTTCAGACTACTGTTTGAAAAGAGTTTGAGGCGTGTAAGATTTGTAGGTGTGAGGACCCTGTTGGAATTGCTTTGCTTCTTCTCCGTTATGAAGGGCCTAAACATGCTTGAAAACTCATTAAACTTTGCACACGCGTCAGAAGTGATTAAAATTTACGCCTGATATGGGTTTCAGAATTAGGTGTGGCAAAATGGCTCTATAGCGCCACCTACAAAATTGAAATTCGTTACACACAATACCTACAAAAAAGTCTCCTGGTACAAAATCTGAAAACCAACAGGAAGTCAGATATTTTGAATTTTCTCTACAAAACTTGTGCAGTTTTAATTTACGGACATTGTACTTTAACAAACTCCTCCTAGAGCCTTAATTTAAAACTGTTTTTGAAAGTCTTATGCTCACCAAGCCTTCATTTATTTGATCACAAATACAGTAAAAATAGTAATATTGTGAAATATTATTACAATTTAAAATAAGTGTTTTCAATTAAGTTTTCAATAAATGTAATTTATTCCTGTGATGGCAAAGCTGAATTTTCAGCATCATTACTCCAGTCTTCAGCCACATGATCCTTCAGAAATCATTCTAATATGCTGATTTGATGCTCAGGAAACATTTCTTATTATTATCAATGTTGAAAAAAGATGTGCTGCTTAATATTTTTATGATACAGTTTTTTCAGGATTCTTTGGTACAAAGTTCAAAGGTTTTTAGAAAAGAAAAATCTTACTGACCCCAAACCTTTGAACGACAGCCTATATTTTTTTTTGTATACATGAATGTACATTTCTTCTGCTGCAGTGAGAGAGTCTGATATTCAGTGGATTCACCTGGCTTGAACATCCTCAATAATGCCTTTATAGTGCTCAATCTCAGCAATGATGGCCTCTTTAGTAGTGGTGAGGCTGTCAATCTGGGATTTATACGTTCCGATGGCAGAGGTCAGAAGGATGGAAGTGCTGGCATGTCCGCCCTGCTCTGGGTTAGTAAACATAGAAATCTTAGCTTTTAGTACTGCGTTTTGCTGCTCCAGAGACCGGGCCTGTGAAACGACAAAGTCACAGTCATTAGAACCTTATTTGTGAAAGCAGATATTCAGTGAATCTTTTCTTTTTACTGAACCTAAGTTAATCAATTTTAGCATGATATTTGTAAAAATGCTTGCAAATAAACCCAACTGAGACTTTTACTCACCTTATCAATGAAAGATGCAAATTTATCATTGAGGGCCTGCAGCTCCTCCTTCTCTTTCAGGCGTGTGACTTGCACTGTGTCCGGCGATGGGAGTGTCGGATCGATGCTGGGCATTGGACCGACACCTGCGTCCACCGTAGTGGAAGAGCTAATGAAGGATGGGTTGAAACCATAGCCTCCGATTTTGAAGACTCTGCCTCCCAGACGGGCTCTCAGAGGAGCCACACCAGCCCTGATTCCAGCTGCTCTGGCTCCGCCGGCACCCAAGCCGAGGCCGCCCCCAAGAGCGAGAGCACCCAGTCCTGCTCCTGCACCAGCTCCAGCTCCAAAACCTACACCCAGGCCAAAACCGGCTCCTGCTCCACCCCCCCTCGCCAAGCCGAGTGAACGGGACAGAGCTACGCTAACACCTCCACCGCCCCTAGCTCCGGAAGAGAACAGACGGTTGCCTCCATAGGTGGCTCCAAATCTGACGGCTCCCCCACTGATACGCAAGCTCGAATCTGTCATATCTGCACTCAGAGCTGGGGTCCAGGTCTTTGCCGAGGTGCTCAGTCAGGATGCCTCGTCCAACTTTGTGCTTTAAATACCCAACTCTTTGAAGGGCCGCCCAAAAAGATTTGCTGTCATTGAGAGTCACATGTCCCGGCAAACAGACAGGCAAGCGTCCCCCCTGCAGGCACCGATTTCTCTCCAACATGTTTGAGTAATTTAACAGCCTTGGTATGTGAGACTGAGAGAGACAAAACCCCGCAGCAACTATGTGCGCATTTAAAGAGAGTATCATATGAATGACATTTTTAATGTAACTTTATATTGGTGTAAGACATTTAATATTCAGGGTTTTTCTTTAAATCTATTTGACTGCACTGACACTGTCGGATGAGAACAAAACCTGAACTTAATTGAGCTGGATGGTAAAACTATTGTCTTCAGTAGAGCTGCTTTAAAGCTAAATCACGTTTCATTATTGACAAAATTTGCTACATACAACCGTTATTGAACTGAATCAACATTGAACTGCGCCAAATAATGACACTTGCCTTAGATCTGCTTACAGCAAAATTGAATTTGTTTCATAATTGATGAACTTTACAGTTATTGAAATGAACTGAATCAACACTGAATTGACTTCAGCTGTATAATGACACTATTGTAATTTTTACAGCAGAATTTGTCTTATATTTGATGAAGTTTGAATCAATTCTGTTATTTACTTGTTTATTACTTGATTGACTTATTACGTGTATAGTCAAGGGTGCACATAAGTGGTACGCAGGTGCGCATGCGCGGTAAAAATAAAAACATGGAAGGAAGCGCTTTTGAGTACCAACATTTGAGGACCGGTTCTCAAGAATAACTTTACTTACTGGAGTAGGATTTTTCTCCATCTCTGGTAAGATAGCATCTACCATGATGATAAGTGTGTTCTTTAATTATTAGGTGTGCAACGGATCGCAGTTAATCCGTGATCCGTACGGATATGGTCCAGTGGTTCGGCACCCATGTGATTCGCGGATTAACTGCTAAATTTAACCATCATGGATCGAAAGTTTATCATTTGGACGTGTTTTGTCTCGCCAATTAACACATTCAAACGATATTAAAAGCAGAAGAAGAGGCGGAAACTCGGGAAGAAAATCGGGACTCGCGAGCTGTTATCTGTGCGCGCGAACTTACACCCACGAAATGCGCACACGCAGAGAGAGAGAGACAGACAGCTTTTACTTTAGCTTGAAACGACACACAATTATGTCAAAATGTCATAAGTGAACAGTTCAGAAAGATACCGGTTGTGTGTCAGTTATTCAGTCCGTGCTTTCCTTCTTAAAGTGACAGCAGCTTATTATTCTTGCGGTTGTCTGTGTCATTAAAGGGTTAGTTCACCCAAAAATGAAAATTCTGTCATTAATTACTCACCCTCATGCCGTTCCACACCTGTAAGACCTTCGTTAATCTTCGGAACACAAATTAAGATGTTTTAGTTGAAATCCGATGGCTCCGTGAGGCCTTCATAGGAAGCAATGACATTTCCTCTTTCAAGATCCATAAAGGTACTAAAAACATATTTAAATCAGTTCATGTGAGTATGTGATTCAATATTAATATTATAAAGCGAATAGAATATTTTTGGTGCGCCTAAAAACCCCAAAATAATGACTTATAAAGTGATGGCCGATTTCAAAACACTGCTTCAGGAAGCTTCGGAGCTTTATGATTCTTCTGTGTCGAATCTGCTGTTCGGAGCGCAAAAGTCACGTGATTTCAGAAGTTTGGCACGCGATCTGAATCATGATTCGATACACTGATTCATTATGCTCTGATGCTTCCTGAAGCAGTGTTTTCAAATCGGCCATCACTTTATAAGACGTTATTTTGTTTTTTTGGTGCACCAAAATTATTCTTACGGGTGTGGAACGACATGAGGGTGAGTAATAAATGACAGAATTTTAATTTTTGGGTGAACTAACCCTTTTATGTTAGTAAAATAAAAAAAATCATTATCATCATCTAACATGTTAGAGAGAAAAGAAGATAGTGAGGAGAGCAGTCAGGAGGAAAGTGATGAGGACAGCTTTTAGGATAAGCGTGCCACGTAAAGTGCGAGTACCAAGCAACATCTCCAGGTGCTCCCTTGAGAACCAGACCAAAAAAAGTTATGTGCACCCCTGTGTATAGTCTTTTTATTATTATTGTTAATGTGGAAAAAAATCAAAGGATTAAAATTGTCATCATTTACTCACCCTCATGTTATTCCAAACCTGTATCTTCTGTTGAACACAAAATAAGATATTTTAAAGAATGTTGGTGATCAAACAGCTCCATAGTAGGAAAAAATGTTTTTAAATGGAAGTCAATTGCTTAAATCAACTGTTTTATTACATTCTTTAAAATATCTTCTTTTGAAACTCATACAGGTTTGGAACAAATAATGACAATTTTCATTTTTGGGTGAACTGTCCTTTTAATATTTTTGTGAAAACTGTTCTACATTTTTTCAAGATTCTTTGATGAATAGAAAGTTTGAAAGGACAGCATTTTCTTTGCAACATTATAAATGTCTTTACTGTCACTTTTTAATCAATTTAATATGTCCTTGTTTGTGCGCATTTAAAGAGAGCATAATGATTGACATTTCATATTGGAGTATAGTCTTATTCATCCATGCATGGGAGATAAACTGTGAATTTCATGTTGCTGAGCTGACAAGCCTGCAAGAGGAGCCTGTCATAAATCAAGATGGCTGTGACTGTGAGAGGCAGGTGAAATATAATTTTTTTTAACCCCAAAGGACAAAGTGGAGTTCCTGCAAAATTGCTGACAGGTATGTAGCGTGCTGTAACAGATTCTAGAGTGTAATGATGGGTCAGTCTATACTTTAACTGTTACTTATTCAGTTGAGCTGTATCTTAGTTACAGGAATCAACACTTTTTCTTTAAAAGCTCCTTTTAACATGAACAGAATTAATGTGCTAGTGTCATCTGCGGCTATAGAGCTGAGAGCGAAGAGATGTGGAAAGTTATTATCCCGGGAGAGCTTTTCCCGACCCTGATACGCCATCCAGCTGATTCATTGCTTTTACATCTCCAGAAATAATCTGGCATTTTTATCAAGCCTCTCAAAACAACCTCTTTGTTAATCATAGTTTTACATCTTCAACCCAGTATTGTAAGACGTAAACTATAGATAACTGTAATTCTGAGATTACTGATGAAATGTTGCATTAGTTGTACAGATTTATACCTTTATAAACACAAAATCAGTGATGCAGTGTAGTCTCATTTAAAGACAATAACCATATTAATAAGAAAAGCAGAGATTTGTGTCTGGAAATGGTCTCAAACTGTGCTTTGTCAAAGATTCAAAACAACAAAATGATTATAAGATGATCTGCATGTTGGCATGGATTATGCTGAGACTTTGCCAGAAGAAAAACAAAAGCTTTCATGAGTGTCCAACCACACATGTGGTCTCCTTTCTGGTCATTCCTACAGATTACTACAGAAAACAGTCTATAATAATAAATGTGACAAAAATGCTCTATTCGTCTGCAGGATGTGTAGGCAAATAAGCTTTATTTGGACATGAAACTCATTACAACTGTAAGAGTATGTTTTAATAACATTAAATTATCTGATTTGAGAGAAACATCTTTATGATGATCTTTTAGACCAATGTGCTTTGATATTGGCATAATGAACACATGGTTTTGCTAAATGCTTATGGCAAAATCAATTGCATAAGATAAACAAAGTTGACTGAGTTACTGTCTAAGCTCTGCAATAGTGTTTCATCTTCAATTACAAATAAATATACAGTCTAATAATAACAGTTATTAATAGTAGAATAGTAAAGTTCACAGTCTTATATCATTTCCCTCCTGATTAGACAGGATTAACCCATTTAATCGCAAATTTGGGCCGGTGAGAAACCTTTACAAACAATAAAATCCATATATTTATATTTGTTATCAGGCAGTTTTGAAAAAAATGGAAAGGTAAAAATGTACTAAAATAGTACTAAATGGTGTTTCATTAATGTAACAATACCTTGACATTTACACTTTTATGATGTGATTCAAATGAGTTAATTATTCAACATGGGGCTCTGGGTTTCCCACCAGGGAACACATTTGACCATTGACATCCTGAACAGAGCAATCTACATGATACATCAATAACAGACCCTTTAAATAATGCTCTAAACGTGGTAGTTATATATGTATTGTGACATGTTTATGGCATTATCCTCAGACGGGCAAACTAGAATTAAACCATAAGTCAAGTGACAATTTACACCAGCCATGTAAAAATGTTCACATGAACTCATGCTTGACAGATGTGTGAAGAATACTGAACTTCTTGTTTTAAACCATTCAAATTCAAAAGTACATATAAATTGAGGGATTAAATGGATTAAATAAGTACAGAAAAATAATCAGCACCTTGGACAGCATCTTTAAGATTCCCTTTAAGCACTGACCCACTGGTGTGTTTCACCATCCATTGATTTCCATTATAACGCATTAGGCTCAGCTGTTGTTAAATTAAAGGACAGTCATTATTCAGAGACTTTGTAAAGTCCACCATAAGAAGATTGTAAGAAACGCCAATCCTGTCTCCCAATGTGAACAAAGAGAATATATAGGTACCTGCTCATCTTACATATTTACAAAAGCCATAGTTTTCATTCTCCCCGTTATGAGGCTCCAGTAACTCCTTCAAACACGACTCCCTCGCGATGTTTAGCGTCAGTTTTTGTCGGTGGATCTTGCGGTGGAGCGGGGCGAGCGATCACGCAGCGGCTCAGTGCGGGCTTTACCCTGACCGGGACAGAAGAGCCACAGTTATCCCGCTCATATTCCTCCTGTGCCCTTAGCATCTTCCTCTTCTTCATCTTGCTTTTGTGAAAGTGGTAGGTGGTCAGTGAGATTAATATAATCGCTATAATGACCAACCCCAGCACCAGAAGAGCGACCGCAGATGAGAAAGGCTGGAGCACGTGCTGAACTTTCTCCGCGCGCGTCCCGTTCGTCTCGGACGCCCCGTTAAATGCGCCCCACAAAATCTCATCAGACGTCTTCATTATTTTACAATTCCTCAGGTTTACAATTCCAAGAGAACTGCTTCTAAATATCCAGATTCATTTCAGTTAGCCATCTCTTATGACAGCCCTTAAAAGGAGAAAAATACATTTCAAAACTTGAAAGACGATAAACGTTGATAATTTCAATTAAATGTTATTTAGCTGACTTCCCAGACAACAAAAATAGCTTTTGGAAACTAAAGAATGTTATTTAAATGTCTTATCCATACCTGATATCACAGTCCAGTAGCGTTCACTGAATTGGTGTGGAAAAAGGTGTTGGTTTGGAAAGATGACTTCCCACAGATCTCTGACGTAACCTGTATTCATTACGTATTCTGCGAGCCTTCTCAGCAACAACGTTGTAAAAAGCCTGGAAAGGTTGTTTACGTTTTATGGTAAGTACGTAAGACGACAGATGTCGTTTTTTCAACGCAATAAATATTTCACAATGTTGCAAAATGTTGACTTGATGTTGTAAGCACATACCCTTGTGACGTTTTCGGAACATCCTAGTTCAACATAATGCCGTTGTTTTTGTCAGGCAAGTTTCAAAGTAAAGTGCTTACAAATAACATAAGAATTTGTGAGAGAAAGATATAACGTTACGTCAAATATCACTATTGATATGTCGTGAGGTTAAAGCGCCTTACCTCAGAAAGCGTTCTGTCAGACTTCCTGCGCGCGCTGATGCTCCAGTCAGTTAAACGTTTTTGTGCGAAAACGGTCTCGTGCACCCGATTAAAAAATCTGTCTCTTCCATTCACGTTGAAAAACTAAGAATGACCACAGTTCTGGCAGTTGTGGTAAATTGACTTTAAGTTGACACAAGATTTGTTTAATTCAGACTCCGCGTAATCAGCAGCCCAAGAAGAGAGTGTTCTCATTTATTTCACGATCCAGTGCGTGCTCCCCTACCATTTTTCGCCATTTATTTTTAATGACGCATGAGCTTTGGACTGCTACTCGGCCAAATAAACCCCATGAGAAGGAACATTTGGAGCACCAAAGGCTAGTGAATCAATGAAGTGCTCCAGTAAACACTTCTTCACATAGAGGGATCGCGTTCTTGCATGTTAATGAGAAAACAGCCAGCAATAACAAATCCCCAGAAAGATACAGCTAGAGAGATGGTGCTGTCCAGTGCTGAAAATATCCTTTAGCTGTAAATTAATAAATTCCTTTAGGGTTTTAAACTCTAACAGACAATGTCTGGAAAGGAATTGCATTGCGCCACCTCTAGCTATGCCTTTAGCTATGCCTTTCATTATACTAGCCTTGTCTGGACACTACAGTTGCTTATTAAAAAAAAATAATTAATACTGATATTTTAAAAAGATTTTGTCTTAAATAATCTTTTTTTGGGGGGTCCAAAATCATGGTAACAGGTGGCTATTTAAGTCCCCAACACAGACTGCACAAAGAGAAAAAAATATACATTTACTTGTCCTTGAAGAGTTCATTCAATTCACCTTGGGGCACAAAATTACATATTTAAAATAATAATTATTATTGTACCATGGTTGATACTTGATTCTAATAATCAAGCTGTGGATTATCCCTTCCATATTAATAATGAAAAAAGAATAAAATGCAAATCGATCAAATGTGCATAAAAATAATACAACCCGAATTCTGGAAATGTTGGGACTTTTTTTTTTAAATTTGAATAAAATGAAAACGAAAAGACTTTCAAGTCACATGAGACAATATTTTATTCACAACAGAACATAGATAACATAAATGTTTAAACTGAGAAATTTTACAATTTTGTACACAAAATGAACTCATTTCAAATTTGATGCATGCTACAGGTCTCAAAATAGTTGGGACGGGGGCATGTTTACCATGGTGTAGCATCTCCTTTTCTTTTCAAAACAGTTTGAAGATGTCTGGGCATCAAGGTTAAGACAGGAACACACCAAGCAGATGGTCGGCCGTCTGGCAGTTTTTGTTCATCGGCCATCTAAGTTTTCTCAGTGTGTTCTGCACCGTCGGCTGAAGTTGGTCCTTGTTGGCTTTTTTCTGCTGATTCGAAATGTTGAATCGCATCAGAGCGCGGTCCATAGGGCAATCTGATCATTCTGATTGGCTGTTCAGATATTGCCACCTGCTGGTTTGCCACCTCTCACGCAGGCGCAGAACTGACGTGCTACTTGGCAACTTTGGATACAGATGCTGCCGACGTGAGCCAACCCCGCAGTCTGCTTTCATCGCCACTAGTTGGCGTCAGCTTGGTGTGTTCCAGCCTTTATGAGTTTCTGGAGTTTTGGTGTTGGAATTTGGTTCCATGCTTGTCTGATATAGGTTTCCAGCTTTTGAAGAATTTGTGGTCATCTTTGACGTATTTTTCTCTATAGGTGAAAGATCTGGACTGCAGACAGGCCAATCCAGCACCCGGACTCTTCTACAACAAAGCCATGCTATTGTAATATCAGCAGTATGTGGTTTTGCATTGTCCTGCTGAAATAAACAAGGCCTTCCCTGAAATATGTGTCGTCTGGAGGGGAGCATATGTTGCTCTAAAACCTTTATATACCTTTCAGCATTCATAGTGCCTTCCAAAACATGCACTTTTGAACTGAATGCTGATAACACGCTGGAAGGTCTCCCTCCTCTTTAGCCTGGAGGACACGGCATCCGTGATTTCCAACAAGAATGTCAAATTTGGACTCGTCTGACCATAGAACACTTTTCCACTTTGAAACAGTCCATTTTAAATGAGCCTTGGCCCACAGGACATGACAGCGCTTCTGGACCATGTTCACATATGGCTTCCTTTTTGCATGATAGAGCTTTAGTTGGCATCTGCAGATGGCACGGCGGATTGTGTTTACCGACAGTGGTTTCTGGAAGTATTCCTGGGCCCATTTAGCAATGTCATTGACACAATCATGCCGATGAGTGATGCAGTGTCATCTGAGGGCCCGAAGACCACGGGCATCCAATAAAGGTCTTCGGCCTTGTTCCTTATGCACAGAGATTTCTCCAGTTTCTCTGAATCTTTTGATGATGTTATGCACTGCAGATGATGAGATTTGCAAAGCATTTGCAATTTGATGTTGAGGAACATTGTTTTTAAAGTATTCCACAATCTTTTTATGCACTCTTTCAGAGATTGGAGAGCCTCTGCCCATCTTTACTTCTGAGAGACTCTGCCTCTCTAAGACATCCCTGTTATAGCTAATCATGTTACAGATCTGATATCAATTAACTTAATTAGTTGCTAGATGTTCTCCCAGCTGAATCTTTTCCAAATTTCTTGCTTTTTCATAATTTGTTGCCCCCCCTGCTAACTTTTTTGATACCTGTAGCAGGCATCCAATTTGAAATTAGCTCATTTAGCAAAATTAAAATGGATCTTTAATGAAAATTACTTCATGCTGATGCTCATTCAGTGGAATCCAATCTGTACCTCAGGGTTTCTTATTTGATACTCTTTTCATCCAGGAAGAAACTTCTAAAAGTTGTCTTTATAATCTGTGACCTCAAACAGACTAAAGATGCTGAATCCCCAATAGTCCTGTGATTGTCAGAAATTCTTCTTCTCTAGTGCTCCTGTCTACCTTATCTAAAGTAGACTGACAGCTGTCCCCTTTTACCTTCACAGTCAGATCATCAGGGCAGACAGCTCTGGACACGTCTTGAAACTACAGCTACAGTAAATTGCTTTATAAACTTCACCAGGAAAAAGAACCAATAAGTGATTCAACCACTTGGCAATGACCTCAGAATACAGTATAATAAGATGTGAACCCATTCACCCCAGCAACAACATGCATTCTAAGTAAAAATGCATTATTTAATTCACATAATCCTCATAATTCACAACAATGCTGTCCCCATCTGGAAATAAAACACTTCGATCCAGGGAGTAGAAGAGGTAAAGAGCACCTTGGGTATCTCATTAACTCTGGTTGGGGATCATAATGTTCTACAGCATTTGGAGAGGCACTCTAAAATGTATCCAACAGATTAGAGACACCATTTGTGATAAATCTTGGCCTTTCTGTCGCTAATGACATGGTACATCTCATACTCTCCCAAAAGGCACTGCAGTCGATTAATTCTTTATAACCATCTCTGTGACAGAACAGCCATTTAAACATCAAGCAACAGACATCAACTAGCTTGGATTCAACTCGACCACTTTGTGGCTTCGTCTTCATCTTTATTTTTGGGAGGTAGATCCCCATAAAATATTTCTCAAATCTGCTTCCATTAGACTCAAAAGAACAGTTAATCCAAAATCCAACATTAATCATTCCAAACCTGTATGACTTCCTTTCTTCTGTGGAACACAATGAAATATATTTGTAGCAGAAAGTCCAAGTTTCTCTTTTTTTATTCAATGAAAGTAAATGGTGACCATGGCTTTTTCAAAGTACTTTTCAGTGAAAATAATGACTTAAACGTCTGATTCTCACTAAATCCTTTTGTGTGGCTTTTAAAGATGTGTATTACAGTACTCAAAGTGTATGCACTGTAAAAAATTTACTGTGAAATTTACAGTAACTTACTGGCAACAATTAGCCAGTAAGTTACTGTGAATACGTTTTACAGTAAGGGTACTGTACTTCCATTTACAGTATTTTATGTATACACTGTGAATTCAAAAACAATTAAATACTGTGATTTTAGTTGTATTTACAGTAACTTACTGGCTAATTGTTGCCAGTAAGTTACTGTGAATACGTTTTACAGTAAGGGTACTGTACTTCCATTTACAGTATTTTATGTATACACTGTGAATTCAAAAACAATTAAATACTGTGATTTTAGTTGTATTTACAGTAACTTACTGGCTAATTGTTGCCAGTAAGTTACTGTGAATACGTTTTACAGTAAGGGTACTGTACTTCCATTTACAGTATTTTGTGTATTCACTGTAAAATAAAAAACAATTAAACACTGTGATTTTAGTTGTATTTACAGTATTGATTGTTTTACTGTAGAAGAAAAAAATACTGTGATTTCGATTGCATTTACATACAAAAAACAGTTAAGCACTGCTTTTTTTATGTATTGTATGCAATACAGTACTATAAACAGTAGATAACAGGTAATCACTGTAAATTCAGTTTCTCGCTGTACAATTTAAATACTGTATCACTGTGATTTAATATTAGCCATCATTAAAAGAATCACCCATATTCTAAAACATAGCAATCAACTGCAGACAATAAGATAATTGTTAACAGTTATTTATTTAAAAACATTTGATGAACAGGAATGACAAAACAGGTACAACATAAAGGGATAATGGACATTGGACAACATGCCATTATACCATCCAAAGTTAACGAACATTCTGTGTTCCATGCACAGAATCTATGCAGAACTGAACACTTAATTCTCTGCTATAAAATATTATAAATTCTAATTGTATGATGGAAAATGGCTAGAAACAAACTGCATCCATGAAATCATCAGCATTGTTACTTTGTAAAATAAGCCAATACATTAACATTACCATGCAACCAAGTGTTATTAAGTTATGAGTACAGAGAATTGAACATGAATTTATAAATCAAACACATTCATAGACCAAACAATACAATCAATAAATAAATGTAACCAATGATTAATGTTTTGTTCTTTTTATTGAAAAAGTGTTTCATCATTAGAGAGATGGGTATAGTTAAATAATGATTTTATCAATTATATTTATACTCTTATGATTACTACTCTCCAAAATTTAGCACAAAAATGATATGTGAAAAAGAATAAATATTACTTTATTTGCAAAAAAATGTTTTAAACCATTTCCTAAGTGTCCTGTATGAGTAATATATACTGAGGTAATGTGCTTTAATACTGCTTTACTAGAACTTTACAGTCCTTGAGCTTCCCAAAAGATAAAAAATCTAGAAGATGACATTCATAAAGAGTAAATGATATGTATAAAGAACAATATAGAGGTTTTTAGCATTTCTTCAAATAATACTTTGGCCCACCCAAAAATACATGTACAGTTTTTGTTCAAGAAAATAAACATGTGGACTTTCTCAGGAAGAATTTGAGATCTCTCATTACCGTGTCCTCAGCTGTGTAGAACACTCTTTCCAACAGTGTTGAGGAGGAAGATGATGGAGAGCTGTGAGAGAAGAGGAAGTGTGTCTTTCTCAGGCTCTTCTGAGGCAAGGATCACTTTGGATTTTTGCAAACTGGAAGCTAAAAACAATGTTATTGTAGTAGTTGTTGTAGTCAGGTTTATTATTTGTTAGAAAGGAATGAGGAAAGTGTGTCTAACCTCCTCCTCTTCATCTCGGTCACCACTGCCATCATCATCCTCCTCCTCTGGCAGCTGAAAGAGAAGATTACATTGATAGAAGCTGCATTTTTACTTTTGAAAGCAGTCTCTTCCACTTACCAAGGCTGCATTTGTTGAAAAATATAGTAAAATAATAATATTTTAAAGTAGTTTTACTTTAATATTCTAAACAATTTTACTATTAGCTATTTCCTTACAGATTTTAAACACTGACTGAATGCAACTGGCTCTGACTAGGTGAGTTTGGGCAAGATCCGTTAAATTACCGAATTACATTTATAATCGTGTCACTGTCAGACTTACTCATTTTTCACCTTTCCCTTAAATCTAGGGTCTATCATAGCAGCATCCTCAAAAAATACATCTTCATGTACACGAAAGCACAAAAAAAATAATTTAAATATTACCTAAATGTTTTTTGTATTCTTCAAAGTATTTTGAAATCATTAAAATATTATCATGTATATATTGTAAGTTATAACATTGTTTTTATCATGACATGAGTTCATGTCGTTCCAAACCTGTTAAGACTTTTCATCTTCAAGACACAAATAAAGATAATTTAATGAAATCTGAGAGCTTTGTTCCTTTTATTGACAGTCTACACAACTGCCACTTTGATGTTTAAAATAAAACAATTTCATACAGATCGTAAATCTAATCTAATAGAGAGGTTTAGTCCAAATTTTCTGAATAAACTTGATCACCTTATATAATAAACAAATTCAACACACTAGTGCATTTACAAACAAGTTGAGCTTCCATTTTCCATTGTTTGCTAATTAATGTTTATATGTGAAAAAAGTCTAAACTCAAACTGTATATTGCATTAAGCGAACAAGTCTCTTCAAAAAATTTGGAATAAACTTCTCCATTCATATGGATCACTTTTACAATCACTTTATGAACTTTTTGAAGTGTCAAAGTGTTAGTTGCATGGTCTGTAAATTGAGGGATGGAAAGCTCTCAGATTTCATTAAAATATCTTCACTTATGTTTCGAAGATGAACAACAGTTTGTGAGCCTTTGCATACAAGTTAGTTAACCCAATAATCATATCAAAGCAGTTGGTACATTGCACGACTGCACTACACAGATTTTTTAAAAACAAGACTTAACATTTATCTATTATGGGTCCTAATTAGGAGACAATGAATACATTAAGCTTTGTGCCATGCTGTTTATATTTAAGCAGTAAAAATGCTCATTTCAACGGCCAAAACAAGGAGCTTGTGGATAAGATGATGAGTGGAAGGAGATTTTGGATTGTATTTGATAGTATCGAACAGATTTAAAAAAAAGTTTTAAACATGCTCTTTCAATCCGAATGAAATGTCAATTGGACCCGGCCAATTCATTCCAATTAACATGTGACTTCTTGTTCCATCTGTGCTACTAGTCTGATTATTAGAACCCATGTAAACACAGCTAATGTTGCTGCTATAGTTTTAGATAAAAAAAAAAATATATATATATATATATAGGGTTGCCAAGCAGCCTATGTGATGTGATTGTGTATCATTTGTAAAGGATAAGTAAAGGATGACAGAATTTTCATTTTTGGGTGAACTTTAAGTCACATGCAACAATGTCATTCAGAATAAATTTGCCAAATCAAATTTTTTAAATTTCATTCTGAATGTAAGGGGTGGTTTAAACCTTTTCTAATATGTTCGATAGGACATGTAAACACTTGATTAAAACAGAAATTTGAAAGTGTAAAGCATGTGGAATGATGTAGAAATGATGAAATGACGTACGAAATCAACCATTGCTGTTGAATGAATGGAGTGTAATAAATGACTGTTTTCATAAAATTTTTAAATGCTTGTTTTTAGTTTTGAGCATTTTTACTGCTTGATAAATATAAGCTGCACGGAACATACTGTAGCTTCATGTTCTCTGCGTCTCCTAATCAGGACCTGGAATGATAAAGTCTGCTTTTTGAAACATAAAAGAAGCAATGACAGGATGATGGTTAACATGCACCAACAGCAGGAAAGTCTGTAATTTTGGACAGACAGTAGGGGTGGTGAAAAAAATCGATTATTGATTAATCGCGAGTATGTTATGGACGAGTATGAATCGATTATTAAATTTTCAAAAATCGATTTTTTATTTATTTATTTTATTTTTTTTGCATTATTTTATTTTGTAAAAAATGTTATACCGGGAGTTGAACGTCACGAACGCGCCCAGTTCCAGTTAGCAAGCGCGTGTAACGGCAGCCAGAGCAGGTGTGTAAAATGGAAGAACCAGGAACGAGCAACCAACCGATCCACCCAGCCAGGGGCGGACTGGCCATCTGTGTGATCTGGAGAATCACAGGACGGCCGGCGGGCCGGCCCACCACCCACCGCCACGCACGCAGTCATCATCTGTTTTTTTCCCCCACTAATCTGTTTCACACTCCAGTACTGTAGGGGGCAGCAATGCACCTTTAAGTTGGATGCCAGCTGCACTGGCCGTGGCCGCCAAGTAAGCAGCAAAGACGTTAGATCAGTGGTCTCAAACTGCCGGCCCGCAACTTATCTCAAAAATAAAACATAATCCGGCCCGCTAAATTATTCTTATTCTTATTCTCTAGTTGTTACCTGTCTGATATGCAAAGAAAAAGTCGCCGTTCTAAGGGGCATTCACATATCGCGTCCGCGCCGCATTCTCCTTTCCAATGCGCTTTCGCTCCAGTGGCGTCTGTCGTTGCTATGCAACCATGAGCCGCGCTCTCAATCGCTTCTATTTTGAGCGCGCCTGCCTAAATTACAGTAAAAGCACTCGACTTTAAGTCACAAGCGCCGATTTAAACCACCGAAACTTTTTCTTTACCTTGACATGTTTCGACTGCAACCTGCAGTCTTCCTCCACCTGAACACATTGTCTTTCTAGAAGAAAATTGTCCAATTTCTACAGTATGTTGGTTCTGATCTACTTCCTAAAGGAAATAAGCCTTTCATTTATTTGTTATTGTTTAGTTCAACTTGATGAGTCACAACACAATGTGATGTATTCATTTCTGTGTTCTACAGAACATAAGGTACATACAAATAATTCTGGAGTTATAACTACAAGACACAGAAAGTGCTTTGAGTTGTTGTTACTCAATAAAAGAGTTAAGTAATTCAGTAGCTGACTTTTTTTTAATACTGCAATCACTTTGTAGTGTATTTTCGTTTACTGTTGTGAAATGGAAAATCAATAATCGCTAATCGAGAATCGTTAATAATCGAAAATCGACTGTAATCGAATCGGGACTTCAATAATCGTAATCGAATCGAATCGGGAAATCAGACAGATTAACCACCCCTAACAGACAGTGCATTTTAAGATATCAAATCTGATCTCTAAATAAATGTACACATCAACTATGTTCAGATTCATCAATCAGAGATTTAATTTTGACTGAAATAAAAAGTGTAAATGTATCAAATAGTAAAATTGCTGACCCCTTGAATTCAGAATTATTAACATCTTGTCTCTGTGAAATTCAACCCTGTGAATTACCTGTTTGTCCTTCTGAGCCCTTTAACGAGAAGGCTGCTTTTATGGCTGGATGCTGATTGACACACCTTTTGACCATGTTCTCACATCCAGGACAACAAAATGATCAAGCAGACCTGAAAGACATGACCCATGATTGAAATCAATTTAAATACATTTAGTCTTACCTGTGATATTGGAAAAAATGAGGCATAGTTTTTCACCCAGTATACGCTGCTTCTCCTGGAACATCGTCCTCATGATGGATGATCTCTAGATCCTGGACCCGTGCAGTCCACCTGGAGATTATCTGAATGATATGTGGTTGTATATAAAGGGTAATTAAAGACTGAACGTTACATACATATCAATAGCAGTCAGAAACGAATTTAATACCCACCCCTGCTTTTAATCATCAATTATTGTCATGGCATCATGGCTGTCTCTCCTCAGCTACTGAAAATAAAAAGTATGTTAGATAGGAATGAATAGACTAATCACACATAACGTTAAACCAGTAAGTGGCGACAAACGAGAATATTTCGTTATGAACAACTCTAAATCATTGACTTACCAGGATTATTGAAAGTCATTACAAATAATTTTAGTAAACGAATCGTTAAGTAATTAACCGTGTCTGATTAACGTTAACCGTTTTATACACAATGGTTCACGTGAGCTTCAGGAGACCAGGCAGGGTCTAAAATTAACAAACACTCTACTACAGTTGCCATTTAACGAATATAAGTGATTATTCTGCTGTTTATAGCATTAAACAGTTAACATTACATTTAAAATAACTAAAAGAAAAATGTAAAACTGTCTCAGATTTGAACGTTACCGCCTCACGGGAGACAACGCTCGTGCGCACATAACCAAACGGAATTTATTTATTAAATACATTTAGAAAACCAAAAACACTGCACTAACATTACTCGTCACAAGTGATATTTAGTGTCATATGGGCAAAAACGATGAATAAAAGAAGATTTGCAGGGCTTACCTTTTACTCTGTGTCCGTCTGCTGGAGGTCGACCGTTGATGCGCATGCGCAGTACTCAGATTCTCCTAAAGTCCGTTTGACCTGCTTGTTTAAAAGTTCGAATTTGTCTCGCGCATGCCCCATCCAATAAATATCCGTAATTCACAAACACAACATATATATAATATATAAACAAGTCTTTTGGCACTCTAGCAGTTCATAAACAAAACGGCATATCTTGCGGAAGAACACTGTAGCCGGAGCTACTTCTCTCTGTTATCTCTATGACGAGTCACGCAGGTATTTGTGCTACTCCGCAGCGGTTTCTACACGGTCTAAAATAGTCCAAATATACACACTTATTCTAGGTGTACCATAATAATTCAGGGTAAGACAAAAACACGGTTTGGAAAATAGATTCATGTTGTACATTCCCATTGTAGATTTTTTTGTACATTTTGAACACAAAAAGTTACACGTCTGGAATGTTATCAGGAGACCAATGGATCGCGTCGCTACAACATTCTCCGCGGGATTAACCAGCGACGTCTTTTGAGGACGTGCCCACGACGTTTCTGGAACGTTAGCCAAGATTCTAAAAAATGGAACATTACCACGACGTCCTCATAACGTTGTCATAAAG
Organism: Chanodichthys erythropterus; assembly: GCF_024489055.1. Classification (NCBI taxonomy): domain Eukaryota; kingdom Metazoa; phylum Chordata; class Actinopteri; order Cypriniformes; family Xenocyprididae; genus Chanodichthys; species Chanodichthys erythropterus. The sequence goes on along the minus strand of NC_090242.1, from coordinate 24,573,224 downwards.
TAATGTCACACTGACCAAATGACGACTAACACTGACGACGTCGTCACAATGTACTGTGTTTGCTGGGTTGCAACTTATAACCAATGGTCATGCTTCAGTTCAAATCTGAGGATGATATCTAAAAAAATTATGCATTTATGAAGCCTATATTGTTAGACCATGTCAGGGGAGACTTTGGAGATTAAGATAAGGCTTATCAAATATTTTATTGCCCTGTTAACACCTACACCCAAACACCCATTTACGGTCACAAAACAAACAAACAAAACATATTCTTGGAATCTTATGTGAATTCTTTAAAAAATATATATTGTATGGAATAGAAAGCTCCTGCAGCAGGTCCATCAGAGTACAAGTTACATGACACATTTTAATTTATTAATATTACACTTTTACTTAAAGCTCACCATCGAGTATTTACATCATATTCCGGTAATGAATTCTGAACAACAATAATCTGGAGCCGTCCATGTGAAAGGGGTACAAAGAAAGATATGATAAAAAAAAGGAAAATTACAGTAGTTTACTTTACTATTTACAGTACTATAGTGGCTAAATTGTGATTTTTTTACAGTAATGCTTTGACTACTGTGATTTCAACTGTAATTCTTGGACTACTGTGATTTTTACAGTCTTACTGTAAACTTTACAATATTCTACTGTAAAAATCTTATACAGTAATGTTACTGTGAAATCGACAGTAAATAACTGTAGATTTCACAGCCATTTTTTACAGTGTGGACTACCATTATGATGGTTTTAATGGTGCTTCCTGTCATTATGCACTTTTATTGCTAAACTTCCAAAGAAGAAAGTCTTAGAGATTCAGAATGATGTGATAGAGAGTAAATTATGAAAGAATTTTCATTTTTGGCTAAACTATTTCTTGAACAACCCTTCTTTGTTAAACTAAAAAAGTAGCTACAACTTGAATTTATATAATTATTAACATGTGTAAAGGCTTAGTTTACCAAAAATGAAAATTCTTCCATTACTTACCCCTAATATCATTCCAAACCTGTAAGACCTTTGTTCATCTTCAGAACACAAATTAAGATATTTTTGATGAAATCCGATAGCTGTATGACTCCTCCATAGACAGCAATTTAACAACCACTTTCAAGGTCCAAAAAGGTACTAAAATGGTTGACGTATATAATAAAATTTGAATAAATTTGTTATTTTTGTTTTGTTATTGCGCACATTAAGTATTCTCTCGCTTCATAAAATTAAGGTTGAACCACTGCAGTCACATGGACCATTTTAACAATGTCTTTAGTACCTTTCTGGACCTTGAAAGTGGTTGTTAAATTGCTGTCTATTGAGGAGTCATTCAGCTAATGGATTTCATCAAAAAATATCTTAATTTGTGTTCCGAAGATGAACGAAGGTTGTACAGGTGTGGAATGACATGAGGGTGAGTAATTAATGACAGAATTTAAATTTTTGGGTGAACTAACCCTTTAAGCTCCGGGTGCATACTGCTACAGAGAAATGTCTGAAGTGCTACACACTCCTCAGTGTTGAAACAGTCATTAGAGGGGGAAATAGCACCGAGGGAAATAGCTTTCCAGGCAGGATGAAGGCGCCTAATAAACTCACGTCTGTGATGGATGACTCTGCACCCACAAACCCAGAACACAAAGAGAATCTATGCAACCCAGTCATACACAAACACAATACATCAAGGTGCATGCCTGTCACATCCACCACAACACTACGAGTACTGCCTGCCTGCAGTTGTTTGGTAAAGGTGATAAGTGATAAGAATCAAAGAAGGATAAACAAGTCATCTCTGAACAACACAGAGAGAGTAAAAACATTAAACAAGCCCACTGGGAGAAGAGACACTCCTATCATGTAGTACACTTTCATGTGTGATATACTGGATAGGACAACTAAACGTTTGACAAAACAATGACAGAATTCACATTTGGAAGATACATGCCTGATACATGATATATGCAAAAATTTTAAATCATTCTGCCGTTCAGCTTCTCAGATTTTCTGTCCAATTAAATGCTCTCTAGAAGCTTAAGTGTCTTTATATTCTGTATAATATATTATACTATGGGGCTGTTGAATGCTTGAATCTGATTTGTTGACAGCAATTTATTTTTTACGGAAACACGGCTAAAGTAGTTCCAAGTAGGTCTTGACCGCATTAGTTCCATATCACCTCGCCAAATGATTTCAGTTATTTCAGAAGTCCACACAGCCTACAAGCGCAAAAGTACCAAAACCAACAACAACACAGACCAATCAAATAGATAAGTAGTTCAGTCATAAAACTCTAGATGGTGCAGGCTGATGATAACTACAGCATTAACTACTTGGCACAAGCTGATTGGTCCATGTCACTTCTGCAGCCAATGAGCTTGTTGCTCACACATTTAAATGGAATTCATTATAACAGTTTGCAACGCGCTTCAGAGTTCTTCTAAACCCCTCCACCTTCCCCAGCTCCACCTGTATAGATCTGCTATGGGTAATTGACTCGTGCTATTTGTGCAGCAGCACTATGTCTTACTCACAGCAGCGTATCGCCGTATGTATTGGCAGTAGCAAGTTCCTGTACTTGTAGCAGCAATAATCTACAACAACAGCTATAATCTACAGCAGCAACAATTCAGCAGCAGTGTAGCAGATCTATTCCACCAAAACCAAATACATTAACACTGTCATATCCATTATACCATGCTAAAAATCTTCTGAGAGAAAATAAATTATTTCCATTTTTTTGACACCAAATTACGTTTTATGTATGAAAAGCATGTAGGCCACTCTTTCTCCTGCTCGCTCTCCCACTCAAATGCACATACATAGGCCTACAGTAAAAACACACTCACACAGAAACGTGTCTGCTGTTCTTACGATTTTATCAATAAAATAGTTTAACATCTTAAAAGCTACATGACATTTCTCAACAGCGAGGTAATGTTCTTGGAGCAGATATACTTACAGTTTCAATATTAGTAGAGACGCTGCTGCCGAACACTGTTGAGAGAGAGACACAGACTCCGGTAATCACATACGCTTAATCTCTCTCTCTCTAACTACATAACTGCATTGTACTCCTATCAGTGGCTGAAGCCCTAGTTACTAGCTCTAAAATGACGTTTTAGAATTAGCAACGGTGGCTTGGGATTAGATGTGCAAGAAATTAGTCCTACACACAAGAGTGTTTTAAGGATAAAAACTAGACAAATGTCTGACATAAACATCTGAACAATGTCTTGAGGTATGCTAACCATAGCACAAGCAAAATAATTGACTCCAGGCCATTGAGTTATTAGAAAAATAATACTCCACTTCGCGCCACATCACCACGTTGGGTGTATTATTTTTCTAATAATTCAAATGACACTGTGACGAGCAGGGCGGGCGAGAGCCGTGAGGGAACGGCGTGAGGCCGGTGACGCGAGTGATAATGAGCGTCACCTGCGAGGCGTGCCGGCCTCGAGTCTCTCACGGAGGAGCTCCGGAGGCATAAAAGGAGGAGCGACTACAATGAAGGACGAGAGAGGACCAGGCCTGGATATTATTTTATGTTTTATTATGTTTGTGTGGCCGGCAGACGTCCGCGAGGGTCTGCCGGCATTACTTTCGTTTTGTTCTTTGTTTATTTTGAATTAAAAGTTACGTTGAATGTTCGCCGGTTCCCGCCTCCTTCTTCCCACATTTACGAACTGTGTTACAGACACATTGGAAATTATACATATATAAATCCATCTATCTACACTATATTGCCAAAAGTATTGGGACACCCCTCCAAATCATTGAATTCATGTGTTCCAATCACTTTCATGGCCACAGGTGTATAAAATCAAGCACGGCATACAGACTGCTTCTACAAACATTTGTGAAAGAATGGGTCACTCTCAGGAGCTCAGTGAATTCAAGCACGAATCACGCTTTTCTGTCTGGCAATCTGATGGATGAATCAGGGTTTGGCAGTTGCCAGGAGAACGGTACTTACCTGACTGCATTGTGCCAAGTGTAAAGTTTGGTGGAGGGGGGGATTATGGTGTGGGGTTGTTTTTCAGGGGTTGGGCTTGGCCCCTTAGTTCCAGTGAAAGGAACTCTTAATGCTTCAGCATACCAAGATAACTTTGTGGAACAGTTTGGGGATGGCCCCTTCCTGTTCCAACATGACCGCGCATAATCTTATCATCGTGCTAACATATGATAATAAAATTAAGTGTGTGAACTTGACCAGAGCATATTTCTGATTCTAAAATATCATTCTTTCTGAAATATCAAGTCAGTGTGGTACTGTATAGCAGGAGTGACTCAGGACATCCATGTTAAACAGCGGCTAAATAACAGTGATTATGGAAAACCAGCTGCCAAATGAGAGTGGGCGAATGATTATATCTCCAGAGCACTTTGAAAAGCTGTTAACAGACCTGAAAACAGGTGAATAAGGTCACCATGACACAATGCAAAGTTATGCTGGTGCTAAACAGTGGCTATTTGTCTTGTAAAAACCCAATCCAATCTCCTTCCCGACATGAGGTAGCTAAATGCAGACAACCAGACAATTCAGATAGATTTGTGTTGAATAGGGGACAACAGTTGCTAAAGTTTTCTTCGAGAATCCTCCATTTCCATTTCCGACAGACATGAAGGAGAGTAAATCACACATTAGGTGACGGTTCAATGTGACAGGAAGGCAGTATTCAAACCAGAAATAATGAGAGCAGTTTAACAGTAATAGGTTATAGATGGCACCTGGGACTTCACAGTGATTCTCAATCAGGATTGGCATCAGCTGTGCTGACTTTTTTTTTGCTTCACTACAAAACAAGAGTTTTTAGGTAATTTGAGGCTGTCTGGCAAGACGCCACATGAGAATTCAATTCCTGTCTTGAGGAGGAGAGGGTTTAAAGAAGGAAAGAGGCAGGAAAGGAAATTATAACCTGCACACTCACACAATAAATCACATAACAGGGTTCCTACACATTTTCCATTTCAAAATTCCATACTTTTCCATACTCAAATTTCCAGACCTCCTTCCAAACGATTTCTGCCATTGGTGAGCCTCGGTCTCCTTTTCTATGTTTTTTGGCACACCAAAAATATTCTCGCCGCTTTATAATATTAATATTGAACCACTGTACATGTACATGAACTGATTAATGGATCTTGAGAGAGGAAATGTCACGGCTTCATGTTTGTAGTCCGGGTCCTACAGTCTTTTAGTGATTTTTAAATTAGTGTCTGATTGTTGAAATAAAGTTTTGTATTTAGTATTCATGTCTAGGCCCTTCTCTTCTTAAAAACCACATACCTGTGTAACTTTTGTTGGGGATAAAATCTACAAGTACTAATATATTCCGTTTAACAAGTTGGCATGACTTAGTTTGTTTCCCTTTCCGGCCATACCAATCGCTACATAGGCGTGAATATTTAATTTGTCTATTAATTCGATACATTTCCTTTATAGAGATCCTTCTGTGATTTATCCATCTGCTCTGTTCTCGACATTATATGTATCATATATTATCATATATCATATATACATATAATATATGAAACATTATATGTTTCATATATTATATGTATCAAAGTATTTTTATAGAGTAGCCTACAAGTATGAGTAGCACAAGCAGTTTCCGTAATATTTTAGAAATTCGTAACTCTATAAACATATTTGCAAAGTGAAGAGAGGTGAAAAAGGTGACATGTAGAAAGTAGATAGTTGTAGGGGGTCTGGGGGCATCCTCCCCCAGGAGAAGATTTTTGTGATTTTAACATGTAAAGGAAGCATTCTGGTGCACTCTGAAAAGAACATAAATGGAAAAAACAACATTTGCTTCAAGTAAAAAATAAAAATAAAACATTTTGGCACCGGGGCTGAGCATTGACAAATTTCACAATTGAATGCGATTTTGATTCAGAAGCTTGCGATTTGATTTTGATTTGATTACCTTTGATTCAGTATTGATTAATTTGGGCCTATCAGGTACAGTACATGGCAAATTTCCTCAAAGAAAAAAATCTCTCAACTAATGCTGTAAACAATACAGGGAACCACAGCTGGTACGTCATTATAATATTAGGTTAAATTGATCGTAAGTTACTTACATATAGGCTAACTTACACATAAGGAAGTTTTTATAATAACGTTATAATAAAAGTGACAATTATTTTTCTACTCTTTTTATGTAGGCCTAAACATTTAAATGGTGTGTCATAAAACAGATTTATGTATTCAATATAGAAGCACATGTTAAGTACAAATACAATGAATATGTAATAGCCTATAGAGCATATATTTAGCAAAATGCTCCTCTCAAAGTTCATTTTTGTAGCTAAATGATGAGTTATTGGACATTGTAAGGCTTTTCTGAGGTAGGCTAAATGTGACATTTTTACAAGCTGTTTTATTGACGCCTTTCTGCGGTTGAAACGCTGATTAATCGATTGCTTGTGACATGACAGATTTTGGTAAGTTGTACTGTATCTTTCAACATGCCTTCAGATGTTCAATCATTTTGTGTTGTAACTAGTCAAAGAGATGGCTGGTTCACGAGCGCTACAGCAATCTGTCACGCCACAGAGCGCCAAGAAAGATCGTGACTAACTCCAGTCTATGGAAAAATAGTAACCCCATTTGCAATTCTTATGAGAATCTTGTGTCACACAGTCAAAAAATAACTCTTCGGATGTAAACGATTCACATAAATGATGTATTTTGATTCAAAACTGCTAATTTCGCCACAAAGTGACTAGTTTGCAGGTATAATAAATTAGAAAACTGAATAGAGGCAATAGTCTGGAAACACAAATATTTTTCCATACTCTGATTTCTTTTTTCCATACTTTTCCAGACCTGGAAAAAACTCAAATCAAATTCCATACTTTTCCATACTTTTCCAAACCGCGTAGGAACCCTGACATAAAGATATGTGTGGGACTGAATCTTGAAGTTTCCACAATCATGATACATTTTATTAGTAAAGGGGCATTTTTATTAATCAACATACAATGAATAAGGAACTCTGAAGGGGAAGATAGGTAGAGGGACCTGTTTCCAAAGAAACTAGCTGCGATTGCCCAATAAATGCAACACAAGCTCCTCGTCTTCGGCCAGCGAGAGGCCAGTGTCCAGAGGAGTTACTGTGGACTCCTTCCTGGGCTTCTTCCTGCCCACCTGTGTCTGCTGTACTTCATCATCACTATCATCATCCTCACTGCTGTCGCTTCTGAAGCTTCTCTTCTTGCCTCCGTGATCTGATGAATCGCTGCAAAGACAAAGATAAAATAAGGGTTAATGCACAGATGTGAAAACGGAATACAAGGGGAATACAGGCTAGATATACAGGGGAGAGTGTGGTAAGATGTGTCGGCTGTGTCACCCCATTTCAATTTCATTTTCAGCAGCCATTACTTCAATCTTTCGTGTCACATTTCTAAAATAATAGTAAAAAACAAATGTTTCAAAAATTGTTTGTTTCACTACATTAAAAAATTCTGAATATTGAAGGTTGCTTGGATGGTTTATTCATGGATATCTTTAAGAAAATGTTTAAAATAAGACTTGGAACAGGGTACTGCATTATTGAAATGTCTATCAAAAAATGTTCATACATCTGGGAGGTGTTGACAGTTCCTACCATCAACATGCACTGCATTTTAAAAACATGTATGAGGTAAAGGGTTTTTTCAATGTACTGGCCCATGCAGGTGACCTTGATAACCAATTCCTAACTTAATTAAATGAGTTAAGGCTGCAATCATGCACATCCAGAGCAACTTATACTATTAGAGTCCTGTCAAGAGACTTTGAGGTGTGAAAAGCTGTCCTCTGGTCTGATTTATAGCAAAAAACAATGTTTTGTCATGGAAATAGCATTAAAACTTCCACTAGAGCTGCATGATTAATCGTTAAAAGATCACAATCTTGATTCTTATTTGTAAATGACAATGATTTGCCTATATCTATTAAACCTTTGACAAAAATCACACTGTAACATTCAAATCTGACCCAGAGAAAGCAGTTATGTATTGGTATGAAACAGCTTAACAGTCTTTTCAATCACACAGTATCATTATTTCTATGTAACAAATATTCATATTATCACAGAAGTACTGGGATAAAAGTTAGCAAGTTAGATGTAATTTTTTTTTGTTTTCGCGCACAAAAAAGATTCTCGTCGCTTCATAACATTAAGGTTGAACCACTGTAGTCACATTGACCGTTTTAATGATGTTTTTACTACTTTTCTGGAACTTGAATGTGGTAATTTCATTGCTTTCTATTGAGGATAAAAAAAAAAATTGTGTTCCAAAGATGAACTAAGGTCTTACGGGTTTGGAACGTCATGAGGGCGAGTAATTAATGACAGAAATGTCATTTTTGGGTGAACTTTGGGTGCTATGAGGAGAAATTTCTGTGCCTTCCTGAACTCTTTGCAATAGCTCATAAGGTTCCATATGCAATGAGATGTAGATGGGAAGGGAAGTATCAGTACATTGTGCACTCATGTATATCTAGCAGAGATTTCATCTAAAGTAGGTTCTGCACAGCTCTTCTACATAATAAAACCAAGAAGAAACCAGGAATGATGACAGATCAGCACAACATTTAATTAAGTTAGAAGGTCTTAAATGGTTCTAACTTAATTAAATGAGTTAAGACTCAAATTGTGCACTCATGTATATCCTGAACAACTAATATCATTAAAGACCTGTCTAGAGACCACCTAGAGGTGGAAAAATCTATGCTCTGGTCTATAAGTCAGGGTTGCAGCTAGCACACATCATTAAGCTGTTAAGGGCTTCTGGTCATACAGAGTTTAAAATCACTGGCTATGTCCAGCCAGCTCAATGACTCAGGATTAGGGATGTGCAAAACTATGTTTTCAAAATTGACTAGCTAAATAAAGCACCTCTACTTAAAACTTAAACTACACTATAGGTATATTTCAATATTAAAACTATTTATTTAATAATTATGTAAACATTGTCATAATTCATCAAGAGTAGATCATAAACAATCGTCAGTTTCTTTCCAGTTAAACCTATAGTGTGAATTTGGGGCCTGGCTACTGTAGCAGGCAGAGGCAGAGGGTGTTTAGACGATGTGGGACCATGGCTGACGTGTTACATGGGAAAAGACATTCAGCTTCATTTACAGAAGTGCAAGCCAAATTTTGCTTTTCGTATGGGGCATTGCATTGCAAAGCGCTATAATGGACACTTCAATATTATACAGCATCATTATGCACCTGTTCAGAAAGATAAATGTACCAGTTTATAATGTTTACTTTGATGTATATCTGCCTCAAACAGCTGTGGAGCATCATGTCAAAAAATATTCTCAGTGCAGATACGTTGGATGGGTTTAATAATTGAGACGCTCGTGTTCGCTCTAGACAGAGTGTTAGTTTTTCTCATGACACATAGCAACACAGCTAAAAGTAAAATATGTTGGAGCATTTATTGAAAATAGCTTCCTTTTACCTGTTAAGACATGCCTTCACAAGCATTCGTAAGAGCTGTATTTGAGTTGGGGGATGCGTGAAGCATGAAAAGGGTGCCACTAGTGTCGGACAAACTACTTTGCCTTTAAACTCAGGAACACACCAAGCCGACGGTCGGCCGTCTGGTAGTTTTTGTGCGACCGACCGACTAAGTTTTCTCAGTGTGTTCCACACCGTCAGCTGAAGTTGGTCCTCGTCGCCTTTTTTTCGGCCAATTCGAAATGTTGAATCGGCGTCGGAGCTCGTCGGTCCATCTGATCATTCTGATTGACTGCTCAGATACTGCCACCTGCTGGTTCGGAAAGGCATTTCATCTCACGCAGGTGCAGAACTGACGTGCTACTTTGCCGTCGGCTGTCTAGCGTTGATTTGGTGTGTCAGGGCAACTTTGGATACAAACGAGGACCGACGTGAACCAACCAACGTGAACAAACCCCGCAGTCTGCTTTCGTCGCCACTAGTTCGTCGGTGTCGGCTTGGTGTGTTCCCGCCTTAAGACCTCTTAAAAGGGTGGTTGATTATGATTTCAATTTTTTAACTTTAGTTACTGTGTAATGTTGCTGTTAGAGCATAAACGACATCTGCATGAGTTACAACGCTCAAAGTTCAAAGCAAAGGGGGATATTTTCTTTTAAAGAATTTTCTGTTTAAGGACTACAACAAATGGCTGGTAGGGACTACAACAAGCTTCTTCCTGTGTTAGTGACATCACTAACCCTAAAATTTACATAAACTCTGCCCCCGGGAATACACAACAAAGGGGTTGAGGCCATGTTGGGCTGCTTTAGAGAAGAGTTAGTGTTGTTGTAGTAGAGTGTTTCTACAATGCTGTTTTACTCACAAAGGAGGGTCAATTCAACAATGGATTTGCACAAAAGATTAACATGACGGCACATGCTAGTCTATGAGTTGAATCAACTCCACAGCAGCTACATAAATTTATCCACTAACCACTTAGAAACGTCCAGATGCGTTTTATAAGTTGTAACTTCTTCCTGAGTCTCTCCATCAGTGTCCGACTCCAGTTTGAACAATGTAAGGCTGAACACTGTTACTGACAATCGTCATTTTGGCTTCGTGAGATTCTCCAGCTTTGTTGTTGTTGAGAAACCGAAGCGCGAACTGTTAAAGCTCCGCCCTCTTTTGGAAAGTGGGCCGGCAGCAACAGCTCATTTGCATTTAAAGAGACACAGCAGCTCACGCCCAAATAGAGGCAAATTTGACAAACTGTAATGAATGATCTGTGGGGTATATTCAGCTGAAACTTCAGACACATTCCTGGGACACCAGAGACGTATATTACATCTTGTAAAAGGGGCATTATAGGACCCCTTTAAAATGATAATTACATTAAAGTTTTTTCAGATTTTTGACCTTGAAAAAACAAAGAAAAAAAAAAACTTTAATTTTCCTAAAAACATTTTACAGTTCTTTACTTAGATCTATTTTTAGAAATGTTCGCACTGTTGAGCCCTGTAAATGATAAAAAAAATTTTTTGGGGGGGGGTGTGACTATCACTTTAGGAACACTGTATATTGGTTTAATTTCTATTATTCATGCAGCCCTAGTTGTTGGATCTTAGTTGTTTCTTAGTTGTTGGAACTGCTGTGACAGTATCAATAAGTCAGTCAGTTAAACTTGAGAATGATTATTTTGAGAAGAGAGTTGTAAATGAAAGACCAGATCAACTGATTCATTCACAAACATATGAACCTTCATAAACTGACGAATCATTAATTTCATTGTAACTCAGCATTCACTGTGACTGCACTCTCCCTTTAAGAAATACTCCCAAAGACTTGTACAGCATTCTTGCTATTCTGAACACAAAGCGCTGGCAGGGGCAGAGGTGAAGCAGGGCCAATAAGATCCCATTAGATTTATGGGAGGGGGGTATCTGTCAAGACAGCAAAGCAGGGAGACAGGTACCGCAACAGGAAAGAGCTCAGGGTTAGCGATGCTTCTGGCTCCAGTCCCGAACACCAGCCTTCGATATGACGGAAGAGAAAGTGGGTGAGTGAGCCAAAGGAAGAGAAAGAAAGAGAGATTTATCAGATTTAAAGCGCTGGAGCCTCTCTTGCATTCGGTAAGTGTAGCCATGCAGTAAACACCCCGCACCAAGTCATTAATCAGAGCCACTGTTGCTGTCTATGCCGTATCACCTGCACAGCTACACCGAAAGTGTTTGTGTGTGTCGGCGAGAGTCCTAATGTGCGTACATGAAAGAATGACAGAAAAACAGAGACATAAAGGTGCAGGCCGACAGATGGAAAGATCGACGGCAAAGGACACCAGAGGATGTGATCAGGGTTTACAAGAGAGACAAAAAGCGAGCGTTAGAAAGAGAGAGTGAGCGTGCCAAAAAATGCATAACGTATGCTCCTACCTCTCACTTTAAATCTGGATGTAATTATGCATTTTATAGATTATCTACAGCCAACTAAAGAATCTGTGCTTAATGCTTCCATGGGGAAAATGAATCATCATGAATCATTTTCCCCTGTAGAAGGATTACTCCTCCGAGAGGCAATTCTGCAGCGGACCTCAGTACAAAAAGAACACCGGATCAGCATGCCTGAGTCTAATCGAACGCTACAAACTCAATACAAGCAGAGAGAGCTGAGAAAGCCGAGGCGGTAATTAAGTATCAGAAGAATCAATTCCTCATTTCAGAATAATTACGGCCTCGTGATGTGGTGTCGGACTGATTGGCTTGATTTACTGGTGTAATGGTTTTTCAACTAACACAAAGCACTGCATACCTCTGCAACGCCATTATGATATTTGGTTCAACTCTCAATATAGGGATTCAATTGGAAGCTGTACACAATTAGAAACTTTGTATTTTAGAGGATCAATATAACTTAGGCCATGTCCTGTGCCTTTTTAACGCTCATAGCTTTTCACAAAAAACTCAATCGACTTTCATTGAGATGAATTTCAGTGCTTTAAAATGCAGCACGACCTTTGAAAATGATGAAAGTCATTCATGTTGTTCACAAAAGCTTCATTCTTACCCATCTTCCTCGGAGGAGGACTCAGAGTCGCGCACTTTGTCAGGGTCAGGAAGGGTGCTGGGGTCAAAATCTTCAGCACCTGACAGATACGCTACCGCCTCCTCCTCATCATCATCATCCTCATCTTCATCACTATCAGCAGCAGCAGCAGGTTTGTTTTTCTCCTGTGTGACAGGGAATACATCAATTACTGTATTTTCAGATTTATATTTATACTTATTATCTGGTATATTACATGGCGTCTTTTGCCATGAATATTTTCTTTCCCATTCACTCTTTTGGGTCAGTGCTTAATACATGTGTAAAAATGCATGTGACCACACTGTATTTGTAGCGTAAATACTAATGTGCCCTGATGCATGCTGAAGGACCACCTACTCACCTATAAAACAAATCATTGTGCAAAAAACCCTCATAAAACAGCACACAAAGTAGAGTACACTGTCAAAAAAAGTGCAGAAATTGCACCTTAATACCTTAAACGTATTAAAGAGTAGACTACTATGATAGGTACATTGAGATAATTTATAAAGTTGTTCCTATAATGGGGTATTGCCCCAGTGAAAAGCTGTTGTAAAGGTAAATTTTTGCAAATTTTCTGAGAGTGTATCTATTTCTTATACTTCAAACATTAAAACTGAGAATCCGAGGGGGGGCAGCTGAGAAACTGGCTTTGAGCTGAAGGCTAATGCTAATTGAAAGATTTCTCCATGTGTTCTAGACTTTCTTGAGGCCATAGACAGTAGAGCCCTGCGAGGGACTATTTTCTTAAAGGAATAGTTCACCCAAAAATGATTATTATGCCATAATTAACTCACCCTCAAGCCATCCTAGGTGTATATGACAACTTCTTTCAGCCAAACACAGAGTTATATTAAAAAAAATAGATGTATGATGTAGCTTCTCTTCTCTTTTATCGAAATCCTCCAACATTTTTGTTTAAAACTTCTCATTTTAGACTTCTAACATTGGATCAGAGGTCATCTTAACACCGGAACTCGACTCTCTCATGAATGCGTGTACGGCCATTGCTGCAAGCCAGTGATTGTAGTTTATTAAGTTTTAAATATGGATATTTTTCTTACAAAAACCTGTCGCTTCGCTTCAGAAGGCATTTATTAACCCACTGGAGTTATTTTAATTTTTTGGTAAACTATTCCTTTAATCCTGGTCCCGTTGAATTTCTGATCATTACCGTCTGCTCCCGCAATGTGTGTGTTCCACTCCTGCCCAAAAAGATTCTGGACCACGGGACCCACGCTGTATTTTTTGACCGGCCACTCTTTGATCATTTAGAGCCAAATAGTAACCATTTTCTCCAGCGGCAGTGGTGAAAGAAGTGATTCCAGCTCCGTCTCTGTTCTTTAAAATTATTAGGAACTAGGGTTGCAAAGGGGTGTAAAGTTTCCAGTACATTTCCGGAAAATTTAAACGGGAACTTAACCTGGGGAATTTTGGAAATATTCCAATTTGGAAACTTAATTAACAAGAATTAACGGGAATTTATGAGAATTTATGGGATTTAATTGGAAATGTATATAAATTTCTATATACATTTTATATATATTTATACAAAATATATCATATACAAACATAAATATAAACATTTAAGTCTGGTCATGATAACATCCAATTTTTGCATCCGATTAATTCTAATTTAGTAAGTATGTAAAATAAATATATTTTTATTGCAGCAATTGTTATGCGTGTGTTTATTTTAGTGTCACATGATCCTTCAGAAATCATTCTAAAATGCTGATTTGATACTCTATCAATGTTGGAAATTTCAGTTGTGCTGCTTAATATTTTTTTGGAACCTGTGATATTTTTTCAGGATTCTTTGAATAAAAAGTTAAAAAGAACAGCATTTATTCAAAATAAGAAAATCTTTTCTAACAATACAAGTCTTTATGTGGCCTCAATAGCTCTGCCGGAAGTAGTGTGCTGTGTGAATGTGATTGAGGAATGTGGAGGGTAAAAATTGAAAAACTAAAATTGCATAAATCTGGATGTTTTAACCAAGATTATGCTGCAAGATTTTTTTTCTACATTTTAACCACATTTAAGTTCCCTGTTATAGGCTAACCTGCAATTCCCTGTTTATTCCCATTAACTCCTGTTAATTCCCATATATTCCCGTTAATTCCCATGGAAATTTTACAGCCTTGAAAATTCCTGGAATTTTGCAACCCTTCTAGGAACCTAACAAATCTGACTATGGGCCAGCCACAACCAGGTTTGTTTTCCCACTGGCCTGCTACACCTTCAGAGTGACCTCTTGTGCCCTCAGGCAAGCTTCTTAATGCTGGTACAGTGTGTCTGACCCAATGTTCTGACCTCTTCTTCTTTGGTTTAAGTAACACATAGAAAAATGAATACCTGTGGCCAAACCATCCTTCTTTCTTTCACAAAACCCCCATAAATCTACATCCAGACTGTGTAAATTCATATATACAGTACTATGCACATCTAACAGACTGCCTAGATTGGTAGAAATTAAATTTTTCACACCAATCTTGTATTCTACTATATAATATGAAACATGCAAATTGAACTGTGGTTGGTCACTTTATACATCAGTTAAACAATGTCTTCCTGTCTAAGTTGGGTGGCACTTGGGTGACTGAATAATCTACAATGTAGACCAACCTTTTTTGCCGTCAAATTTGGTTACAGGAGACTGTATATATCTGTACTTGGACCTGATAAGGGGTCTGTACAAGTACAGGATACTCTGCATTCAGCCTTGCTTCTGGCTGTGCTGTAATCTAATCATGCTTTGTAAAACCTATTTGAATTCTGCTGACAGACCTGCGCTTTGAACAGATGCCTCTATGTGCACTGAATAATGTCAGATTACGAGAACAGCCAAAAACAGGAGGTTAGCATAAACTCTCTGGAATAAAGCAAGAACTTCAAACAAAACTAGAGCAGACAAAATGAATAAAAACATTAAAATGCATTTAAAAAAAGTACTATACTACCATTCAAATATCTGGGGTCAGTTAGAATTTTCAAAATTTGTAAAAAAAAAAAAATCATATATATGAAATTTGGATATTTTTCTATAGAAAATGTACAAAAAAATGCTGTCAGAAACAATTTAATATCCAATATTGGCTGATAAAATAAGCTGACATTGGAAATAACAGTTATGCTGCCAATATTCTGTGCATCTCTAAAATAAATAATATATTCACTACATTCATTTCCATGATGTTTTTAAAAATGTATTTATGCAATGCCTTTTCCAGGCCTGAAATTTAAAATCACTCTCGCTGTAATAAAGATATTTAGGAAAGGTAAAACTGAGTATTTTGAAGAGAAGTTTTAGTAAACAGATGGTGTGATATAAATTAATATCTCTGTGATGACTGCCTCCGATTAAACAACAAGACTCTGAAAGGTCCATCTATTTCCTCAAACGTCTCGAGAAGAGCACCAAAAGAAGTGAAACTGACAGGAAATGAAGCAGAACTGCTATCTGTTACAGCATATGCTGTCAAAAGGGCGATTCAATAGCTCTCTAAATTAATCTGGACTACTTGTAACGACGGACAGATCGACCACCAGTTGGGCTGTTAAGTCGAAGGAATGAATGAATGCTAAAGGAGCGCTGAGATTCATTGTTAGGGAGGTGATGAATAGTCTAGCATTCTTGGACAGTCCGCTGCATTGATCAGATGACAAACGAGAGGAGAGCAGCAGCTGCATTTCCATATGGATGCGCAGAGCTCAATCCCCCAGTGAGGACAGGCAGAGAGAGACGGGACACATGACAGCTGCCAGCCTATGAATTATGGGCTGTCTGTGGGAGGGAAAGGCCAGAGACTGAGGGGCATCTCCCTCCTCTGACTCCCTGTGACAGGAATTCCTCATTTCAAATCAGAAACCATTTTATGAACCTTTGAAAATGTCAAAATTACTTTAAAACCTTAATTCACGTACAAAGCCGGCACTCATCATTAATATCTAACTAGATGTTATAGCTTTTGAGATGACTCTGAGCTCCGGTTGACGTACCTCTTTCTGCTTTTGGTTCGCTTCCCTCCGAGCTGCTTTCTCTTTCAGTCTTTTCTCCTGTTCAAAATAAGAGAAAAACAGATTTAATATAAAGCCGCACTATACTCAGATTTGGTCACGGCACAATCTCATAAACATGTCAAACAGCCAGGGTTTGAAATGATTACACAGACTCAGAGAAATAGCATAATTTAACTTTACTGTTCTGCATTTCTTTTGGAGAGAGAATGAAGAGAACGTGTGTCACTTTCCAGTATGAAGGGCGACTGGACTGCCAGACACAACTATACACATTAAAAGTGACTCGCAGATGTCTGGGAGACAGGAAATATTAAGAGGTTGAGGGGTGAATGGAAATCAGAGAGCAGAGAGTGTAATAAAACCAATGTCAAGTGCATTTCATTGGCTTTTTATTACTTTCGAAATGTCAAATGATGCTAAATGTAGAAATACATCCAACGGTTCACTTGGATACATCATTGAATAAATATCAGTGCCACAGAATCAAAGTCAGATACAGTGGAAGTTTGCCACCAAATGTCTCAATATTTTGGATGAAATATTAAACACATTTTTGCCATGTCCCTGGGCGTTCTTGAGACTATTGTTTTAATTTATAATTTATTACTAGGATTTTCCGGTGTACTTTTTTAAAGGGGGACTAAAAAAAAAAAAAAAACAATCCACAGTGTAAGAGTGTAAAATTAGCCCAATTCTGCTGGAAAACCACAGACTTGGCAACACTGGTAGGTGGAGAGAAGGCTTTTGTGGCTGTTTGAATGCATTCGACTACATGAGCGTCTACAGTATGAAATCAATCTGGTCAAATTTGTTTTCGATAACCTCTGGAAGTGGTTTTAAGTGGACAAGCTCAAAACTTTTTAGACCCCATTTACACCTGTACTTAGCATAATCCACTTGTGATTCGATCAACCAAAAACCATCTTAATACCAGGTGTAAACAGGGCCTTAGATACAGTATGCCATTAATAGATTATATAAGTTATAATTAATATATTTTAAGTCTTTAAAAATACATTGATTGTTGATTAATGAGTATTATTGATTGTTTCACTGCCATAAACTCTATGAATAAGTTACTATCCACCCACATATCCACAAGGACGCTTGATTAAAAAAAAAAAAAAGGTCTAAGGACTAACCCAACCCTTACCCTTAAAGTTAAACTTTACTGACAAATCTTGATCACACAGAGATGCTGACTTGACACACGTCACATACGCAGCAAAACCCTTTAGCGGTTTTAAAGGAACAGGAAAAAGTCTAGGCATTATGGTAGTCTCTATTTCACAGGGCTAAGCTACAAATGCTGTTCGGCTGGAGTAATAAAGACTCCATGCAACAAACGCACCAGCATACCCAGTGTGTCTGATTAATGAGCATGTGCACGTATTTGATGGATTACTGGGTAGCTGCCTCTCAAAGTCTATGACAGCACCAAATCTAAATGGATTAGGATGGTTAGGCTTTTCACAGGAACTTTCACAGACACACGCCAATGTCTTCTGCCTCGTATCTTTCAGAGAAAAAGAAGAAAAGAAGAGTTTTAACTGTATTCTAGTCTGCATGTCAGCACTTGACAGCACTGGTAGGAGAAATTAGCAAGAGAGACTGGCACCAGCATGCTTTTATTTTAGTTTTTGCTTGGCTGAGAAGTGAAAGACATAAAGTGTACTATCCTGGGTTAACACAGAAAATGTTAAACCGAGGCTAAATATACTACTTTTAAAATTCAAGGCTATTTAAAGTCAATGTGAACTGAGTTTGCAAGCCATTTTAATTGTTCGGCGAAATAGGATACAAGACAAAAAAATAGCATTTTATTAATTGGGAATACAGCCTGACCCGAAAGAGATTTTGCCAAAACATTGGCTAAATAGCTGTTTGGCTGCTGGGAAACATTGTCATGTAACATTACGTGCAAGTGATGTCAGAAAAAAGGAAAGTTGTATCAAAGTTGTATGCAAAAAAATGTTTTATGTAAGCAGTAAGGTACTCAAGGCTGTGCTGTTTCGTGAACAAGTCACAGCTGAAGGGCGTTGTTAAGCTGAGTGCCTGCAACCCCTTCAGCCGTGACTTATTCATGATACAGCACTAGACTTGAGTACCTTATTGCTTTTATAAAATGGTTGCCACACAATACAAATATTAAAGCAAAAAATATGTATTAACGCAGCTTTCATGAAGTAAACTTTCACTAAAAGCCTTCCTTCCGCCGGAAAAAAATGGTCCCGGACTGTGAACAGCAACAGAAGTTACTTTTTCATGCCATTAGATGGCGGCAAAGACTGTCTTTATGAGTGCGTCAGTCAGTAGTGAAGACTTTTACATTAAAAAGACTGAATTGATGTGAACACGGAACAAGACGCAACTGACAAATGCTTTGACTAACGCTGTCAGTCACGGGAAAACCCCTGAACTGTTAAAAGGACAAGATAATACATCGGACATTTAAACATTTTTTATTATGAACATAGGACTGACCTGAAGGAAAATGCAAAATCTGAATGCAGGTAATAAATTCGTCACTCTCTTTGTCAAAATACTCTTCTACATAATACAGTAAGTTTCAATGAACAATATCAATTGAGAACAAACAGTTTACGTTGCTAAGAGTGGTTGCTAAGGGTGTTGTGTAGTGATACACAGAACTGTTGGCTGAAGCGGTCTTTATCATGAATAAAGGACAGGAACTAACCATTTTATAATCACTGTAATGACATGTGCCAATAAAAATAAATGGCATTACATCTTATTTTACACTAGGGATGTACCTGAAGCCTAAATCCGAATTCGGAAAGGCATGGAAAATGAATAACGCATTCTACAGAGTCCCTAAAGGGACGTGGTTAGGCTTGCTGCAGTAGTCACTGACATTACAGTACATCAGATTTCAGGAGAGATGACTGAGAGGACGATGTCAGAGGATTTGGTACGCAACAGATTCTGAGCGTCATTGACAAATATCTAACCTTTTTAGATTTCCTTTTAGGGGCTCCATAGAATGCGTTTGGCTTTTGGGCACATCCCTATTTCAGGCTGACTTTAATATATTTTTTTTTCAATGGATGATTTATTTAGTTAAAGAGAGACATGGCCTAGTGCAGGGATTGCCAAATGTCTTTGTCAATCAAAGGTCTTTAACATAAAATATTGGTAACACTTTATTTCAACAGTCCACTTTAGACATTGTACTGACAGCTACATGTTGTAACTACATGTCAACTATCAGTCATTAGAGAATTAGTAGAACGTTTGCCAAATATCTGACATTCTACTGACTATAAGTGACTTTGCAAATACATATCAACTTCTAATAACCCTAACATAACAGTCTACTAATACTCAGAGTTAGTTGACAAGTAGTTGCAAAGTTACTTTTGAAAACAAAATATTTACTTGAAGTACCCTCTGAGATTTTAAGTTAACATTTGGGTAATTCAACAACACATCTGCATATGCATGGTTCTCTGATTTTGGTTAATGGTTACATGATATGCAGGTAAACAAATAAAATATTTCATCTTTTTAGTAAGCGTTTTATTTTACTTGTTTTTATTTGGAAAAATTACTTAATTTTTTTCAAATTACAAAAATTTTACTTAAAATTTAAATTTTAATTGATTTTATTTTTAAAATATTTATTTTACATTTTTATGATTTAACTAAATATTTAATTATTATTTTAGGAAACCTAAAATTTTAGTGGTTAGCAGACAATGATTCGTGGTGTTCAAGTTAGTGCCGCAAGTTGAAATCTTCTGCCCATCAATTCCTGTCCTCTCTCCACTACCACTATAAATACATGTGGAAAACAGCAAAAAAAAACAAAACAACAACTTTAGACTGGAATGGGGAAATGCCACCAGAACAGTCCTCATTTGTGTTCAGTTATAGAAATAGATTCCATTATTTCTGTGCTTTCTCACTGAGCTACACACTCCCAGCGATCGATTTAAAAAAATAAAAAAATAAACTGAAAACTGCATCAGACAAACTAGGGATATACTTCACAACACTTGACACTTAACGAGAAAACACTCTCCACTGGAATGGTGCAAATGGTGTGATTTTGCCAGAGAGCAATCCTTTAAAAGCTTCTCCAATACTCAGAACTACAGTAATAAGTCAGAGGTCCAATCTCGAGCACCGATGCCTGGAGCTTGAAGCCATGCTGCCTGCACAGGCATCTCAGTTATTTTCGAACTGCCCGAACATGTGAAAGCACCAGCCACAGGGCCAGAGTGTTTTTGATTGCCCTTTGGCCTTAGCTCCTTCAATATTACTTTAATCTGAACACCTGGAGCTGAACACAATGAATCAAAAGGATTCTCTGTATCATTTTATTTAAGAAGGAGCCACATGGACTTGGCATGAACCAGAAGGATGGAAAATATGATGGTATAGTTGATCTCACCCTGTGTTTCTCCTGGATTTTACGACGGTACTCGATCTTGTCAAATGCCTGGTCTTCTTTGCGGAGTCGCTCTTTGGCTGCTTCCACGTTAATGCCAGACACCTCTTCGTCGTCCTCTTCATCTGGTACCATTGTCCTCTGCAGTGGAGGCCACTGCTGCACCTCCTGCACACATATATCACAGTTCATTTACAATGCTTTTTATGACCCTCTTTAATATATGAGTTCTGGTAATACAAACCTCTCCCTCCTCAGTGAAGACCTTCTTAGTGTTGACCTTTAAGTTTCTTTTCACTATTTTCTTTGCACCTTTGATTTTGGTCTCTTTTAGTTTCTTATTCTTGGCATTAGCATCTGTACCCTAAAGAGAGAAAAAACATGTTTTACATAACCAGATGTAATCATAAAAGCTGCCATAAAAACTCCCTGGAGCCAAGAAAAAACCTACTGAAATTGAGAATTCATAAAGGAGCTTAGAAAGCAGTTCATTCGATCCCTTCATTCATCCAGGACATTGACACCCAACACCACTCCACACTATTACTTTCTCCTTTGCAGTCATTAAAGTTGAGTGCTGATGAGATGTGAAAAGGTTCAGATCTTGAAGAAAACCACTTTCCACTTAAATCCTCTGCAAACTCGAAAAAAGGATCCTGCTCATCTGCACTTCAACAGTTGTGTGCCACTTAAACTATAGCAGCCTTTAGCCTGATCACATCACTTGACACAGTTTGACACAATTGTGTATCTACAAAAATTAAAATCAAATCATTTACGTGGTCCTGACGACTCAATATATTGCAAATCACTGAAAAAAGCTATCAAAAGATGATTTGATTATTGTGACAGATGAGTAAATTATTGAATAGATGCGTCTTTAGAAATCTAAATATTGTTTGTTTTATGTCCATATTTTATTGTATTATGCAGTCTAGTTATTTTTTTAGTCATTTTTTTTTAAAGGTTTAATTATTTTAACCGTTTAAGGCATGATAAAATCTTTGGTGTGTGTCTGTGTATATATTGTTGCCACAGTACCGTTCAAACATTTGTGGTTGGCAAGTCTGTTCTGCTGACCAAGGCTGCATTTCTTTAATCAAAAATACAGCAAAAAAACAAAACTTAAATATTATTACAATTTAAAATAAATGTTTTCTATTTTAAGATATTTTATAGTGTCACATGATCATTCAGAAATCATTCTAATATGCTAATGTGTTGCTTAAGAAAATTTACTATTATTATTATTGCTCAAAACAGTTGTGCTGCTTAATATTTTTGTAGAAACTGTAATTTTTCCCCCCAGGATGAATAGAAGAATGGAAAGCTCAAAATAACAGCATTTATTTATAAGAGAAATGTCTTGTAAAAGCCTCAAGACAAATCAGGCAATTTTGACATGACTCACAGGTCCGCGTCTCTCATAAACTTGCCAGGTCTGCACAGGAGTCATGCTAACTGTGTCTCGGAGGTATATTGAGAGAAGTGTTACATAATTTAGCACGTCCTGATATCTGCAGGCCTACTGAAACAACACACTTTGAACGCAAAGTGCAAAGAACTTGAATAGTAGCCCTCCTGAAACGGTGCATGGGTCACAATAGCTGAGGAGGATTCAAAATGACTGAAAAAGCATCTAAATTCTTTTTCTATTTTAGAGTCATGGACTCATTACAATTTTCAGGTTTTAGCTGAAGTGTGTAATTTGTATTGGTCCGAAATCTTGGTCCATATATCAAACATCATACACTTGCATGTATACTGCATGTATGAAACTCGGTACACATATAGACTTCATCAGGCCTTAAAACTTTCGTGCTCTAAGTCATACATCAGCCCAACAGGAAGTCAGCCATCATGGGTTGTTTGGAAAACGCACGTTCTGATATTTGATATACTTCTCTTAGGCGATACATCCGATTGCCATCAAACTTGGTCAGCATGAAGTCAAGACATTGAGGGTGCTAAAACTTCATTACTATAATGTCAAAACACATCAGATGTAGACCTGCTAAAGGATTCTTGATATCTTAAATATTGTTGCCATGGCAACATGTCAAACTTTAATATTGTTTTTGGTGTTTTTGAGACTCTTAGCATGCTTCAAATTGCATTAAACTCGACACACACATCAGAGATGTCGTCCAGTAGACGTGGGTAAAGCCTTAAAAAAGGTCGGGGAGGAGGGGCTCTATAGTGCCACCTTTTGACAAAAGACTAAATGCCTGTGTGCATAGGACCATCAGAAATGTGGAATAACTGTAATGACACCAGATGCGTGTTGTTTATTTACCTCATCGTCTTCGCTCTCTTCACTGATATTGAACACATCTTTACGTTTGACAGTCAGAAGGTCCAGATTGTCGTCGTCCTCTTCATTAAAGCCACATAGCAGAGCTGCAGGCTTTAATGTCTCCTTCTCTTCATCATCATTATCATCACCATCATTCCCCTCCTCCTCTTCGTCATCTTCTTCCTCAGACTGTGAGGACTGAGACTCAGGTTGCCGTCCTTTGAGCTTGGCTTTGAAACTCTCCAGCTCATCTTCAGGTTCGTGTTCTGCAGTACCGCTGTCATCCTGCGCCGCTTCACTCTTTTGCTGCTGGGCCTTAATGAGGAACCGGACCCGTGGCGCCACTGCCAAACCCAGTGACCTGACAGTGATGAGATCACACAAAAATGAACTTGAACGATCTACTTTAGTACTTTTAGTTCTTTTGCCACTTTTTATAAATGCAGTCAGTTGTGGCCAAAACAAAAACTTAAAAAAAAAAAAAAACATTTATATTATATAAAACATAAATATTTTTCAAATTAAAAGTTACAAGCTGTTTTAAAAGAAAGTAACCAACCAACCTGAACTACTAAAAACTGCATTGCATCATAAAATATACCAAATGAAACTGTTCAAATATGATCATAAATATGACTATATATACATAGTGAATACGTAAATATGACTATGAATACATAGTGACAGATCATTTTACAGACAGTTTTGGACAGGATAATGTGGGCAGAGAATATAGACACTAACTACTAGACTATGATGAATTATGAAAGATGTATTAAACAGTCTCTGTTTTCAGAACAGATGGTTATGGTTTCTTTTGGGAGGTTTTCATTGCATAACAATGACACATCATTTTAAGCACTCATAAGTGTGTTCAAAGTGGACACACATGCCACACACAAACACATGCACACAGAGGACTGCTGGTACTGGGCATTACTTCACAGCATCCACTTACATGGCATATTCTGGGAGTTTGAGCTGGAAAACATCAAAGACATCTCTGTTCTTCATCAGATAGACTGAGCGGAGGTAGGACATGAAACACTGCAGTTGAGAGGAGAGAAAAAAAGAGAAGAGGTATTACGGAGGATAAAATCTGAAAACTTATCCCTGATAAACACATTAGTGAGAGTGCACAAGCAGGCGTTTCATGGCAGCAATTTGCCCGATTATATTTCAGGCTGTTCATCTCTCTATAACGAGCCCCACAAAGCTCAGCCCAGAGCGTGAGGCAGACAATCAGATTATCCTAAAAGCATGGCTCTGCTCTACAGTATAACATCAACATCCAGTGTTCGAGACAAGGTGTGACAGACTGCACAGGAAGTCAGGACTCCTCTCTGGCCTTACCCTCTTTGCCCGCTCCTTCTGGTCTATCTCCTGTGCCAGAAAGGCCTCCAGCTTCTCCTGAACCGACACCAACTTCTCTGGATTCACCCTGAGAATGAATTAAAACAAATGATTAACACAATTGACCTTGTTTACAGCTGGTATTACCATCTGTGGTCAAGACAGGTGTAAACGGTCCGATATATATTTGTGATTGGATCAACGAAACCACATTCAGATTGTCAGAAACATGTGACAAAGTTTTTTTTTTTTTTTTTTACAAAATTATAAATATATATTAACGGATTACATGTAATCTGGATTACGTAATCAAATTCCGAAAATCAAGTACTTGTAATTAGAGTAACTACTTTTTAAAAATACTTGTAACCAGACTAGTTTCTTTTTTATGGATTACATGGTTACATATTATTTACACAATGGCAGTAAGTTGTTCACAATTCATTGATTCTCCTAAATTTAAAATTTTTTTAACATTTATATTTTTTTCATAATAAGCCTACTGCTTATATACGTTCGTGATTCTTCACGTTTTTCCAGCAGTAAGGGGGAAATATAGATTAAATACAGATGAATATAGGAAATAATATAACAATAATAATATATAAAATATAGATTAAATATTTGATGTAGCAGTGACATTGCTGTAAATTTCATGTTTTTCAATATTTGTTTTTGTAATGTTGCTGTTTTCTAAATTTACTTAAGTAAATGTTTTAAAATCATAAGATGTGATTTTGTTTTATTCAGTGTTACTATTAGCAAATAACAGGTACATTACTGTTAGTATTTTAAAGTATTAACTGTCCATACATTGCACTTTTAAAAGAATCTTAAAATATAACTAATTTGAAATATATATTTTTCTTTTTATCTGTCAAATTAGTACAAGATTATCCTTCAATATATGTGACATCAAATAAGGGTTAGCACAAAAGTAATCTAAATGTAATCCAAAAATAATCAGATTACATTACCAAAAATGTTTAATCTAAGAGATATTACTGATTACTATATATTATATATATACATGATTGCTGAATATTTAGTGACAATTTGCTTCAGCTACTATATGTAAATGAATAAAGCACACAAATCGACATTTAATGCAGATACTGAGCACAGTAACGGTAACACTGACTAACAGCAAGCAAACTCAGTCCCATGGAGACTGTGACTGCAGTAGCATTCTCACAGCAGACATAACTGATCATAATGATCATATGCATTAAGCTGCCATCTTTTGTTCTCAGCAGCATTCTTCACAAAGACCATGCTTTGCAAAATGCTGATGAACCAGAATCCAGAGAAGAATCAGGCCACATTTCACACACTAAAGCACAGACAAAAATAAACATTTCCAAACCCCTCTTATTTTCACTGCGCAATCACACAGGAAAGATGAGCTGCACTCACTGGATTTTGTTAATGGGAACTTTTTTCTCTTGAAGCTGTTCAATCATGCCCTTTTCCTCCGAGGGCAACAATACCAGAAGCGCTTCACCTCCCTCCTTATATCTACAGAGAAACAGAGAGTTAAAACAAATAATTCACTCAATATGCACTCAGACATGCCACAGAAAACAAATATTAGCATTCATGTTTGGAATGGCATGACGGGGAGTAAATGATGTCAGATTTTTTATTTTTAGGTGCACTATCCCTTTAAGGTCACACTGGGTGGTCTGCTGCAATACAGGCCTCTCACACAGGTTTCTCTTTTTTTTAAGCGCTCAGCTCTATGAGAGCTCGTGTTAAAGCTCATGAGCTTTCTGCTGAGGGTGGTGATCTACAAAAGGGAGTTACTGAGGATATCGATTTCACACAGAAAAGACAAGTATAGCACAAAGAAAAGACAGATGGCAGGTGTGTGCCGTCTCACTCTAAGCATTGAGAAATTTGATGTTTCTTTAGCTAGACTGCTTTGCTTAATACTTTTACCCTCCAGGTGAAACTGTAACAAGTCAAGCCAGAGCCCAAAAATGGAATAACTCAATAGTTGAGCTGCCATTAATCTATCATGGGCAGCGTCAACAGAGAAATCTGTACAGTGACTGAATATGAATTTATGTAACAAGACATCAGTGTCAGAAAACCTACTGTTTATTTGAGGAAATGAGGTTATAAAAACATTCAAGTGTGGTTGCAAGAGCAATCCAGTGTATGAGCACATATTAAACATTTGAAGAGCAGAATTCAAATTTTCCATATGTACTGAATATAGAAAGGATGAGGAACAGATCAAATCTGCCATCTAGTGTTACACTCTTGTGTAAATGCAAATATTTTCACAATGAGGTTTCAAAATGTAACCAGTGAGTACAGAATAAAACAGTTTATAATACAGTGTATCAGGGTTACCTGGCTGTTCTGCCAACTCTGTGAATGTATGTGTTCGCATCTTCAGGACAGTCGAACTGCAGCACCCAGTTCACTGCAGGGAAGTCTAGGACCACAAACAATGTTTTTTTTTTTAAATATGGCTGTCAATCAAATTTAATTCTTTGCAGGACATGCTGATTAATTAATACAAACATTCACAAACATTTGCTGAGATTTGTAGTCAATTAAAACAATAAATTGACAGAACTAGTTTCAATCATTTTAGACCAATATGGGCAGATATCCACAGAAAAATGTATGTTACCAAGTCCTCTGGCAGCGATATCTGTGGCAAATAGTACTGCAGAGCTCTTGCGGACAAAGTCATTGTAAACTTCCACCCTCTTCATCTGCTGCTGTTTCCCATGCAAAGCAAGAACGGAGATACCAGGACGCAACCGGCAGAAGACCCGGAAAAGATACTGAACCTGCACATACAGAGAAAAAACAATACATTTTAACAGAATAACACTACTATTAACAGAGATGCATAATTATATTACATAACAGTATGGCACTACTAGTATTAATAATGACAAACCTGAAAATATATTTGGTATCAACTTTGGATTTAAATAAATGTATATACAGTACCGGTCAAAAGTTTGGACTCATTACTATTTTTAATGTTTTTGAAACAAGTCTTATCAAGCCTGCATTTATTTGATCAAAAATACAGAAAAAACAGTAATATTATGAAATATTATTACAATTTAAAAATGTTTTAATATACTTTAAAATGTCATTTATTTCTGTGATGCAAAGCTGAATTTTCAGCATCATTACTCCAGTCTTCAGTGTCACATGATCTTACAGAAATCATTCTAATATGCTGATACTCAGTTATTATCAATGTGGTACACAGTTGTGCTGCTTAATATTTTATGGAAACTGTGATACAGAATTCATTGATGAATAAAAAGTTAAAAGAACAGCATTTATTCAAAATATAATTATTTTATAACAATATAAGTCTTTACTACCATTTATCAATTTAACACATCCGTGCTGAATAAAAGTATTCATTTCTTTCAAAAAAAGAAAGAAAAAAATTACTGACCACAAACTTCTGAAAGGTAATGTATATTGTTACAAAATCTCTATTTTAAATAAATGCTGTTCTTTTTTAACTATTCGTCAAATAATTGATCAATTAATTGTTTCCAACACTGATAATAAATCAGCATATCAGAATGATTTCTGAAGGATCATGTGTCACTGAAGACTGGAGTAATGATGCTGAAAATACAGCTTTTCATCACAGAATTAAAGATTTATTTTAACATATATGAATATGATGTCATAAAATCTGACTTAATTTTAAGGTCAGAAGCTATAGTTTACATGATGAATAAAAATCACAAACATGACACTTGAAAATTAAATAATTGCATATTTTTATTCATTAATGTGTAATATATATATATATACAGATTCCGAACAGATTATGAAATGTACTTGAATCCAAGAAGCTCTAAAAGATTTTCAGAATTTTTACAGCTCTTTTGCTGTAGACCATCTACAAATGTTAAATTCACAAATAAAATGTTAAGGTTGCAACTGCATCTGTCTGAAAAAACAGCAGTGATTGATTTTATTACTGCTAATTTCAAAGCTTTAATCTTTAATATTTTAGTTCTAACAAGTAAGTTTTTGCTCAAAACTAACCAAAATGGAAAATTATTTGATTTATAATCCCCACACAGGAGACACTTGGTGCTGTTTCCAAACAAAAGGAAAATATATTGGTATCGACATCGGCTACCGGCCAAAATGAGTTGAAAAATATCAGCAAAAATCCAATAGCGTGCTTTCCTAATCGTGACACTGAAGACTGGAATAATGCCATCACAGAAATAAACCGCACTGTATTCTCTGACAACATACACTGTGATGAACTACAGAACAGAAATAGTTTGAGCTCTAACCTCTTTGCAGCAGGCAAAGAAGACTATGATCTTCTTCTGAAGGTGACTCCTCAAAAATGAGAAGAGCATGTTGACTTTCTGGTGCAGCTCACACACCACATAGTTCTGTTCCAGAGTTGCAGGAGTGCTGCAGAAAAAAAATATATCAGTGTACAAGGTCAGCATGTCTATGATGTCAAAAAGCTACTGACATGATGAGCAGGCTGAGTGACCCAACTGCCCAATCACTAGAAAAACACAATCTTACCTGAACTTGGCCTGCTCATGGACCCACACATACTCTGGGTTCTTCAGGCTCAGTCTGGCCAGATCTTTGACAGACCTGGTCTGAGTGGCGGAGAAGAGAAGGGTCTGTCGTGTTTTCGGGAGGTTTTCAACAATGGCATTGAGTGTGTCAGCAAAACCCATGTCTAGAATCCTGTCGGCTTCATCAAGTACTGCCGTGGAAGAGGATGCGTGTCATG
This sequence comes from Chanodichthys erythropterus, assembly GCF_024489055.1. Lineage (NCBI taxonomy): Eukaryota > Metazoa > Chordata > Actinopteri > Cypriniformes > Xenocyprididae > Chanodichthys > Chanodichthys erythropterus. The sequence goes on along the minus strand of NC_090242.1, from coordinate 24,543,834 downwards.
TTATTGAAAATAATGGGATGAAAATAAGACCTGCACACATATACTGTACACCACAAAAGTTTGGTGTCAGGATGCAGTACATTGATTCAGTGACAGCCAATACTTTTATACTGATACATAAGTTTTTTTCAAATAAATACTGTTCTTTTGAGCTTTGTATTCATCAAGGATCATGAAAAAAAGTGTATTGCGGTTTCCACAAAAACATTAAGCAGCACAACTGTTTTCAACATTGATAATAATGTGAAATGTTTTCTGAGCACCAAAACAGCATATTAGAATGATTTCTGAAGCATCATGTGAGCAAATAAATGCAGCCTTGGTGAGCATAAGCCTTAAAAACATTAAACCCCAAACTTTTGAACTGAATTGTGTTCACAGCACTTATTAAACATCATCTTACCAAGCATGTGCAGATTTGAAGCATGAAATGTGGCATTCTCGTCCATGTGCTGCAGCAGACGTCCTGGGGTGCAGATAATGATATTTGTACGATGGATCTTCTCCGATTCATCTTTCAGATCCTGCAGTTATTGACAAATAATAACCAATTATTACACAATAAAAAAACCTAGACAGAAAACATGCAAGAACCACTCTAAAAACTAAAAAGGCACACCTTTCCACCAATTACAAGGCCGGCAGAAAATTCATGCTTCCTGCCGACCTTCCTCAACACCTCAAAGGTCTGATAGGCCAGCTCTCGAGTGGGAGAGATGATGAGAGCGCCGAGGCCGTCCATCGCAGTCCACTGTTCACGATACAAGCACTCCAAAACCTGCAGACAGTCACAGTGTATTAGAGAGGCTTTCGGTTTAGGTTTGAATTCAAATTAGGTTTGAATTCTGAGTAGCACTGCAGATGAAATATTTAAAAGAAAAGATTTAACTAAAATTAAAAGACAATCATGTTTCTCTAAAATGTTCATTACATACTTACATAAATATAACATGTTTAAAATGATATTATATTATAGGTCAAAAGTTTGGAATGATTCAGAATTTTTTTAATGTTTTTGAAAGAAGCTCACCGAGGCTGCATTTATTTGATGAAAAGTACAGTAAAAACACTAATATTGTGAAACAACTGTAATATATTTTAAAATGTAATTTATTCAATGGCAAAGCTGAATTTTCAGCATCATTGCTACAATCTTCAGTGTCACATGATCCTTCAGAAATCATTCTAATATGATGATTAGTTCGTCAAGAAACATTTATTATTATTATCAATGTTAAAAACAGTTGTATACTTTTTTTCAGGATTCCTTGATGAATAGAAAGTTCAAAAGAACAGCATGTATCTAAAATACGAAGCTTTTGAAACATTTTTTGAAAAGAAATTAAAGAAATTAATACTTTTATTCAGCAGGGATGCATTAAATCAATCAAAAGCGACAGTATAGACATTTATAATGTTACAAAAGATTCGATTTCAAATAAACACTGTTCTTTTGAACTTTCTATTCATCAAAGAATCCTGAAAAAAAATGTCACATGATAGAAAAGAGTTATTTTAAATTGTAATAATTTTTCACAATATTACTGTTTTTAACTGTATTTTTAAATAAATAAATTAAGCCTTGGTGAGCAGACAAAACTTCTTTTAAAAACATTAAAAATCTTACAGATCCCAAACTTTAGAGCGGTAGTATATATATATATATATATATATATATATATATATATATATATATATATATATATATATATATATATATATATATAAAAAAATCACATCCGTGTTAACACACCTATCTTCTTGAAAGAATAATTTTACTAAGTTAAAACTACAACAAACCTCAGAGGTGTATTGCTTACCGGGATGAGGAAGGCCAAAGTCTTTCCAGAGCCCGTCTTTGCAGCACCAAGAACATCTTTACCTTGCAAAGCAAAGCCAATAGTCTGCCTCTGAATCTCTGTGGGCTGCCGGTACCGACAGTCAAGAAGACCTAATGACATGATCAAGATTATAAAGGATAAGATTAAGAACACGTAAATGAACTTATAACTAAGCATACAAATAAACAAGATTGCTCACCTTTTACAGTATTTCTTGAAAGTGGAAAATCAGAGAACTTCACAACCTCTTTGGCATTGATCTAGGAAAAACCGTCACAAGAAAATCAAGTGGCATGTTTCAAGATGGATTGGGTGTCTAATGAATGACATCAGGACCTCAGTAATTTGATAAACTGATCTGCATCAGATTCAGCACATAAAAAGCAAGATGCAGAACACAGAAAACATGTCTGAATCCTTAATATGCTTAATTAAATTAATCCAAATCCTTGACACTTAAACTTTTATATCAGTTATGTGGCCTGTTCTGTCCCAGGACTGAGGAACCAGTGACCTCTGAAAAAAATAGTATCATGTTTATGTGAACACCTGAGCTGACAGGCTTCCTGACCAGATACAACCACTTGAAGCATGATGGGTCCCACAATATCCTAAGGACTAGTAAGATTTGTGCTTGTTAACATTCATTTTAAACGGTTTACACGGTGATTGATCTGTCTGTCAAGCTAGATGTCACAACAGCCGCATAACAGGTAAGTAAACACGTGACAACCCCTAGAAACAAACAATAGACGTCAGAAATGCTAGTAAATATCAGCATTATAAATCTCACCTGCGAGTATCTATCCACCAGTTTCTGTATGTTTTCTCTCTCCGCCTCCCAGCCGCGTTTCTTATTAGTGGGCTTTTGAGCTCGTTTGACCCGGGTTTTCGTTTTATCGTACTTCTTTTTCCATTTCTCAAAATCCCTTACAGGGTCATCGGTTATCTTTTTCTTCTCTTTGTTCTTTTTAACCCGCATTTTCACTATATTTCGTTGACTAGGTAGTGTGTACCAACGTAACAACACGTGAATGTTTACTTCGCGAGATGTTTTGCTCGCAGTGAGCGTTACTGATTAAGTGATTTAGCGCCATCTAACGACCCGGAGCGATGAGACACGTTTATTGATCCACCTCAGAGATGCCAATCTAAAACAAGGCAAATTACCGTTAACATTTTAAATAATTAATATTGTATACATCCTCAACTCGAAAAGATCATGGGGTAGCAGAGTAACAGTTTTTATTTACGACGTGGATATTATGGTCTAATGGTCCACTCAGAAATAGTTGATTTGTGCTTATTTTAGTCATTAAAATGTAAAATGATCTTGTTGTACAGTTGCATCTGCATTGTTTAATTTTTTTGATTTTTAATTCATAAAATTAGCAAAACTATAACCTTTCACTGAAGGAAAAGAATTGAAAGTGTGTGGGGGGGGGGTGAAATCACATTATGAAATAAATGTTTTTCTCTAAAACACATTGGCTAAAATTACTGGCACCCCTAGAATTTTTTTAAGAGTAAAATATCTTGTATATTCCCATTCATATATACTTTTTTTTTTTTTTTAAGCACACCATGGTGATCATAAACATGAAATTGTCCATCCATGACTTCCTGTTCCACAGGAGTATAAACATGAGGAAACACAAAGGCCAAATTCCTGTAATCATTCATCACAATGAGAAAAACCAAAGAATATAGTTCTGATGTGCAGCAAAAGATTGTTGAGCTTCACAAAATAGAAAGTGGCTGTAAGAAAATAGCTAAAGCATTGAAAATCCCCATGTCCACTATCAGGGCAATAATTAAGAAGTTCCAATTAACTACAGATGTTACAAATCTGCCTGGAAGGGGACGTGTGTCTAAATCGTCCTAATGCGCGGTGAAGAGGAAAGTTTGAGTGGACAAAGACTCTCCAAGGATCACAGCTGGAGAATTGCAGAGATTAGTTGAGTCTTGAGTCTCAAAAATCCTAAAAAAAAAAAAAAGTTCAAACAGCACCTACATCCCCACAAGATGTTCGGGAGGGTTTCAAGAAAAATCCTCCTCACTCATCCAGAAACAATCTCCAGTATATTAAGTTGTCAGACAAGAAACTAAAAGTTTAATCTATGGTCAGATGAAACTAAAAAAAGAGCTTTTAGGCAGCAAACCCACCAGATGGGTTTGGTGCACACATGGATAAAACGTACCCCATGCCCACAGTTAAATATACTGCTGGATCTTTAATATTGTGGGCCTGTTTGTTTTGCTGGAGGTCCTGGACATCTTGTTCAGATACATGGTATCATGGATTCTATCAAATACAACAGATAAAAAATCAAAACCTGACCGCTAGAAATCCAATAATGGGCTGTAGTTGGATCTTCCATCAGGACAATGATCCAAAACAAACATCAAAACCAACACAAAAAATGTGTCACAGAGCACAAAATGAACCATCCCAGTCCCCTGACCTGAACCCTAAAGAAAATGAGTGGAGTGAACTGAAGAGAAGAAGCCCCAACATGGAGCTGGAATCTGAAGGATCTGGAGAGATTCTGCATGAAGGAATGGACTCTGATCTCTTGTCAGGTGTTCTCCAAACTCATCAGGCATTATAGAAGAAGATCAGAGCTGTTACCTTGGCAAACGGACATTGCAAAAATGATTGGATAAAAGGGTGCCAATAATTGTGGCCAACGAGTTTTGGAAATAAACATTTATTTTATAATGTGATTTCCCCCCCACATTCAATTATTTTCCTTCAATGAAAGGTTATAATTTTGTTAATTTTATGAATTAAAGATTAAAAGAATAAACAATGCATTTATTTTTACAGTCATCTTTGATCATATTTACCAAGGGTGCCAATAATTCTGACCACAACTGTATATGCTTATATAACTTTTGTATGAGTGCTATTGTTCCAAATATCAACAAAGATATAACATATATACATAGAATATAGATATATTAATAAGTGTAATATTCTCTAACTAGAATTAGGGGGTTAAAACAATTAATAATACTACATTTAACAGTAACGTTTATATAATAAAAACACATACATAGTCTATACTGCTTCAAACTGTTTATTTGCAAACCAAATAACAATCTTCTTAAACCAGTAATGCAAACAGCAGTAATCAGGAGGGTAAAAGCAGAATTTCAATAATTCATACAGCCGCTTGTGTCACCATCCATTGTGAGTTTAGATGGTTCTTGTTAGCTACAGGCTTCTTTGATGAGAGTAATTATGTGCTTTTTTTTTTAAACAAAGGGGATATTTTTTAAAATATTATTCAGTATTTATAGGACATCATTTATACAGCATAAAGGCACTATGCCTCGCTCTGTCTCTGATATATTAACATATTTACATAAATATAAAACAGAACAAAAATACAAAAGGCAAACCCGGTCACCTCTCTCTGGTAGCAGATTCCAGGCACTTTCCTGTAAACTCAAATTAGTGCAGTTGAACGGCACATCTTATAGTTCCTAAAATGGCATTTGAAAGCCACAAAATCATGAACAGTAATCTCACATTTATGCCATACAGTCAAATCTTCAGTGCAGACTCTCAAAAGACATGCATACAAAAAAGCCTTCATCACCTGTCTGAATGTTACTAACAGAGGGCTCTTTAAAAAGACATACTGAATGATATTGTAAGATCTTATATCAAACAAGCAAAATACTTTGGTCCTTGGAAGAGTTTTTCATTATAAAGAATGTGTCTAACATATGTTTGAAGGAAACTCTCTAAGATAAAAAAATCCCAAAACAATCTCATAGTGTGGCAGCTACAGGCTTCAAACTCTTTTCCCTTCTATACTTCACACATACTTTTACTGCTATTCTTTCTTAAGATTCACAACACATTCATACAAGTACTCTTGACATTCAAGATTACCTACTTGTCTCTTTCCACAGCAAAATTGTTTCAATTTTGGTTAAACGAAAAACAAAAAAGTACTCTGGCAGAACCTACTTTAAAGTAGGTGAATTGAGAAATCCAAGGTGTCATTACAGTAACAAACAAAAGGCTCCTTGAATCACAGTGAAGAGCATGTCTGCTTGTAAAGTATTTGCTGGAATGGGTGTCTGTTCAATGGCATGACCTTTAAAAGAGATCAGAAATGCTTTTCTCCCATCCTCTGTATAGTTATATGCGTGTAATACTACTGTTCTGGACAAGAAGCAAGATGGGACTTTCACCATCTGGTGGTCCTTAGGATGATCCTCCATGTCCTTTCAGAGTCATTCTGCTGTTCAGCTCATGCAGGATAGAGTAAAAAGGTGGGTGGAACTTTCTTAGGGCACTGAAGAGAATTCCATTCTCTGTACACTTAAGTTACAAATCAATGTTATTTCATTTTGGCACAGATGTCTCTATTTCCTTTGATTCTTGCTGACTCATGTTAGGTCCTGTGGAGTAAAGAAAGAGAGAGTGAGCTTAAACTGGTTAAAAAAAGATGTGGATGCCATCTGTATAGGTGCATGCAGTACCCTCTTTGCCCATGATCCTCCTCTACCCAAGCCACGATTTTCCCTTCCCAGCCAGGCACCACAGCATCATCCAGGAAAACCTGAGAAAAGCCATTCATCTCCATTACTTACTGTTTATACATTATATGTAACATTTTTATTTAAAATTTATTTATATCATTGGTTCTCAACTTTTTTGATTGTTCAAACAACATATTTTTAACAGAAACTGGAAATGTTGCTATAGATAATTTAAAGGTGCAGTAAGCAACTTCTGAGCAATGCTATTGAAAATGTAAATATTTTCAACAGCGTTAAAAACACCTAAAGAAACAATTTTGTGAATATTTGTTAGTTGTCTGTCCTGTGTGTGTGCAGAAAAAAAATACTGTGTTTGTACATAGTCCTAGGCTGTGTAAATAGGAGAAAAATCAAATGATTTCCACCGAACGGTACGGTTCAGTTCAGTACAGTACGGTTCGGGATGGCAAACCCTGTTCCGGCTTGCGTTTCCACCGCCAACAGTACCCTTACTTGATAGGGGTGATGTATGGAAAGTAGCAATCAATGTCAGAAAGTGAAAGTAAACATCAAAGGAGGACATACAGCAGCTTTGTTTGAGCAAAGGCTGAAGGCTGCAGAAGGAAAAACAGCTGGAAAAATACACACCGGGTTGCAACGGTAATGCATTGTCATTCACCTGTGTAGCACAAGCAAGGGACGATTCTCTGTCAACCAATCAACATTCTGCAGTGAGTGTAGCTCCACCCTTTTGTTACTGGTACTATTGTGCTTGGTACCCTTACGGAAGGCTCCCAAATATGTGGTATGATACATTTCGGAATTAGGGTACCGTTCACAACTTCTGACAATGGAAACTGCAAAAATTGCGTACCGTACTGAACTGTACCGCTCGGTGGAAACGAGCCAAAAGTGGATTGGACTAGCGACAAATCTAGCAACTCCTTGGACAAACTTTATCTAGATCTATATTTATATTAACATACATCAGTGGACTCGCCAGTTTGACGTGATCTAGCGACATTTAGCGACCAGTTTAAGCTACTTTCAACTGAACGCAATAGAGTGCCCCAGGGATGACGCATTTTTGTAGGCAAAACCCGGAAGCGAGTTAGCATTTTAGGAGTTCTGGTTCCAACGCCGTCAAGTCTATGGGTTTTTTGAATGGGTTTTTGCTAAATCGCTTGAAATAACGTCTGTGGTTAACAAAGCCCCTAAATACTTTCACGTTTTGATCTATGACATAAAACACACCAGATATAACCAACTTGTGAGTTTTTAAACTTTTACTGTGTCTTAAAATCGGCGGTTGCTAACAAATTGCTAAAAGGGACTACTTCCTTTGGCGGGGACTTCAGACGTCATCATTAAAAACGGGACATTTGAACAGCATTTCTCATGAAAAAGTGGAAAAGTATTCATAACAGCACAGATCATAATCAGTGAGCATGTTTTTAAATAGAGTTGTTTTTTAAATACAGTTTGAGGAAGCTTGGTGGTGACGACGTTGATCCGCGACCATGGTGTGCTGTAGTCCGTTTATAGCCTACTGTTAGCCTTTTATATCTGACGACTTTATTTAGGCTTCAAAATCTATAAATGTTGTGTTAACTTGTAAAGATTATCTTGATAGAAAAAACGTGTAAGTGTCATAACCCTTTGTTAAACACAGAGCTTATTTTCTGCGATTTTCCAAAAGTCTATGGGAAAAATGCATAGGCTTTCGATCGAGGGAACCCGTGCGCTGCTAACGTCCGGGTTGGCCTACAAAAACGCGTCATCCCTGGGGCACTCTATTGACCCTTCGCTAAGCCACGCCCGAAAACCGCCACAGGCTGATCGTGGTTTAGCAACCGTTACTAGGCGCGGGAGGTCTGTCAAGCTTTCGAGCGAGGGAACATGCCGAAGCGTTGTGCTTATGGATTGTGTTAACCTGATACCCGGTATCCTAAAAGTTTGGACGGGGTGATGGAATTTTTTTCCCTTCTGGACACCTAAAACCCAAGTGGAGAAATGCCAGTGTTCTGAAAATTTGTGTTACCCTGTCAGATTTTGCTACCTCTCATTGAAACAGTAGTTAACGTTAACAAAATCTGACAAAATCCGAAAAATGCAAACGTTCCCTATCAGATTGTGCTTCCAGTGTGATATTAACGTGGTCTATAGCTTTATTAACATCTACACCTAACGTTACCCCATCACTAAACCTACCCTTACAATAATGCATATACTGTAATTTTGTGTTATTTATCATGACAACAATGATGTAATATTGATCTGACGAGTAGGTTAGCTAGCTAGCTAACTCAGCACATCATTGTTTGGAAATGATGACGGTTCTTTGTTCATAATGCATATATTTGAACGTGAAATAAAATGATTAAAAAGGCAAGACGGAGTTACGTTAGCCTTGCGTGCTAAAAATATAAGCGGGATGCAAATCGGTCAGGCTAACGTCTTGTGTTTATTTCACAAGACTTATGGATAAGCTGTTTGATTTATAATTATTAGGTTATTTTCACAAATTTCACTTAACCTGCTGTGGATGAACAAAGCTTTTCCTCAATAAATTGTGTGTTTCCCATTTGAATGGTCAGCGTATGAGGCGGCTGCTGCTTGCACTTCATCGGTTGCATATTATGTCGTGGATATATCCATCGAATGCATACTGCAGTCCCTTTTGTCTTGCTCTCTCAGATATTTCACCTGTTCGCCAAAAATGACTAATTATCTCCTTGAAAATGTCTGACACCGGTGCTTACATACAGTACGCACCAGACGCGAAAGCTTGACAGGCGTAGCAACAGTAACTAAGGAGAGCGGGGCTTAGCGAAGGGTCCATTGGCAACACTGATGGAGCACCATAAATGTACTTGTAGCCAATCAGCAGTAGGGGGCGAGAGAGAGAGTTAACAAGTGGGATATTTGTAGAAAGACTATAGAAAAACAGATGGCTGAGATATTACCAAAAAGGAAAAGGTCAGAGGCATATGACTGGAAAAAGAAGAGTTATGACAAGGCAAGAGCTTCAGGACCCATGTTAATACTGGGAAAGCTTTTCAGCGCTGGAGAGACGGCAAGGTCTGAAAATGCATGCTGAGGTTGCTTTGTTTCTGCTCGATAAGTGAGTAACTTTTTTTTGGGCTGTTTCAATCTGATTCATCCATATTTGCGCAAGCTGTCAGATGCGCCAGCTAGCAGTTGCTCATGTTGCATAGAGTGTTTGTTATTTTGGGGGCGGAGCAGTGAAGGGAGGGGTGTGTTTGTTTGGGTGGCGATTTCGAATATCAACACTGTTTCTCAGAAATCACTTACTGCACCATTAAAGGGATAGTTCACCCAAAAATGAAAATTTGATGTTTATCTGCTTACCCCCAGGGCAACCAAGATGTAGGTGACTTTGTTTCTTCAGCAGAACACAAATTATGATTTTTAACTCCAACCGTTGCCGTCTGACAGTCTTATAATGCAAGTGAATGGTAACACAATTTATAAGAGTCGAAAAACCTTGCATAGACAAGTCCAAATTAAACCCTGCGGCTCGTGACGACACATTGATGTCCTAAGACACGAAACAATCGGTTTGTGCGAGAAACCGCACAGTATTTATATCATTTTTACCTCTAATATACCGCTATGTCCAACTGCATTCAGCATTCGCTTAGTGAGGTCTGATCGTGCTCTGACAACGGCAGTGATGTCTAGCACTCATTGAAGTATAAGCACGAGACATCACTGCCGTTGTCAGAGCGCGATCAGACCACACTAAGCGAATGCTGAATGCAGTTATAAATATATATAAATACTGTTCGGTTTCTCGCACAAACTGATCGTTTTTGTGTCTTAGGACATCAATGTGCCGTCACGAGCCGCAGGGTTTAATTTGGATTTGTCTAAACATATTTTTTGACTCTTATAAATTGCGTTACCATTCACTCGCATTATAAGACTGTCAGACGGCAACGGTTGGAGTTAAAAATCCTAATTTGTGTTCTACTGAAGAAACAAAGTCACCTACATCTTGGTTGCCCTGGGGGTAAGCAGATAAACATCAAATTTTCATTTTTGGGTGAACTATCCCTTTAATTAACCACAATTCATTTTGTGATTTCAGAAAGTTTCACAAAGTTTGTGTTCTTCAATAAAAAACAATAGTGTTTGTATTGAACTTTCTAGAATAACAAAATTAATTGTTTCATTTATTTTCATGAATCTCCAAGGAATATATATTATTATAATTCTGTTAATAATATTATATTATGCATTGAGAGGAAAAAAGACATATAATTTCAGTTTACATAAAAATTAATATAAAAATTACTCATTTTTAATAATATTAATTCTGATTATGTTATTATTATTAATAATATATTATTTAGATTTAGATTAATAGATTACTTAAAAAGTTTGCTGAGGCCTCCTGGTTGAGAACCACTGATTTAGATGCTTCAATATATAAAGAGAAAACATCCTGGTGATTGATTATGTGGTATTACCTCTTCCTTCACGGTACCAAACTCTGGATCCAGTGCTTTAAAATGGTATCGATAATTGCCTTCCCGATCTAAGGCATCCTTGAAGTCTCGCAAAGTTACCTCCCCCAACCTGCCGTCATAAGACAATGCACAATTTCATAGCTCATACCTAAAGTATAATGAATTTTAGTGATTTAAAGCTGAAGACCCATTCAAGCCAAATATATGTGTAACAAAGAGTCTGACTGACCTCTTGGGGATGTTGAACATGAATGGTGTGAGTGAGCGGTCAGTAAAGTACAGGACTTTGGTGCATGCTGATGAGTTTAGTGCAGGGCTGCTGTGAGAATGAGCAATTTCTGTAAGTGAGCAGAGGAGATTATTCAATTTAGTAGTGTTTTTTTACATGCAGCAAATTTTTCCCTGAGGTCATTGTGCTATAAAAACATACTGTAAGATTCAGAGCTAAAAATTTCTGTTAGCACAAAAACGGCTTCTATTGAAACCAATCTGGAAAAGCAACTCATTTTGTACTTCTGGGTTTTTAATATTACGTAACAGAGATGAATACATCAGCCAAGACTGCCTGCGCTATCAGATCAACGTCTACTTCTGCATCATTGCTTCTTTAGCCCCACCCACTCATATGTTACTACAGAATCACTGGACTAAAAATAAAATTACTTTTCAAGGAATGTGCCAGTTTATTTTCAACTACGTGAATGTCTCAGTTGAGGATGATTTGTTCAGTACATTTCACTATGGATTCTTGGGTAAACCAGTCACACTTCAACACAGGCTTTGCAAAAAGACTTTTACAGAAAGATATAGACCCGACAGTAATGCCAGTAACAGTGATTTTTGATATGCGAGGACTCACGAACAATGGTTTCTTGCTGTTTAAAGGCCAGTGACTAAATGGTCAAATTCACATTGTTCCTCTTAGTCCTGTCATTCCCTGTTTTGGGATTAGGATGTGTGCTTACTGGAAGTAGGAGGCCAGGAGTCTCGATCTGAGTGAGATGCTTTATGTCCTGGAGATTTGCCTCGGGTCTACAAAGAAACAAATTGTTTTAAAACCAAAGAATTCTGGGACAAAGTAGATCGGGTGCAAAACCCGCTGTGTGAGAAAGAACATTCCTCGTACCCTCCTTTCCTGTTTGTGCCGTGTTTCCAGGTCATAGAGGCGATCCATCAGGCTGGCCACACCTTGCTCAAGGGTGTCCAGAGTGTGATGCTGAGGGTCGTGACCTCCAAAGCTGTTCCTCAGACTACGCAGAGCATCTCTTACTAACTGCAGCTCCTCGGCCTACAGAGACACAATTACATAAGCTCTCTCTATATAATATTATATAATTGAAAAAAGGTGTAAGGCTTATTTACCCCATGGTGTGGTTTTGATGTGACTGGTGGGTGCGAGTAGCCATTGTTTTGCGAGCAAGGAAGCTGAAACAAAAGACAAGTCTTAACTTGAAACTTTAATGATTAATGGAAACACTAAATATACTCTGCAATGTGTGAAAACAAACAGCTGTGGGGAAAATTGTCTAATATTTTTAGATGCATTACCTCAGTGTCATGGCTCATTAACTCTTTGAGAATACTCTCCTTGTGCTCCAGCTCCCTCTGCAGGCAAGCCTGAGAAACACAGAGACATTCTCTTTTACACACAACCGTGCTAGAAAAACAAGTGCAGGAGTCTTCAGCTACATAATGAGCTAAACAGGTTAGTCATTAGGGCTCAACAATAAGGATTTTTCTTTAGGCTGGGCATAAATATTCTAATATTTATGAACGAGACAAATGTAGAATAAATCATTTAGTTTTAAGTTAAACTTTTATATAGTTTTGTTAAAATTAAATGTTAATTTGCAATAATAGCTGTACATTTTACTTGACATGCATAAATTCATAAACAAATGACCTCCTGGTCCTCATACCATCTATAAGGAGGATTTTATTCACACAGGAACAACAATTCTGTTGCATCATGTCTCACACCATTATGTTAAGATTTCAAAACCATCTAGCAGTTTTTAGAGGTAATAACAGGCTCTCCTTTCCACCCCCTCACTCTTTTTGTACTTGTACATAGAAGCTCTATGCATGTGCAAACTGAATTGACTTGGCTATGCGTGTCGGTTCCATCAACTAGCCCAAACCTTTTTAACTCTGGGTGAGTTAAAATTTTTATGATGTTAAATCGTGACATTATCCATCTTGCTGCTTCTGTTAGGAAAGCAATAACTATCCTGCATTTCCATTCCCAGCATGCAGCTGAACTCCTACACAGCTGCTGCAATAGTTGAGCCTGCAGATTCTGTTTGATGTTGTACCTGCCGGCTGCTGCTGTCTGTCAGCTTGCGCAGTGCCTCATCCAGCTTCTGCTGTTGCTGCTGCAGAAGTCGATCCTTTTGGCCCAGTTCTTTCTGTGCAGCACAAAGACAGTGAGTTTAAATACATTATAGGAAGAGATGTGGTTTAATCAGGAAAGCTGTATGATAAAAATAAATAAATAAATAAATCAGCAATTGAGCATCTTTTAATATGGGAGAAGCTACTTTGTAGCTTGTCAAGCTACTCATAAGTCAATCTACCCTTTTGAAAAAGTAGTTAGCTTACACTACAATTTACTAATAAGAAGTAGTAAGAAAACTTAAGATATTTAAAGGGTTAGTTCACCCAAAAATGAAAATTCTGTCATTTATTACTCACCCTCATGCCATTCCACACCCGTAATGCCTTTGTTAATCTTCTGAACACAAATGAAGATATTTTAGTTGAAATCCGATGGCTCAGTGAGGCCAGCATAGCCAGCAATGACATTTCCTCTCTCAAGATCCATTAATGTACTAAAAACATATTTAAATCAGTTCATGTGAGTACAGTGGTTCAATGTTAATATTATAAAGTGACGAGAATATTTTTGGTGCGAAAAAAACAACAACAAAATAACGATTTATATAGTGATGGCTGTTTTCAAAACACTGCTTCAGGAAGCTTCAAAGCGTTATGAATCTTTTGTGTCGAATCATGACTCTGATCGCGTGTTAAACCGCCAAACTCACATGACTTTGGTGCTCCGAACCGCTGATTCGACACAAAAGATTCATAATGCTTCGAAGCTTCATGAAGCAGTGTTTTGAAATCGGCCATCACTATATAAGTCGTTATTTTGTTTTTTTGGTGCATTAAAAATATTCTCGTCGCTTTATAATATTAATATTTAACCACTGTAATCACATGAACTGATTTAAATATATGTTTTTAGTACATTAATGGATCTTGAGAGAGGAAATGTCATTGCTGGCTATGATCGGATTTCATCAAAAATATCTTAATTTGTGTTCTGAAGATGAACGAAGGTCTTACGGGTGTGGAACAGCATGAGTGTGAGTAATAAATGACATGATTTTCATTTTTGGGTGAACTAACCCTTTAAGGGGTGAGGAAAAAGCATATTTCAGTATTTAGATAATAACTTTCTAAATGTATAAATACCAGATAATGGTTCAATTTATTTATTTATTAAACAATCAGAGCAAATAAATACTATCTGGCCAAAAAAACAAAGAGAATCTCAATTAAGGTTACAACATTAAATTGATGAATTAACACTAAATAATCGCCAATAAAACTAGAAAACACTATATTATTATATAAAAAACAAACAAAAACACAGTAAAATTCATAGAATTAGAATAAATACCATATATTATGGTAATGTTTTGTGATAAACATTATACTTTGGATATCACTATAAAAAAGCGATACAAAACATGCCTTATATTCACTGAGAATTCTGCTCCTCTCCTCTAGCTTCCTCTGTAGCTCAGCCTGAGAAGATATACAGAGATATTACTTGACAACTGGTCTCAGAACTGAAGAGAATTTAATATGCATAGCATGAAGACAAATGCACTCACATTTTGTCCTGCCAGCTCATCTTTGGCCATACCGGTGCGCAGGAGTTCCTGTTTGAGCTGCAGGACTGAGGATTCCTGCACAGCCATACGCTGCTGAAGAGCATCCTAATGAAACAGTAAAGGGTTAATTACAACCTCAACATATCTAACTTGCTCTGCCTTATGCTTTCACGTGTGAGGGTCTTATTTTACAGTCTGTGTGGAGTTTGGAGATGAGTAAGACTCACTTTCACTCCTTGCAGGTTGCGAGCCTCCTGTTTGAACCTCAATAGCTCCCTCTGCACATAAATAAAATACATGTTAAAATAAAATAACTCCAGAGACTGTTTTAAAAATATCATCAGGACTTGACAAGATCAGCCCATCAATAAGTGACCACATAGTTTATTCTGTCAAATCAAACCAAAAATGAAATCATATTCAAAAATACATGAAAACACAGTCCAGAGATGGAAAAGTAATATGTTACACTGTGTTTCCAGCAGAACTAATATTTTGTTGAATAAAAGTATTAATTTCTTTCCAAAATCTTACTGACCCCAAACTTTTGAATGGTATTATATTATATATTTATGTAATATTTATATTATACATATTCTTTGATTTATTTATTTTGCTCCCTACTGCAAAATCTAAACATCTCATATGTGCCACACTTAAATTGTACAAAACTTAGAAAAATAATAATGTGAAAGCAGACCTTTAGATCTTGACTCTCCTCCATACTCTGGTCCAGACGACTTCGTATTACAACCTGTAGCACAACAACAGAGGGATTTTG
This sequence comes from Chanodichthys erythropterus, assembly GCF_024489055.1. Taxonomy (NCBI): domain Eukaryota; kingdom Metazoa; phylum Chordata; class Actinopteri; order Cypriniformes; family Xenocyprididae; genus Chanodichthys; species Chanodichthys erythropterus. The sequence goes on along the minus strand of NC_090242.1, from coordinate 24,528,308 downwards.
CTGCTTCAGAACAAAACCACCATAACTACAGCACACATATTACACTAAACACAGAACGAACGAGTTCACACGACAACCTTATATAAAAAAGTGAAGAACTAGAAGAGGGAAACAGACATTGTAGGAGAGAAGGGAGGAAACGGATACCTGCGTCTCTCCCACAAACAAAGCAAAGTTCACCGTGAGAGTAACATGATCTGCCCTGACAGAGCTTAGTGAAAGAGCAGGAGAGAATGAGAGCGATGGAGGGAGGGAGGGGCATAGGAAGTCACATATTATCAAGAGGGAGGGATATGCAGGATATGGAAGAAAAAGGGGCCAATTTGGGGTAAAACACAAATGTGACAGAAATAAAGATACGCACCAGTTGCTGCTCCGCATTTTCAACTCCCTCACCCAGACTAAGCGACACCTCCTGCTCATCCTCAGGTAATGAACCGTGCAGAAGAAGAGCCTACAAAACACACGGAACCATCTGTTACGAGCCATAAGCTCTCTTGAAGCGATACAGACTAAATTAGGTGATAATATATGTTAGTGTCACCTGTAGGCTGGACACCATTTTCCGTGCCTCCTGCATCTCCCTCTCCAGCTGCTCCTGCTGCTCACACAGTTTGTCCTCCCAGGTGAAGTCACCAGCTGGACCATCATGCCCTGAGACAATGGCCTGGTCACACAGGGCCAATTTCACTGTGTCCTCTAATGGTTAACAGGGATAGATCAACACTGTTGTATGTGGACAAGACCATCAATGTCCAGATGATTGATTGAAATGGATCAATACCTGACTTAATGGTTTTCTCCCTGCATAAAGTGTCTAACAGTCCTGCCTTCACGTCTGATAGGCTGACTGAGTCTTTGGGACTGTGAGTGGGGCTCGGTGAACTGAGGCTGTGGAAATAAAAAGAAAAGTACAGTTACTAAGTTAAAATTTGTCTAACACATGCTTTTTTATTATACCGTTGTATATATTTCACATCCATTTTATATATTTTATTTATTTTAAATTAATTAATGCTTTTTATATTTTAATTTAATTTAATTTAATTATTCCAGCTCAACCTAACTTTAGATTTTAAATGTGCTTTATTAATAAATTACTTGTTTTTATAGATAATTATTAATACATACAAAACACTAAGCAACAGTTTGCTAAAAAAACTGTCATCAATTCACTTACCCTCTTGTGGCTCAAAATCTGTATGACTTTATATAAGATGTTTTGAAGAATGTTTTCAAGCTCCAAAAAGGCTTTCAAGCTCCAAAAAGAATTCATTATATTGTGATAAAGTATACAGGTCAATTACATGACGGGTCATTTTTTTCTCCAAAGGCCTTAATAATAATAAAAAACAAAGATATGACATCCAAAGTATGTAAGGTAGTACAACTACATTTCTTTTATTGAATCCAAAAGGGTTTAATTATATTTTGTTACATATAAAGGTATTTTAAAGATTTTGAAGTGTCAAAATGTAATTCGGTTTAACGGTCCAAAGGCCAATACAGCCATTACATTTGTGATTAAAATATCTTAAAATGTAATGTGTAATATATATATATATATATATATATATATATTTTTTTTTTTTTTTTTTTATTCTGGCATGATTTTATAACATCATATCTCAACAATGCAAAATGGTATTAAAATTCTGTGTAAAGGTTGTTAATTTCATTGATGTCATTTGGAGTAACCAATATAAAGGGACCATTTTGGATCATCTCATGTGTATTATGTGACAGGATGTGACATCATTCAGACACCTGCAAATGACCAAATGGTCATGAAGCAACGTAACTAACTCTCTGTTAACTATTTGAAAAATTCATGTTTTCACTTGCTCATACGCATGTCCTGAAACATCATGACATTCAGTACAACCGCTATATAACATGAAAAGTGTTGTACAGAATATAAAATGTTTGATTGTCCTATTGCTAGCTAGGTAGATATCAGCCTGTTAGCATTGTTTGAAAATATCATCATTCTGTTAAACCAAAAGTGTCGTTCGGTACAACCTAAATTTTGGTTAAACCGACTTTTTTCATGACAAATTTTCTCCATTTTGTAAAAAATTACAAATGCAGTGTTAATTGATTATAAAAACCACATAATCTCATTGTTAACACTTAATAAAAGTTCAAAATTAATTATTATTCTCCATTATGTTTTTTTACACTTAACCTTACTTCCTTATTCGTCAATGACCCATACGTTATACTCCAAGCTGAAGAACATCATACATTGTTTTAGGTAAACTGCAGTGTACACACTCTTCTGCGGGTTTGGAACAACATGAAGCTGAGTAACTGACAAAAAGTTGATTAATTTGAATCTCTTTAAATTAATTACCATGGAGTTGTTCCAAGAGCGAGTTACAATATCACAAAGACAGATGCTTTTGTAATATATGTTTATCAGGTGCTGCATCTGGTTTTTCAGAAAGGCAGAGCTAGATAAAAATAAACAGTCCTGAAGTGAAGGAGGAAAGTGCCTTTTAAAGTCAGTTGCCATGGAGACCCTTTGCAAATATGAACAGCCAAGTCTGTCAGGATCTGAGCTTCTGTTTGATCTGATGCCCTATCAATAATGCACCGTTAATCCATTTCAAAGGCACAGGCTTATGTGCCAATGTCTGGCATGCATGAAAATTATAACACCTTCAGTTTGATCTATGCTATACAGTGCTTCTGTATCAGTGTCAAACAAATGTTCATAAATATAGTCTCAAAATATACATGCTTTTCAATGGCTAGTTTGCTTTAAAAACTCATATAGACATTGTAAATGAAATCCATATAAATTCAGGGGTTTAATCTTCCAAAGAGACAAATACAAAGTTCTGTCATGAAACTCTAGATGGCACAGGCTGATAGTTCCTTAACTAAATCTGCTTGCTATCACATCATTCTCTATAGGGCATAGCTGATGTAACAATAGCCAATGAGGTCACTGCTCAACCTTCAAATACTTGGTCAGCATTGCTGTAGCAGTTTGCAGCACGCTTTCAGAAACCCTCCACCTTCCCCAGATCCACCTGTATAGATCTGCTACAGGTAATTAATGTACGCTATATTGTACAGCAGCAGCATGTCTTACTTGCTCACAGCAGCCTGTTGTATGTTTTGGCAGTAGCAAGTCCAGTATTTGGCTTAGCAAATAGCTATTTTCTTAAGTTATTTTCATGCCTAATTATGCCTGTTAAAATGTATTGTAGGAACTACTATTACTTTCACTGTTCATATTATTGCTCTATCATATTTTATCTTCAGTTTAATAGCACAGTGAATATTTAGAGCTGCTCCAGCAGGGCTAGTCAAGAGCAAATGAGTGATTTTCTCTTTATCTTTTGTTGTTTGTAGGTTTATTAGGCTGCTGTCACTTTAAGAACTGCATGTATCCAACATACTGTTACACAAGCATTTTCTTTCTCAACTTTTTATTTTCACTTAAGACATAACCGACTATGTTTAACAAGGAACTTGCCTATACGGGGCATATTTTGTGGGAATTTGTCCATCCAAGTGCAAGAAGTCATGAAAGAATACTCAATTTAATTGGCTATTCGCATGTTGTCTGAGAGGCAGCTTTCTGGGTGTGCGCTTTGATTGGTTCAAACAATTTTTCATATTTACGATGTTATTTACAATATATTTATGAACTTTTTGAAGTGTCAAAGTTGTGTTGGATCAGAAATCTATATTTCATTAAAAATATCTTCATTTGTGTTTTGAAGATGAACAGTCTTGTACATTTGTAATGACATAAGGGTGAGTAATTAATGTTTGAATTTTAATTTTTGGGTGAACTAACCCTTTAATTTTACACTATAAGTTTTCTGATCAGCATAGTAGCTCTTACAAACCCAAACATAGACAGTCTAAGAAACTAGAAGATAAAAAGTTGTTTGTGGCATCAGACTGTAAAACCTTCTTTAGTTCAAACAGGACCTTTATTTGTAAGAGTGTACAGTAGGAAAATGTGGGGAAGTATGAATAGAAAGATTTGTCAGTTTCAGTTTTCCACATGAATTAGACTAACAGAGGAGTGAAGGCTTGACATCACAATGTCTTTCAAGCCCTGGGGCGAAGGACACAAATCTAATCTCAACCCATGATGGGGCATCCAAGTGTAGCCCTGGCAGACCGGTCTGTGAGGGGACAGCAAAAGACTGCAGTGCCAACAACCTCACTCTTTCTCTGTCTGCTGTCTTCATGCATGCCAATTTAAAATCTCCCACATTGATTCTCCTCCAAGCAAAGTCACAAAAATGAAAGAACAGCCCTGCACCCTTTGACACAAATGACCTTCACATTAGACAGAGCGTGGTTCAATTCGGTTACAGTGAAATGTAACTGACATTTCACACACAGCAACACACAGAGCGAGTGGATCTTGCCTGGGTGACCTTTGGAGAATTCATGTTTATTTTCAGACAGATTAAGGCCTGGGGTTCCCCAAGTCAAACTTCATTGTGTGGATTTAGTGCAGCAGTTTAATAAAAAACAAAAAACAGCCTGAGTATATCAAGTCTGGAAATCTCCAAACATTTCTGGTGATGGATGAAAACAAAGGACCAAGGGTGATCCGCTTTGTCATCTTAACAAAGCAACAATGCTTCTTCTCGAAAGAAACAGAGAGCTTGTTGTTGTTGTTTTTTTTTGTTTAGTGTGTATGTTGTGCTGGCTCTCATTGTCCTGATCCAGGCTACAGACCGCAGAGACCCTGAAAGAGACAGCCCATCGCACTCCACATTACTTTCTTTGTTTTATTTTTCTCACGTTGCGGGGAGGGGGAAAGAGGGGCGCATTCTCTTTCAAAACCAAATCCAGACCCCCCTCCTGATTGTGACCCACACAGACACTAAAGACACTCACTTATTCAGTTCAGGTTCTCCACAATTTCATTCTCCCTTCTATGCTGCGTTTACCAGAGAAAAACATTATAATTAATAGATGGACACAGAGTGAACTGAAACTCATGTGATCCAAAAAAAAAAAAATCACTATTTAAGGGTTTTATACTGATCTTTGAACCACTGTTCTCAAAACAAGACTATAAAAACAATGTGCGCATTGATGTGAAACAGTTACTCCAACATAAAACAAAGTTAAATAATGGAGTAGAGGGTTTATTAAAGAGGAAATATATATATATATATATTTGTACATTTTCTGAAGAAAATGCAAGCGCAATTCTAGGGTGGTTGCCAGGGCGTTGCTAAGTGGTTGTATTATGTGCTTTTTATTGTGTTGCTGTGTGGTGGCTAGGGTGTTCTGGGCTGTTGTTTACTGGTTCATCCCTAAGTTTTAACAATATTCTGATCTTTAGATTTGAATCGAGTCCTTCCATTGTACACTTAAAAGTTTGTGGTCAGTAAGATCTCTGAAAGAAATTAATTTTATTTAGCAAGAATCAAAATTGATCAAAAGTGATAGTAAAGACGTTTATATATATATATATATATATATATATATATATATATATATATATATATATATATATATATATATATATATAAATTTTTAAGTATTTTGTTTTATTTCAAACAAGTTCTTTTCAATTTTCTATTCATCAAAGAATCATGAAAAAAATTCATCACAGTTTCTACAAAAATATTGCGCAGCAAAATTGCAATAATATTCCTTAAGAACAAAATCAGTATATCAGAATCGTTTCTGAAGGATCATGTGACAATGAAGACTGAAGTAATGGCTGCTCAAAATGCTTTGATATGCCATCACAGGAATATATTACATTTTAAAATATATTCAAATAGAAAACAGTAATAATTGTACTAATATTTCACAATATTATTGTTACTCAGCAAGATTTACTCAATAGTGGAGAAGATCAGCTTACACATTGTGTAATATTCAGGCTAGATGCTGGTTCAAATGCATCAGTAATGGTAAAAATTATGCTTAGCAAGCACCACTAACAAGACACTAAATTGTAAAAAAAAAAAAAAAAAAGAAATTTAGATTTAGCGTATGGTTCAACTGGCTGCCCAGAGGACATGAAATATAACACATTCAGCATTGCACAACCAAGCATTTCATTATAAGCATTTCAAATGGCCTTGAAGTGTACAATATCAGCAATTGCTGTTGCTGAAACATCCTTTATTCATAGCAAAGATGGAAAAATGACAACCAGGGAATGACTGACTGATTCCACTGGAGAGAAATCAAAGCAAACCCACAAAGCGATCTTCTAGTTATAAATAAAGAGTTGCTATAGCTGTTTTCTTTGGATGAAACATAAGCCTGCGCTGAGATCCTTTCTATGCAAAGTGTACTCGCTATTCTTTTTGAAATGCAAAACAAAAGAAACAATGTGCTCCATTTTTCATAAGCTACTGCAGCATGCACTGACTGGGTTTTATATAACCACTGATTTAATGCAATAGGAACATAAAGAACTGTTGCTTTATGATGAAGCTTGCCCTGATATTTCAGTCTTGCTTCAAGGAAGTTTTGCAGGAAACCCAGTAATCTCTTTAACAGAGCTCGCTGTGATCTTTGCAAAACATCTTCTGCACTGATAAATATTACTGGATCTCAGGACTTGCATATCAAAGTGAAAAAATGCCCAACAAGTGGTCCAATGCAAATAAACATATTCTGCTCTGAGATTTTCACAAGATTATTAAGTCTGAAGAGTCATTAAATAATTCTCATGAGAGCTCATCAGAAGTCCATCACAAACACAGGAGTCATTTGGAGGAACTGCAGGAAGCTCATTAAAGTATATTTACACTCCAGCGTTAGTAATTGGGCACAAGAGCCTGTGTTATTTAAAGAAAAAGGCCAACGTCAACATAACGGAAATACTCTGCTGCTAGGGTGAGAGTTCAGGAGTTATTTCACTTCTGGGAGGCTGTTTTGAAGACAAGAGTCTGAGCAGACATATCCGGCATTCTTTACACTGTTATATAGAAAACAAAATACAAGAACAAAACTATAGAGGATCATTCTTCCAATATTTCCTGTCAAATCCACATGCATTCATGGCACATCAAAGTGTCTGATTCAGGTTATATTGTGTTGACAGATGACAAAAACACAAAATTGGAACTTAAAGAACAGCACAGGTGGCAATGACACAGAGAATTGATTCAAAATCTTGTATGTGAGCTGCAGCAGACAAGTAAACTGGGTCAGATACTCTAAAGCAGTGACAGCTGTCATTCACAGCCACACATGATAATAAAATGGAGTTGCATTCATACTGACAACCACTACATCGCTGAAGGTCGGCAAGAAGCTGTACTGATGTCTGCAAGCAGATGTTCCTACTCAACTGCTGTATCTATTGATCATGTGTTTTATAAGAATTTGCATAACGATAAACCTTCTCAACATTATCACATTGTCAATGGTCTCAGTCTGCCAACTCTCCTTCAAATAAATGACTTCTGGTAGCATTTTTGCTTCTAATCACTGTCAATGTGAACCTTTTACTGAGAAGCATCAAAAGGTCATATGATTCATCAGAAAAAGTGAATTGGTGAGTAAAATCCAGGCTAATCAAACTGGGCTTGGATAAAAATATATATTATATTAGAAAAAAAGTTAATTGCTAAAAATACTATCAACTGATTAAGTGTTTTTGTTGTTCCAAACTTGTATGACTCTGCTGTTGAGAAGAAAGTTTTGGTGAACACTGACAAAAAACACTTACTTCTTTATGTTCCACAGAAGAAAAAGTCATACAGTTTTGGAACAACATGAGGGTGAGTAAATGATGCAAGAATTTTCATTTTTGGGTGAACTATTTTAAACATCCCAAAAAATGCGGTGAGTGTCTTACCATTTGATTTGATTGGCTCCCATTTTGGCACTAGTTTCTATCCCTCTGCACCACGCTTATTCAACCACAGAACATCAAGAAGTCTACGAATCAGCATCGTTCTTACAGACAACTTCTTTAGAGTCCTGCCTCAGCACACAGCGTCTACAGCGTTACCACTCGTTTGCTAACTAGCTCCTCTTTATCACCATGCTTGGAAGTGACAGCAGAGCCTATCCGTGAGTTTAAAGCCTCTTCAGATGCACCCGACAAGGTCCATATGGAAATCCTGTTTTCAATCCGTCTACGGTGACAGGAGAGAAAGGCACTGCTCTGTCACCAAGGCAGCTGCATCCTGCCCCCTCCACTCCTTCTTTCTCCAGCCGTGAGTTGGGCTAATAATTCCTCTTCTCAGTTCAACCTGTTCACAGGCGACTGTTTTACTCCATCGCTGAGATCTGCATGTCCCTGTCTAGTTCTCGTGCTCCCTCCCTCACTAGCTCCTCTTTTTCTGTGCGAAGATGTCAGACTTGGTCCGGCCTTCCTCTGTTTACCCTCCCCCTCCAGCCCTCCCTCTATTTCTTCTTCTCTTTCTCTGCCCTGCCTCTCTCCCCATCTGTTAGATTCAGTATTTTGACAGAGGGGGAGCTGGTACAGGGACTGCCTGGCTTGTAGACGGGCACAGATCTGCTCTGGACAGTTTGCACTTCTGATATAACATGTAACTGGTCTGGCACAGAGGGTAGGCATAAAATACTGCAATATAAAGTATTGGCGATAACCGTAATGTTTCAAATGAATAGTACACGTATGATAATATGGCATGTAAATTATCCAGTGCCAGTATCTGGTTGACATCCCAGCGTACTTTTACTCCAGTCTTCAATGTCACAATGATTCTTCAGAAATCATTCTAATATGCTGATTTGCTGCTTAAGAAACAGTTCTTATTGACCCTTTTCACATTTCTGCGTTTTCAGAAGCAGAAGTCGTCATAGATGGGTAAGCTTCTATAGCGGTGAATGAAAGACTACATTAAATATATTTTTTGTGTTCCCATTTGCTAAAATAGGAAAAGAAAAACTCCATAATAATGTTTTCACAACTTTCAAAAAAAAATAAAAATAAAAAAAAATATAGAGAGATTGATAAAGGCAGTCAGAAGAGAGAAAGTTGTCAATTTTACCATCACTGCCACAGCTGCTGTATTAGACACACCCTCACAGCAGAGTTAACTAGTTTTTTTGTAATTTGATGCAAAGGTAATATACAAAGTATAATGTTAAAAATGAATTTAAAAAAAAAAAAATGAAAATATAAAAAAAAACTTTGCTGGGTTTACAATGCTGAGTGCCGTTAAAATGCGTCATCACAGTCTGTGAAAAGGGTCCATTATGAATGTTAAAAACAGATGTGCCACTTAATATTTTTGTAAAAAAATGGTGATAGATTTTTAATGTTTTTTTTTCATTAATAGAATGCTCAAAATGATAGCATTAGAATTGAGCACTGAAATAGAAATCTTTTGTAACAATGTAAAAGACTGACCCCAAATTTTGAACATGACATTCAAGTATAAGTTCCTTCACAAAGGGTGGGCATTTTTTTTTTTTTTTTTTTGCCCATATTAGCTAATATTATTTAATTACAGCAAATAGTTACACTTAAACATTTCTAATAATTACACAAACATTTCTTATGCAATTTATTTTCTTTTTTTATTTAAAGGGTTAGTTCTGTCATTTATTACTCACCTTCTTGTCGTTCCACACCCCTAAGACCTTTGTTCATCTTCGGAACACAAATTAAGATATTTTTGAGAAAATCCGATGGCTCACTGAGGCTTGCATAGATAGCAAGCCTCTCTCAAGATCCATAAAGTTATTAAAAACCTTTTTAAATTAGTTCATGTGACTACAGTGGTTCTAGCTTAATATTATAAAGTGATGAGATTATTTTTTGTGTGCCAAAAAAACCCAAAATAACGACTTTTAACAATATCTAGCGATGGCCGATTTCAAAACACTGCTTCTTGAAGCTTCGGAGCTTTACGAACCAAATCAGTGGTGCGGAGCGCCAAAGTCACGTGATTTCAGCAGTTTGGCGGTTTGATACGCAATCCGAATCACTGATTCGACTCAAAAGATTCATAACGCTTTGAAGCTGTGTTTTGAAATCGTCCATCACTAGATATTGTTAAAAAGTCGTTTTTGGCTTTTTTTGGCGCACAAAAATATTCTTGTCACTTTATCATATTAAGGTAGAACCACTGGACTGATTTAAATATGTTTTTAGTACCTTTATGGATCTTGAGAGAGGAAGTACTATTGCGGTCTATGCAGGCCTCGCTGAGCCATCGGATTTAATCAAAAATATCTTAATTTGTGTTCTGAAGATGAACCAAGGTCTTAGGGGTGTGGAACGACACGAGGGTGAGTAATAAATTACATTATTTTCATTTTTGGGTGAATTAACCCTTTAACATCCACACAATATTTGAAATTGAATAGTATATTATCCATTGACTGGGCTGCTGGTAGATTTTTATAACTGATTCAAATGAGAGTAGAAACAGTTGGCCAGATCTTGGCTAATTTATCAGTCTAGCTGATATATCCATCTGTCACACTCACAACATTTTCACAGTGCTATTTAATAAAGAATAAAGTGAACAGAATGTGACATGGTAAAATCCTGAACTAGTATCACTCACATGACTCATGTCAAGAGCCTGCACACTACTGCACCATGTCTCTCTCAATCATGATGAAAATACTGTTCAGTACAAATGGATTTCAGAAGTATCAGAAATACCAAAGTCATAAGAAAGAAGAAGAATCTGATGTGAATAACTATATTTAGATTTTCAATCATTTTCCTTGCAATCTATATATTAAAGGATCAATTACAGGGTTTATAAAAGCATTTGAGTTTTAGCATGACCAAATGTACGTACCCTTATCTTGGCTCTTATAACAACTGTTAATTTCTATCAGCTAGCCTACAGGGCAGTGAGCTATTCAGATCAGTCAAGATATGACTGATCAAGTGCTTCTTAACTTCAGCACAAGTCACTGACCTGATAATGTCCTAGAATAGTTTGTTACGTAACACTTGAAAGGGGTCATAAACTGCATTTTTAAAATTTCAAGGGGCGTGTCAGCTGTGAGACTTTAGTGTAAACGCGCACTGCTGTGATTGGCTAACATCTCTGCATGTGAAATAAATATTACAATTTGGAACTCTCTCGAAATCTTTTACTACATTTTCACTACTACAGCTGTCAAGATGAACGAATCGTGAAAAGTGTTGATTACTGCATTATATTTAGATCTACTCCTGTTGCATGAAAGGTTGCAGTGATGAACATTGTAGCCAATGACAGACATGTCTGTTGAGCACATGAATGCAGTAATCTTGTCATTGCAACTCGATTTCTGCACTCTCATGACTGCTTTCATCATAACTATTAGTGCAAACATGATGTAAATAACAGATTCACTGTGGAGTGTAGACAGTGTCATTGATTATAGCCAGAGTTTTTCCGAGAGTTCAGAACTAATTCGCTGATAAACTAGCACTGCGATTGACAGCTCCAGCTATTGTAAAGGGAGTGTTCTTTGATCGCTTTCTGTATTTTATTTATTACACGATTTAAATAACAGATTATTTTCATGCTACTAAGAGAAACAATGTGAAGCTGACCGTCTGTCTGTATATGAATCATTACATATCAGAAATCACGGATCACAAATTAGGCATTAGAATAAACTTCCATGTTGTGGCATTACTGTCAGGTCCATTTCTTAAAGTAAAAGTCTGTTTGCAAAGCACCGAAATTGTGACCGGGCCTTGGTTCAAAAGCTGTTTTTGGACTAACGAGAAAGTTTTGAGTTCTGAAACTTACAGGATGTTTTTATAGTACAATGACCTCTTACATGTCGAAAATTTGATTTCTCAATTCATGAGCCCTTTAAAGACATCTGTAAAAAGCACAATGACTAAGCATACAAATGATGTTCTTTTAGATAATCAGGTACTGAATCAGTTCCTCCAGCTAAAAGTCTCTCATAAAAGGACAGTCACACATTTTATGGTTCTCACTGGCAAATCATGATGATGCCTTAGTGAAAGCCAGCGGGCAGCAACATCTCAGTCTTAACAAAACAAGCAGTGAGAAAATCCTCGTGACAGCCTCCTCCAGCCTGTCTATGTGTTCTACTCTCATAAAAGCAGAGAGAATAAAGAGCAGGGGTTGTGATAACATGTTTTTGTGCATTTTGTAACTAAGAGATATGATAAAAACTGATGACACTGATTGGTTCCAAGAGGTGTTTTGTAAAACTAAAGCAAATGATTCTCAGATGATCGTATTCTCAATTTACAAGCTTATATCTACATCAGCGTCTTATCTATTTATCTGCATTTTTTTTGTTCAAATATTTATTTTGATTAAATGCTTTTAATAGATCTTAAATATCAATATTGAAACTATCTAATTTCTCAAGACCTTATTTCTTTCAGTACTTACAAATGTTACAATTCACATTTTTGAAAGAAACCCTAAAAGTGGAGATCCCTTCTATATGTTCAAACTATTAGTTTATTCAGTGTAAAGTAATATACAGACTAGCTGCATTTTATTTACCCATCAATATTCAGAATTTACCCAGTGGATCTTGCTCCTGTCTCCTCTTCAGATGTCCCCTTCTGTCCCTCATACTGCTGGACCAATGCTCTGACACTCCAGCAGGGGTTCTCACTGTCCTCCTCACCACTGCAGCCACGACTAAGAAATAAATGCAGAGAGATTAGAAACTGTAAAAAACAGTTTCAAGGATAGACGACCTTTTCATTTGTAAGCTTAAAGGGTTAGTTCACCCAAAAATGAAAATTCTGTCATTTATTACTCACCCTCATGTCGTTCCACATCCGTAAGACCTTCATTCATCTTTGGAACACAAATTAACATATTTTTGATGAAGTCTGAGAGGTTTCTGTCCCTTTATAGAGATCCAACACAACTACCACTCCATGGTCCAGAAAGGTAGGAACGACAACATTAAAGTACTCCATGTGACTCCAGAGGCTTAAACTCAATTTTATGAAGCTTTTACTATGAACTAAGGTCTTACGGATGTGGAACGACACACGGGTGAGTAATAATAAACTAATAAACTAACCCAACTCCCTCTCAAATATACTTTTAATCATTCTGGCCTGTTTCAGACTTATGTAAATTATTTTCAAAGTTCCAACAAAGCATATTATAGCTTGTTGCTAGAATTGACAACAAAGCATAAGTTGAGGATGAAATGTGCTTGCAAATCTGATTATCCATATGTTGCCTATGAACTAAGCTGCAATATCCACATACAGCAGCAAGAGGGCATCTGTTCATCTGTTAACCCTTTAAGCCCTAAAGGCATGTTTAGAGTGGTTTTAGAGAGACATACACAAAAGTAAAGACTCATAACTCTAAAACTATCACAAGGAGAGTCAAGGTAGATTTTGTTTGATAGAAAACATAAATTTTTTAGAAAAAAGAAATTCATTAAATTTGGACATTCTCATATAACTGCATATACATACATACACACACACATACATATATATATATATACATATATATATATATATATAACACACACACACACACACACACACACACACACACACACACACACACACACCTTTCTTATTTGACATGCTATATATATATTATGTTTGTTTTATTCTACTACATGAGTCCTTTCAAATGACATATGATACATGACTATCTGGACTGCATGATGTTTTTGCCATATTACAGTACATAGTACAAAAAAAGTATTTCATAAATTATGACAGCACTACATAGCTGTTAATCAAATTGGCTATATGTATTGTTAAGTTCAGACACTAAGCTTTCAAATAACATCTATTTTGTGTTGATCAAGTCAGTAGTTTTGAAAAATATGGTTATTATTGTTTTTGTAGCTAGGAGGCGCCTGTGGGCGGTTGGGGGTGTTAAGGGTTTAAAGGCTTAAAGGTGAAATCAACATTTTTAAATCATCATTTACTCACTCATATGACTTCATTTCTTCTTAGAAATTCAAAAGGAGATATTTTAAACAATGTCCTGATTGGTAATTTCCCTGCAATTACAATGAATGTTGACTGAAGCTATCAAGCTTCAAAAAGGATGAAAAAGTGCCATAAAAGTATTATAAAAAAATTTCACTGATATAATTTCACTCTAAAGGATGATTAGTTCACGAATTGGACATCATTACTTCTCTCAAGTACACGTCAAGAAGAGCTAGGGTGGATGGCAAGATTTTCAGTGACTAATGACAATTTCAGCCTCACAAAAAGTTGACAATATGAGGGGGAGTAAATCATGACAGAATTTTATTTTGGGTGAACTAGTCTTTAAGCAAAGCTAATGAATCCTCTTAAAAGGAGAAGGAGAGCATGTCCAAGCTTCCATTTAATTCTGTTAAGAACAGTTGCTCTACGACAGCAGTTCTTCTTCAATAATTAAAAGTTTACAAAACTCTAGGAACTGAAGGAGGAGAAAGGCAGAATAAGCTAAATGTACCTCCATTCTTGTCTTAGATGGAAGACAGAGCGCCCAGGACGAGCGGCATCCTGCCTGGCTGCTGCCAGTGCTGCTGCTGCATTCTGGGCCATGGCCATGGTGGAATGAGGTCTGTGATTGGCCGAGGAGCCAGTGGAACTCCTGCCTACACTAGCTCCTGCTCTGTGACTGGCTGATGCGGAGGGTTTAAAATGTGCAGCCAGAGCGAGGATGAGCCTCATGGCAGATTTAAGGTTCCCCTCCACAATGTCTTTGAGGACAGAGAGAAAGAAATAAGTAGGCCTATCAGCTTAAATGTGATTAAGAGCCTGCTTTGTAACCCACCCCTGGCAGACGTCTGTGGCATTCTGATCCGTTTGGATGACACAAACTGCAGAACCTTCTCCACGTTCTGCTTCTTCTCCTGATCGTCCCGTGGTACATAATGAATGCCATCCAGCAGCTCCCCAGCTTGCCAAATACATAAAACACATCTCATTATAAATTAGACCAATACTCAGACACTCCAGCAGGGGTTAACACATTATACAGCTCTGCAATAATGTATATGATGTATAGACTTACCCACTATCTCAATGAGGTGTGCTAGGACCACACCGTCTCTGAGATCCTGTCGTAGATCACTCACAGGATTCAGTCCAGGCTTCTTCCTCAGCTGTGCATTAACCCAAGACACATAGGCAGCCAGTTGCTGCTAGAAAAACAAAAATGCCATACAGGTGAATGCATCTTATAGTCTGTAGCTCAAGGGAAGATTGGGCAAGTACTTCTGATTATATTTGCCTTGCAAACATTTTTACTGAAACTGTATACATCCCCAGAAAGACAGTTATTATTAGTGCTGACGGTACTGGTGGAGAGGTTGCACAGGATGTGCCTCTGTTGATACCCACTAGGATACCCATTGTCAAAAGAAATTTATGCCTCAGTGCTCAAGATACACCTACTGTGACAGGCCAAGTCCCTCCCCATTCACCCCGGCCGATGAGCATCACCCGGGTTCAACGGCATGGATTAGTCTGACTTGCACTTTCTCTGCCTTGTCACAAAAGGACAGCTTAACTCCCCACGCTCATGCCTCCTCTTCAGCAAATACATGTAGGAACACAGACTGCAGTGAGGTTTGCCGCAGTTCTACCCTTTGGCAAATGTGCTGTGCACTGAACAAAATATGACTTTTTTTTTTTTTTTTTTACAATGCAGAAGAATGTGGGGTAGCTGCAGGAAAAATACAGAAGGTGGAAAAAGCATTTTTTTATGCGAGCTGAATAAGCCCACCAAAAAGCTAAAGGAAAAGTTCACGCCAAAATAAAAATTTGTCATCATTAACCATTATAACTATTATTTCTAACATGGATGACTTTTTTTTCCTGAAGGTTGTGCTGGTCACTCTTTTTCATGTAATTACAGTGAATGGAGACTGAAGCTTTCAAGTTCCAAAAACAACCATAATGGATCCTTAAAGCTATCATAAAATGAATTCATATGACTCATACTAGTCTTCTAAAGCCATACAATGACTTTGTAGGACAAAAAGGGGCAAAATTTACATGCTATTCACTGATAATATTCCCCACAAGTGAGCTGTTATCCAATGTGACAGTTGAACTTGAGAACCTCTAATGAAAGAGGTCCACTGAAATGTGTTCAAAATTTCTTTTTTTGTGTATATAAAAAAAGATTTGAGTAAATGAAGACAAAAATGGAAAAGTAAGATTTGTTTTTAGATTAATTAATTATTTTTTATCTAGCAGATGCATTAAATAAATTTCTTGAATTGGTGCTCAAGAATTTCTTGAGCACCAAATCAGGATATTAAGCTGCATTTACATTACATGGTTCCAATGACTCAATTCTGATTTTTTTCCTCCCACGTGGCACAGATTGGATATGAACAACGAACATGTAAGCAAGAAAAAAACACATGGATTCCGATGTTCTAAGATCGGTTTCAGGCCTCATTCATATGTGGAAATTAATCTGATATGAATCAGATACGTCTGCCATGTAAGCAGACAGATCGGATATTCCCATAAACGAGAGTCGTACATCATTGAAAAAGCAAAAGTAGCAAATGGTGACGTCAACTCAGGTGGACACCAACCGTGATCAAGGCTCTTTACAATGGCGCAACCGACGACGAAGCTCAACCAACTTACAGAGTTAGTTCACCCAAAAAATGAAATTTCTGTCATTAATTACTCACCCTCATGTCGTTCCAAAACTGCAAGATCATAGTTCATCTTCGAAACACAAATTAAGATTTTTGATGAAATCCGAGAGGTTTTTTCTCCCATAGAAAGCAATGAAATTACCACATTCAAGGTCCAGAAAAGTAGTAAAGATATCGTTAAAATAGTCCACGTGATTTCAGTGGTTCAAGCTTAATGTTATGAAGCAACAAGAATACTTTTTTGTGCGCAAAACCATTAGATAAATAATGACATTATTCAACAATTTCATCTCTACGCTGTCAGTCTCCTACACAGTTGACGCAGTGCAGCGCTTCCGTGTTTACGGCAGAATGCCGACTCAGTATTGGCCGACACTGTTCACGTGAGCACCACGACGAATATTCAAATAGAAAACACTTACTTTAAATTGTAATAATATATAAAGGCACAATATGTAAGTTATTTGCAGTAAAATATCCAAAAACCACTAGGCCAGTATTATATATTTTGTTCAGCTGAATACTTACAATATCCCAAATGTTTCCAACTATTTGTAAACCGTGAGAAAAATCGTTATTTTAACTATGGATATGGAACTATTTTACCGTGCCATTACCACTATTTTGTCAAGTAATACAGCATTTTCTCAATGTTTTAAAATTAATTGCATGCCATTTATCAACACATGCCACCCAGCATTTATTTATATGGTATTCTAAAATCGATCTAGCTTACTGCAGTGTGCAAGAAGTGTCCCACTGCAGCCACTGAGCGAACACACAGAGTAATGATATAACATCATTTTCACCACTCTCAAATGTCTCTAAACAGCACTGTGTTACCTCATACGCTTGACCGGAAGAAGTGCGGCATAATAAAAGTTCTGCTGCTCGCGAGACGTGTCGCGTTCTTCTCTTGTTAGCAATCGCTCCAGCGGCCTTGTACTGTAACGTTAATAATCTCATCCATGAACATAATTTCTGCTCGAGTCCGATCCCGATTCTTTTCCACTGGCTAAAAGGTGAAGATGACATTTCCCAAGATTCCGCACGCAAACTCGGCATCATCAAGCTACGCCTTTGTTTTGAATAGGCGACCTCTAGCGGTGAAAAAACTACATATTGTAGCTTTAATACTACTGTTTACTACTGGTAGCGTATGACAGAAATTGAAGTGTTACTCCCTGACAAAACACTGTCTGATATTATTCTGGAAAACTGTGGGGCTTCAACCTCCCAAACAACATCTAGTAGTTTACATCATATACCAAACTGGTCTGTGTTGTGTCATGACACATGCACAGTCAAGAAAACACATGCACAACAAATGAGCTTTGCATGATTTTCACGAGGACCCTTCATGCACCAACTGTGCACAGTAGTAGGGTTTACTGATTTGCCACATGGTGGGCTGACTAACAATGCAAGCTCTGTCCGAAGCATATCTGTCTCACTTCAATCTAACAGTGGACCAGATTGACAGGCTTCTCAGGAAAAATGGCTAACACAGAGAGCATTCAGCACGGATGCAGTGAAAGATGCTGACTGTGCTGTAAAACTGGAAGGTAGCAATAGTCCTGTGCAGCCAGCTGTACAAATGAGCTGTCTGTTCCCACAGCGACACTACAGATGGATATATCTCCATCACTGGAGCCTGCTGCTGCACTGTATTCTCACCTTATACTTCAGGTGGACTTGAAATATCTGTAGAGATTGAGACAACTGGGATTCATAACAAAAAAAATCAATGATGGTTTGAGAACAGTGTTTGACGGTTTAATGGCTTCAGCTGCAGGGCAGGCAGATGTAGAAGCACTTAGTCTTAGGTAATGATAGAGTGCACATGGTTACAGAAATGGCATAATATGCTTAATACCTCCTCCCACACTTAACACCATTTGTAAGAGCATGATGATACAGTAATTGCCGTGGGGTTAAAAGGACTTTAACGCTTATTTAGAGTTAGTTCCTGCATATAAACTGAGAAATACATTAGTTAAAAGACTATAATTTAATTTGAATGAAAATATCAACTAATCTAGTACTAGACTGCCATTTGTAAAATATATCTGAGAAAGAAAAGCAGACAGATGACTAAATAGGATTTTTTCCATTTTTTAATAGCTGCTTATGGACTGTTACTGATATTTTAATGCTAAAAACTACTGCAATTATCACTTTTATTGTGAAAACTGTGGTATTTATTTATAATTTTCTGTTTTTATTTATTTTTATTCATCCTTTTCTGTTTCATTGTTCATAATTTCATATTTAAAACACTATTTTCAAAGCATTATTCATGCAATTGTAATTCAAGTGTAACTGCATTTATACTGCATATATTTTATCTTTGTGGCATTAAACGGTCTATATAAATGCAATATTAATAGGATTGTGTCTCCCATTGTTTAACAGATGTCAAGATTATCCTTCAACTCTGTAAGTCTTATGGGCTGTTACTGATATGTACGTTAGTACAAACTACAAAAATTAGCACTTGCATTGTGCAAACTGCTGTCTATATGGCATAATTTAGTAAACTGTTTTTACTTTTCCATTCATTTTTTGATATTTATGATGTCATATTTTAAATATTATTTTCAATGCATCATTCTGCAATTGTAATGCCTGTGTAAATGCATTTATATCACATAATATGTACAAATATTTGCAATTGTGTGGCATTCAATGGTCTCTATAAATGAAAGATTAATGGGATAGTGTCTCCCAATGTTTAACAGCTGTCAAGACCATCCTTCTCTCTGTTTAAATGTCTTATGGATTACTGGCATTAAAAAAAAAAAAAAACTTACAGAAACTATCACTTTTTTTGTAAATATGCCATAATTTATAGTTTACGGTTTGTATTTATCATTTCAAGATTCAATATTCATAATTTCATTTGTAAAACATTTTTAAAGCATTATCTTTGAAACTGTAATTCCTATGAAAATGCATTTATATATAATATATACATTTCTCTACATATATTTATATGTTTAAACATTTTTTTTAAATGCATTGTGAGTGTATAGCACAAGGCTTTTATTTCATGTGCTCCCTGAAATTTCAACTGTTAATAAAACAATAAACACTAACGGTAAACTAACTTGTACGATAAAGTGGCTCAAAAGCATTAAATACCACAAGCAAAAACTGCTAACTGTTGTTCTACTGTAGCAGCTCACAGAAGGCGTAAACAATGCCGACGCACTCTTCGGAGTTTCATGCGTAAAACGCCTGATAAGTTGCGACAGCTACTGTGTTATAACTTTTCATTGACCCATATCTTATCTGAACCTAAAAGAGCAAATGAAGCGAGTGCACGTGTAAACAGACATGAGGGTTTATGAGTTCAGTACCTCATTAGGACCCTCCTGCAGTACGTCAAGCAGATTTCCTTTAGACAGGGATGCGATCATTCTTCTGACTTCTCATCAAGGTGAGAGAGCGCGAGGGGAAATGTTAACGTCCTTAGTCAGCGAGAGCGTTTTAACCGCATATCGAAGGATTTGAGGTAAACAAAGGAAACTACAGAAAACACCTCAACCAAGGCAATGGCCATATGTGCCACCCCGTTAGTTCGCTAGACCTGAAACAGGATACGAGGTGGACGCGGATGGGGAGGAGACGCAATGCGCATGCGTCCGCAGCAGCTGCTCCACGGTCGTTATGACGACGCTTGAGCTTACGTTGGCTGCTTTACCGTCTCCAGCTTATGGGTTGAATGTAAAGTCTGGTGTGGGACATTGAAAAAGGCATATTGTAGCTATTATAATTACTCGTTTTAAGTTAAATTAAAACTTGTTTAAAGTAAAGAACTGTAGATGTGCTCTAGCCTGAATATCACACTCTGTAACGTTAGTTCTTCCTTGTTTTAAACCAACACCACACCACAATATGTAAAAATCGTGATGTGAAATCTGAAATTTTGTACGCAGTTTACTCTGGCTTCATTGTGTACAGCCCCATTAGACCACATCCTTCCTGCCTGCCTCACGCTTCCTGCCTCTGCATCTACACTTTTTTTTGCTAAAATCAAACCCACAACAATTAAACTTAGCTATGTTCAATAAATAAATTATAATATATATATATATATATATATATATATATATATATATATCTCTATATATATATATATATATACACTTACACACACGTTTGTTTTGCTATCTTAGTGAGGACATTGCATAGACTTCCATTGATTTTATATCAGGTCAATGATATTTTCTGTCACCTAACTAAACCCCTACTCCTAAACCTACCCATCACAGAAACATTTGCAAAACACTACATTTAAATAAAAACTTCTTTTGGCTGATTTATAGGCCAGTCAAATGTCCGCACTAGTGGGTTGTCAAAGTATTTCACAATATATGTGAGGACATTTGGTCTCACCCTGCTGTAAGAACTGCAGCTGAGAGGGTGAAACATGACTTGAAATTGTCAATAAATAATAATAATAATAATAATAATAATCTCAATCATTTTGTTAGTGGGTAGTCCATGCATGTTATCTAAACAATGAATATTTTGTAGACAGTTAAATAAATAAAGTGTATAGAGTTAGACTCCATAAGATTTTAAGAAATTATTTCTTTTGTTGTGCAAACTGTCATAGCCTGTATAATGGCATAATTTATAATTTACTGTTTTTCATCATTATATATATACAGTGCCCCTCACAAAATAGAAAGTGGCTGTAAGAAAATAGCTAAAGCATTGAAAATCCCCATGTCCACTATCAGGGCAATAATTAAGAAGTTTCAATCAACTAAAGATGTTACAAATCTGCCTGGAAGGGGACGTGTGTCTAAATCGTCCTAATGCGCGGTGAGGAGGAAAGTTTGAGTGGACAAAGACTCTCCAAGGATCACAGCTGGAGAACTGCAAAGATTAGTTGAGTCTTGAGTCTCAGAAATCCTAAAAAAAAAAAGAAGATCAAACAGCACCTACATCCCCACAAGATGTTCGGGAGGGTTTCAAGAAAAATCCTCTGCTCTCACCCAGAAACAATCTCCAGCATATTCAGCTGTTAGAAACGACTGGAACTTCAAACAGGACCTACTTCTAAGGTCAGATGAAACTAAAAAAAGAGCTTTTAGGCAGTAAAACTCACCAGATGGATTTGGTGCACACATGGATAAAAAGTACCCCATGCCCACGGTTAAATATAATGTTGGATCTTTAATGTTGTGGGCCTGTTTTTCTGCTGGAGGTCCTGGACAACTTGTTCAGATATATCGTATCATGGATTCTATCAAATACCAACAGATAAAAAATCAAAACCTGACCGCTTCTGCTAGAAATCCTATAATGGGCTGTAGTTGGATCTTCCATTAGGACAATGATCCAAAACAAACATCAAAACCAACACAAAAATGTGTCACTGAGCACAAAATGAAGCTTCTGACATGACCATCCCAGTCCCCTGACCTGAACCCTAAAGAAAATGAGTGGAGTGAACTGAAGAGAAGAAGCCCCAACATGGATCTGGAATCTGAAGGATCTGGAGAGATTCTGCATGAAGGAATGGACTCTGATCTCTTGTCAGGTGTTCTCCAAACTCATCAGGCATTATAGAAGAAGATCAGAGCTGTTATCTTGGCAAAAGGAGGTTGCAAAAATTATTAAATAAAAGGGTGCCAATAATTGTGGCCAGCGTGTTTTGGAGAAAAACATTTATTTCATAATGTGATTTTCCCCCCACTTTCAATTCTTTTCCTTTGATGAATTTTTCCTTATAATTTTGTGAATTTTTTCAAGATCAAAAGGATAAACAATGCAGATTTATTTTCACAGCCACCTTTGCTCATAATTACTAAGGGTGCCAATAATTGTGGAGGGCACTAATATATATATATATATATATATATATATATATATATATATATATATATATATATATATATATATATATATATATATATATATATGCAGTGTACATGGCACAAAGGCTTTTATTTATCTTTTATATTTTCATATCATAATTTATTTAAAGAGTATTTTTATAACATTTGAAATTATTTTATTGATAGTGATACTAGCAGATCATCTAAAATATTTTTTAGACAGTTAAATAAATAAGCTCTACTGAGTCTGTGGCTAAGATTTAGACATCTTTGGAAAGATTTTTCTTTTTGTCTGAAAACTTAATCAGCGGCTGATATGAAGAATTAGTTCCATATGCAGTTATTATACACACTTTAAATCTTCAGAAAACTAATAAAATACACAGTGTGGCTCATGTATATAGTCAAATATTTAATTTACATTTACATCACAATTTCAAGCTAAAATCCTTCAGGATTACATCTGACCTGTCTTCCACTTCTGAGGTTTTCATGTGATCATCATACTTACAGGTTTCTCCACAGATGGTGAATGCAGCATCTTGCTGATCTACAAAGTCATAAACATTTCTTCGGTTTTGATTTGTTCACGAAACCATGTTAAGATTTTCACCCCTTTACACTTCAAGACATTATATCTAGACTAGTGTAGAGTATCTATTTAAAAGGCTGACTTAGACTAAACCTCGCAAAAAGAGGTAACGTTACTGAAAAGACAAGCGGGTTTGTTACACACGTTCTCGTGCTTCTTAACATTAAAACGACTTAGCGTTAGCATTCATAACGTTATCAGAAAGCAGTTCTTAAAGTTTGTGAGACCTACCTTAGGTTTCTCACGCTTTCTCGACGATATCATTAGTAACTTTGCTCATCCGCATTCATATAAATGTACGTTAGTTGATAAATTTCCACCTGTAAAAAGTAAATCACAGCAGCAGACTCCTGAATTTAGTTTCTATGGTTACTAGAAACAGTAGCACGTGCGCGAAACAGCCATTGGTTTCTTCATTGCGAGTTTAAATTATTCCAATAACAGACATTAAAGAGACTGCAGATTTAACAGAGCAAGTGTTTTCAATCATCCATGTCGTGATAAAGGGCTAACTTTACCCTGCGCTATATGGTTTTATTTATTTTTGTTGCATTAGTGGTCTCTGTCCCCCCCTGCCGTAAAAGATGCAAACTGTAGTAAAGGTGATTTTGGGATATCGGTCAGTGTCCTGCAGAGTTTAGCTCCAATCCTTCAGCAGCAGGTTTGGACACCCATGCTACTAAAATAAATCCCATATGACAAATGTTCATCTCTTGTACGTCTGTTTATTGATACAAAAAAACAAAACAAATGTTTGCACAAGAACAACCATACAGTATATAGTAACAAAATTTAAAAATATATAAATTTGTGAATAATTATAAACCTTATCAGCTTCCAATGTAGTGTTTTACAGGAATACAGCATGTAGCACATCAGGCTCACTGCATGTTAAAGACAATATTGGCAATCTGACATGCTAATTGTATGATAAATGTTTACCACATCTGGAACAGCATTTGAGTTATCAGTTGATTTGGATTATATTTCATATAGATAAAACGAAAGTCACAGTTTCAAATAATCTATAAACTAACAAAACAAAATGATACACAAAATACAGAATCCAGTGCCTCCGCTCAACCTGGAAAATGTCATTCAAGCATTTCTAAGCACCTTTCAATAATATTTCATGTCTTTTTCTTTGCTCATGCATGCAGAGCATATTTTTCCCATATGCCTATTTTTTCATAAATACTTGTCTAGATACACATCCAATGTTTTATCTTATTTCACAATTTCTCAGTGCTGCATTCAATGGTAGATATATTTGCAAAGACACTTTAGCTTCCAAATAATGCTATAATTCACATTTTTAAGTTTTAATTGAGCTTTAGATCATATTTATGTTTACATTTATGTAAATATTTAAATCTTCAGACTGCATCACAGCCTACTGATATTTCAAGGGATATAACTCCACTTGGCACACACTTACACACACGATCACCTTTGCTATTAAATAACATAAATTACATGGATTTTGACAAGAGGCGTATACTTAACATGTAAATTACATACTGCCCATTTATTTTGTTTATATTTTGTAAAACTAGAGCTGTTGAAGCACAAAATGAAAGCTTCAAGCACAGCAGAACTGATCTATGTCTCGAGAGCAGAAATTAACACTCATCGCTCACAGAATTTCTTTCTGTGTCTGTTCATTACCAGCTTTTTAAATATATTTTGAGGAGGTTATGGAAGCGTGAGGCCATGCTGTTTGGATTGACATTTACACTGACCAGAATGCCAGTGGGTTTTCAAGATCTTTTAGGTTGTATCATGTTTGCTAAATATGAAAATACTAGTGCTATCAAAATGATTAATCGCGATTAAGCGCATCTAACAAAAGTTAGTAAATATATGTGTGTGTGTGTGTATATATATATATATACACACACATATATATTTAAAAACTTTTATGTAAGATATGATTAATCATGATTTATTGATTTGACAGCACTAGTAAATACATTAAACACAAAGCTATCAAATTATAAAATATGTACAGATTGCATATCCTGTCAAAAGTCTTTTATAATAAGCGAGAAAATAAAAAAAGATTGACTTTTTTTAGCCATATATCTCATCTGTGTTTAAGAGATGGACTAGATGGTTGAGAAAGATCTCAGTGTCATCTACATTCAGCCCAGAAAAGGAAGGAATCAAGGATATGCATCAGTTTCCTCAGCTTATCGGAAAAAAGATTTCAAACAAAAACATTCCTATATAACCACAATTATGATACATTCATTAACTTGCAATTTTAACCATACTTCTTATGAATAATCAAAACATTGTACCTCCATAAATGTGAGTATTCAAGTTTAAAAATTATGGATTTAAAGATTTTTTGGAAAAAATGTACAGTTATGATTGACATTTTTCGCTCTGTGAAAATGTTTTATTAGGTTAACACACTTTATCATACAACAATAAATGTAGGCAGTAATGAGCACCTTGTGACCAACACTGACTTGTTAGTATTTCTAGTAATGGTGGAGAACTAGCCACCGGTGGAATAAAAAGAATGTACTGAAGAAAATGTCAAGCCAGAAAATGTCTCTCGGCAGTTTGGAAGAAACTGGTTCTGCCCAAGATATGGAGTCAAGACCAAAGTATGAGACAGTGGGATAGTCTGTGATCAAGAAGTGCACGGAGCCTGGAAAATAGCACCTACTCACTAGAAACGAGTACCAGTACTGGTACCTTGTGAAAATGTAACCAAGAGTGGAATGACCCCTGAAGTGGTCACATTATAGTGGTGATTTAACTGTAATGGTGAACTACTATGCAGACTTAAACACAGAAACAACATGAGAATCCGTGCTCCAAATTAAATTCAAAGTCCCAGAAATTTTCAAGCTTATTTCACCCATTTAAATACAGTGTTGTTTACACAGATGGCAGACACACTTCTTGAGGCTCTTAACCTCTAATGAACATTCATCATCTTTTACCTTTAATTTTGTTTGCTTATTATTTACACATTTAAAGTGATGCAAATGTTGTAGGATGG
Source organism: Chanodichthys erythropterus (assembly GCF_024489055.1). Taxonomy (NCBI): domain Eukaryota; kingdom Metazoa; phylum Chordata; class Actinopteri; order Cypriniformes; family Xenocyprididae; genus Chanodichthys; species Chanodichthys erythropterus. The sequence continues at coordinate 24,502,288 of NC_090242.1, read as the reverse complement.
ATATAAAGAAAAAAAGACTACTAATTAATTAAAAAGTGCAGAAGTCAACAAATGTAAACACAACTCCAAAGCCACAACATAGCACTGTTGCAATGAAAAAACAAATAAGTGCATTTAATCATGTAAACGTATAAACAAAGTAGCAAAATGGAACACTATGAGAAAACATGGACAAAATGTTGCTCGATGTGTGAAAAAGCAACAACCTGTAGTGGGCAGTCTTTTTCTCTTTGCACCCGAATTTCACGATCTGAAGACGTGCACGGCCCGAACCACGTACTGTCGGCAGATGGGACACTCGTTCATACGTTTCCCGCATTTGCTGCACGTGACCATGTGGCCGCACTCCAGCAGCACGCAGTCAATGGGGGAGTCCATGCAGATCTTACACAGGTTCTCCTCCTGGCCGCTGGGCTCAGCAGGATCAGCTGGAAGAACGGTTAGAGATTCAACGTTTATTATCAAACACAAATTCAGGAACTGTATTTTTGATATAACATTTTGGGGCTAATCGCCACGGTATCCATAAAACATACCTGCTTCTGTTTTTGTATTTGACACTGAAAGTAAAAAAAGTGCAAGGATGTCAATTTCAGTACATTTGATGAACAACAATAAATGGTGGTTTAAGTTACACTACTGTTCAAAAGTTTGGGATCTGTAAGATTTTTTTAAAAATAATTCTCATTCTCGCAAAGGCTGCATTTATTTGATCAAAAATCAAATCAGCAATCAGCAGTATTGTGACATACTATTACAATTTAAAATGACAATTTTAATTTTAAAATGCAATTTATAAGCTGAATATTCAGCATCATTACTCCAGTCTTCTTCACATGATCCTTCAGAAATCATTCTAATTTGCTGATTTGCTGCTCAAGAATATTTTCTTATTATTATTAATGTTGAAAACAACTGTGCTCCTTAATATCGTTGTGGAAACTATGCTAAATATTTTCAGGATTCCTTAATGAATAGAAAACATTTATTTGACAGAAATATTATTATTTTGTAACATCACTTTTGATCAATTTAATGCATCCTCGATGAATAAAAGTATTAATATCTTTCCAAAAAAAAAAAAAAAAAAACACCTGAATGAGACACCTAATATGAGAGCAATCTTATGCTCTCATATTAGTTGTCCATTATCCATTAAAACAAAATATACAGAATATCTTTGCTAAATTGTAATAAATAAAAAAAATAACATGTATAATTCACAAGTTAAACAATAACCAATAATATTTTTGTAAAAGATGTGAATGCATTTTCAAATACCATTATAACTGCGAGGTCTTTAAAGGGATAGTTCACCCAAAAATAAAAAATTCTGTCATCATTTACTCGCCCTCAAGTTGTTCCAAACCTGTATGAATTTCTTTCTTCTGCTGAACACAAAAGAAGATATTTTGAAGAATGTCTGTAATTAAACATTTGACTTCCATAGTTTTTTCCCCCCCATACTATGGAAGTCAATTGGGCTCCTAAACTGTTTGGTTACCCATATTCTTCAAAATTACGGAGCCCCACACATGACATGCAAGAAAAAAAAAATTTAATTGTGCGCACGACTTACTATTTCGTTCCCTCGATTTACTAAATCGTGAGCACGTTTTAGTAAATCGAGGGAATGAATTAATAAATCATGCGCACGATTTAGCCTACTATTTTTTTTTCCTGCATGTCATGTACAAAATATCTTCTTTTGTGTTTAGCAGAAGAAAAATATTCTAACCGGTTTGGAGCAACTTGAAGAACTTCATTTTGGGATGAACTATGCTTTTAAGCATTAGGCTACACCAACACCATTATAGTTTCAGGCTGTTCATGTAGACAGACGTACCCAAGTTGTGAAGGTCTTTCTGATCATTAAAGAGGTGGGTGACCTTCTCCATTAGCTCCCATTTCTCACAGCAGCCCTGATAGTTCACAAAGTTACGTGCCAGAATCTCTTTCAGCTGCCGCACACTTAGGCCCTCGATGTCCTCTACCCTGCTCAGGTCAGACAGGGAAGCTCTTCTGCTGTGCACCAGCGTCTCCTCGCTGTCTGTGGACTAAGAACACGTTTGATATACAGTTACATTCACACACAGCTAGAGCCTCTCTGCACTGCACAAACACGTGTCTACTGTACGCTGTGGGTTTTCATGTGTAATTTCAGTAACTTATCGTGACATAGAAATGAGCTGTGCGTCATCTGAAGGTTTTAGATCCAGTCACTGTTCTCTACTGGAGCTGCTTCCGTCATTTTTGTGTTCTTCGCAAAAAATTTAGTTAGTAACGTAATCCATTACATTACACATTTAAGGTAATGTAATCTGACTATGTGAGGATTACTTTTAGATTACTTTTGTCTTATCACATTGATTTGAATAGGGTAATCTTTTACCATATTGATATAAAAATGCAAAGAAAAAGAAAGTATAATCCGTTCTTTACCAACAACGTGAAGTGTATTAAATATTCAAAATATTTAAAAAAATAAATATTGGGGAGAATCAATGAAATATGAATAATTTACTGCCTTTATGGGAATAACATGTAATAAAAAGTAACTGTAGTCTGATTACAAGTATTTTTAAAATGTAATCTAACAAGTACTTAATTTTTGGAATCTGATTACGTAATCCAGATTACATGTAATCAGTTACTACCCAGCACTGCCTGTAAGTAAATGCGGTTGTCAATGGCAAACATAAAACATGATTACATCGTGATGAGAGGGTACTAATACATTCAGAAATACAATGATGACATAACAGAAATAGTTTTTTCATATACCTCTTCCTCATCATCTTCATCATCTTCCTCACCCTCTTCTCCATCTCCTTCTCCTTCTTCTTCCTCCTCCTCCTCCTCCTCCTCTTCATCCTCATCCTCCTCCTCCTCCTCTGTGAGGGGTTCAGATTCTGCAAGTGGAAGAGAAGGCAGAGGCGCAGATGGCTGTGAATGGGATTCGGCGCTGCCGCTGCCCCTGGGAGCCTGTTGAGCCAGCACCAGCTCCACCAGCTCCTCCTTCTCTCGGCACATCTGCGTGGGAGTTTCGTGCAGGTGGAGATAGTCACGGAGGTCCTTCACCTTCAGCCTCATCAACTCTGCCCGCTCAAAGAAGGTGCAGTGGAGCCGCTGACAGGTGTGGCACATCCGCGGCCGGAGATCCATCTGCACCGAGCAGCGGCTGCAGAAGTTGTTTTTGCAATCCACGCAGACATGCTTAAGAAATGCAAAAATAACATGTGTGAGAACAATAGATTGAAATCAGCAAAAACGCTCAAATCTAATTCGAACTGTCTTTTTTTTTTTGCTCTAACAGCAGAATTTGAGAAATTTAAGTCGATGTAACCTGATTTACCGTTCTTGCAACGTCATACTGGCCTCCGCAGGCCTTGCACAAGTGTTCGGGTGGTGCTGGAAGGGGGCTGGTGCCCGAGTTTGTGTAGGCCTGGTGCCATGAGCTGCCGTTTTCTTCCACGGTGGCGGTGATGTCCACACAGAGCAAGCTATAACATAAGGTCTGCACAACCCATCCTGCCCATACAACACCGGTATTACATAGAAAAACAAAAATTGGTATAGTTATTCTAAGATTGGATTTTTTATTCATTATATTTGTATTTGCTATTATTTAATATATACCAATAGAAAAAACAATCTCTATTTGGCTCTATGATGAAGGACTAGGGGAAGTGACCCTATTAAAGGAACACTCCACTTTTTTGGAAAATAGGCTCATTTTCCAACTCCCCTAGAGTTAAACAGTTGAGTTTTACCGTTTTCGAATCCATTCAGCCGATCTCCGGTTCTGGCGGTACCACTTTTAGCATAGCTTAGCATAGTTCATTGAATCTGATTAGACCGTTAGCATTGCGCTTAAAAATGACCAAAGAGTTTTGATATTTTTCCTATTTAAAACTTGACTCTTCTGTAGTTACATCGTGTACTAAGACCGGCGGAAAATGAAAAGTTGCGATTTTCTAGGCTGATATGGCTAGGAACTATACTCTCATTCCGGCGTAATAATCAAGGAACTTTGCTGCCGTTCCATGGCTGCAGCAGGCGCAATGATATTATGCAGCGTCTCTCACATACATCTCCATGGTTGCAAGGCACGTTCCCTGTGCAAGCAGGGGCTCACGGGCGCTGCGTAATATCATTGCACTGCTGCAGCCATGGAACGGCAGCAAAGTTCCTTGATTAATACGCCTGAATGAGAGTATAGTTCCTAGCCATATCAGCCTAGAAAATCACAACTTTTTATTTTCCGTCGGTCTTACTACAAGATTTAACTACAGAAGAGTCAAGTTTTAAATAGGAAAAATATCAAAACTCTTTGGTCATTTGTAAGCGCGATGCTAACGGTCTAATCAGATTCAATGAACTATGCTAAGCTATGCTAAAAGTGGTACCGCCAGAACCGGAGATCGGCTGAATGGATTCGAAAACGGTAAAACTCAACTGTTTAGCTCTAGGGGAGTTGGAAAATTAGCCTATTTTCAAAAAAAGTGGAGTGTTCCTTTAAACTCAACCCAACACCCAAACTTAAAGGTGCTCTAAGCGATCCTGGGTGGAGTAACTTCCTGTTGACGTTCGAAGTGTTGTCAAACAAAACAGAGGCTAGCTAGACCCTCCCTCCTCCTCCTCCCCCTTCCCCTCCGTGCTTCCTGAAACAGTCATGAACGCGCATTTAAAATCATTCTTGTCGGTTATTGGCTGGAGCATGTTTATTATGTTTTGTGGTCCAGGCTGCACCAGGTAGTTTTTGTTGCCATTTTTGGAGCTTGTGGCGACTACAGAGACCGCATTTTTTTTTTACAGTATGTTCAGGGGACAGGCAGCTAGCGGATAGTGAGGAGATGTTTGCTGTATGTGACAAAAAATGTTTTAACCTAAAAACGCGTGACATCACTTAGAGCACTTTTAAGTTTTATGTTTAAAGAAACACTTTAATATTGATTAGCCAGCCTAACTAATACAATTACTGCAGATTAAACTGGACAAATATAAATTACAGTTATGTTATCTAAAAAATTTCAGCATCCAAGAACCAAGTGAATGTAAACTTCTTCATATTATGGTCATCTTATATTAAAAAAGCCTATCTCTGTAATTCTTTTACATGGCTGAGCATTTTCAATAGGGTTATCAATTCATTTATTAATATTTTTAACTAGCTTATATTTTTTTATATTTTTATTTAGCTTTAATTTGTTTTGTTTCAGTTTTATTAGTACTTCAACTTCAAATTATTTCAGTTTCTACATTTTTTTTTAAGTTTTCCATCTAAAATGTATATTTTATTTTATTTCAGCTTTATTTCAATTACCGAAAACAATGTGTAGCCTAATAGTTTTAATAGCAGTGCTATGCTATCAACTGTTTTGCTATTTTAAAATAAAACAAGTGAATGCATATGTCACATGGGCTTATTAAGGTCATTTACCATAATCAAGTATGAAAAAAAAAGTAAAAAGGACAGTTCACTTTTGGCCCAGCTCGTTATCCAAGGAAGAAGTCATCATGGTAAAGTGCCATAATACTGCGATTTCTCTGTTGAGCATTATTGTGATGCAGTACGACATTTGCAGGTATACAAGAACCTAGGGAGCTGCCTACAAAGACAACTTTGCTGGAATAGGCGTTTATGATGCCCAAAAATGCTGTCCGGGTAGGAAGCTCACTGGGTTTTGAGATACAGCCATAGACTGTCTCTTGCAGACTATAATTAAGGTAACTGAATATATTTGAAATCTTACCCAGAATATCCGTTGCAAATTCCTATTACAGCCATAATATATGTGTTTAATCGGGAACGCATAGACGATAAAATACTATATTAATGAATACGCTCTGTAGAGAAATATAGGTGAAATCGTTCTGCAGTTCTCTCGACTAACGCAAAGAAGCATGACGTCAGAACGTGTAATCACGCGAGAAAAGCCGGCGTCTGCGTGAGTGAGGGGGGAGGAGGGGGTTCTTCCAGTGTTGCCATGTCCGCTGATTTTTTATTTTATTTATTTATTTATTTATTTTTTATAATGAAACCTTTATTAAACCTCTTCAAATAACAAACAGAATTATCATTGTTAAACACACCACAGTAAATACAAGCAGCATACACTGAAAAATAAAAATAAATATATAATAATATAACAAATAAAAACAAAATAATTACTTACAAATAATAAATTAAACTCAATGAGGTTAATTAATATAGACTGCAAGTAATTTAGAAAGTTGCCACAAAAGAAAAGTTTAGAAAGTTTCTAATTTAGAAAGCAATATTTTCAAGAACTACAATGATTATCAGAGTTATACTGCCATCAACTGGGCTGATACAGAGAATGGCATGGATACTTATATATTAAAGGTGCCGTAGAACGTCTTTTTAAAAGATGTAATATAAGTCTAAGGTGTCCCCTGAATGTGTCTGTGAAGTTTCAGCTCAAAATTTATTTTTTTTAAATTAATTTTTTTAACTGCCTATTTTGGGGCATCATTAAATATGAGCCGATTTAGGCTGTGGCCCCTTTAAATGCTCACGCTCCCGCCCAAGGAGCTCGCGCTTGCCTTAAACAGCATAAACAAAGTTCACACAGCTAATATAACTCTCAAAATGGATCTTTACAAAGTGTTCGTCATGCAGCATGTCTAATCGCGTAAGTATGGTATTTATTTGGATGTTTACATTTGATTCTGAATGAGTTTGATAGTGCTCCGTGGCTAAAGCTAACATTACACACTGTTGGAGAGATTTATAAAGAATGAAGTTGTTTATGAATTATACAGACTGCAAGTGTTTAAAAATGAAAATAGCGACGACTCTTGTCTCTGTGAATACAGTAAGAAACGATGGTAACTTTAACCACATTTAACAGCACATTAGCAACATGCTAACGAAACATCTAGAAAGCCAATTTACAAATATCACTAAAAATATCATGATATCATGGATCATGTCAGTTATTATTGCTCCATCTGCCATTTTTCACTATTGTTCTTGCTTGCTTACCTAGTGTGATGATTCAGCTGTGCACAGATCCAGACGTTAATACTGGCTGCCCTTATCTAATGCCTTGAACATGGGATGGCATATGCAAATATCGGGGGCGTACATATTAATGATCCCGACTGTTGCGTAACAGTCGGTGTTATGTTGAGATCCGAGTGTTTTCCGGAAGTCTTTTAAACAAATGAGATTTACTTAAGAAGGAGGAAACAATGGAGTTTGAGACTCACTGTATGTCTTTTCCATGTACTGAACTCCTGTTATTATATGGCACCTTTAATTATTAATAGTATATATTACATTATTTTATAAATGTTATATATTAATCTCATAATGGCCAATGCAGCCTACTTGCATCTGCACACATGTAACTTCATAATTCACCATAGTTCAAATGAGTTATGAATAATCTGAAGCAGCTATACTGTTGAGGAAAGTTACTTTTAAAAGTAATGCATTTACAATATTCCCTAAAATAGTAACTAATTGCATTACTTTTATGGAAAGTAATGCATTACATTACTTTTGCTTTAGTTATTCTCACCTGGGCTGGGCTTGCTTGTTTGTTGTTTTTTTCAAGTTTTTTTTTTTTTTTTTTTTTTTTTTTAAGTTATTCTATTTATGGCAAATGTAAAGGCCCTTTCAAGTGAAATAAACAAGCCTCAGGCTGAAGGAAATGCAAATTCACACCTGAACAGTAGGAGCGCAGCACAGACAAGAAAGTTCAGCTCTCTTCAGCATCATCGAAGGTTAGCACAGCAGCAAAGACATTGGTTAATAAAGTGAAATTAAATACATAAAGTATATTTGTGTTATTTAACATATTTAATTAGGGCAGGTTTGCGTAATATTCTGAGTTTACATTTCACTGTTTTCATTTTGAGGAATGCTGAATCTGTTTTTGTGCGAGGGAGATGAGTAAATGCATTCTCACATTTAGTCTAAAACTACAATACCCATCATGTTCACTCAATGCACACGATTGCACGCACTGAAATACTGTGATCAGGGTCCACGGTCAACAATGAAATGCTCTTTCTGCACCAGAAGAGTGCGCTGTTTACCAAACTTTGAATAGCATTTCACGTTGGTCCAGAGCTGTTTACTGCCCAAACATCCATTAGACTAATCCAGACAGGTCAGTGGATCAGAGCTGAAGAAACCCTCAAGTCATTGCCCTTCAGCAGAGCTGCTGGTTCGGACTAACTCGTTAATCAGGTTACCTTCTCCAAATCCTGTCTGAGACGGCTGTTGGGTGTAACAAGTGGATTGTGTGCGACACGTACAAGACTAACGCGGTAAAGGAGAGTAAGAGCGGCCAGTTTCAGAAACAATTCTGAATGGAAGCCTTTTGTGGACTGGAGAAACGTCCTTTTGATCTGAAACCAAGTATTATCACGACTGTTATCGGCGATATTAATATCGGTATCTCAAATAAATAAAAGGTGGTAGATAATTATGTAGATAATGAGACGTATTCTGCTGGTCATGTGATCTTATCTCGGCAGGATATGGCAGCTCCAGGTGACCCCCTCCATGTAAAAAAAAGAAAAAGGGTATTTATTAGCCTGCTTCCACATGAAAACAATACTATAGTAATTTATAGTAAATATATTGTTTTTGAATAGTAAAGTACTTGAATTAATGTGTCGTGGTAATTCTAGTTGCTGTAGTAATATAACAACTATAGTAATATAAACAAGTTACTTTACCCAATACGGTACTCTGTAGTTTTCTACAACTATGGTATATTATAGTACTACAGTATACTACAGTGTTTATTAGTTAATCAGTTTACTAGTTAATACTACAGTATGCTGCAGTATTCATTAACAGTGTTGTAAATACTATAATATATACATGCAGTATACTACAATTTACTACAGTATGGTTCAAAGGCACTATAGTTTTTTAAGTGTAAAACTTTGAGAACTTTTTTTGTTTTCCATTTATATTCAACAATGAAACTCAACAGAAGCAACAACAAAAACAACAACAAAAAATATTAATCTATAATAAATGTCAAATTTAACTTGTCATTAAAGTGAATTCACTCCACATGATGTATGTTGTCTCAGTTACCCCTTACAACCATCAATATCTCTTTTAGAAAACGATGAAATTTATTTTAAAATGAAAACAACATACTGAATTTAAGAAGTGAGTTTTATTAATCACAAACATACTGTTCAAGAATTCACACAGGATTTGTACCAGTCCCAAACCAATGGGACATGAATTCAGTGAATGAAATATGTTTCATTTAAAATTCCAGCTGTCTCAAAACAACCACAAACTCCAGAGAAACTAAAAAAAATCTGAACTCAGCCTCCAAAAAATCTTACTCAAGAGTTACAAACAAAATTAAAAAAAGAAAATAAAGAAAAGAAAGATCTGGGAGCAGAATAATACTGGAATTGGAAAAAAAATGCTCTTTTGGCAGTCAGTATTTGGTACAGCTCTCCCTGCTTTTTTTGTTTTTTTTTCAAACCCACAAAATACTTTATTTTCTATTCCCCTCACAGTACTCCATATGTAGGTATATAGGACTGAATTGGGCTGTGACTCGAAATTTACCTCGCTTTCTAACTTTCTATATAAAATCAATTATATCTAGTGAAACTATAAAACTCTGATTCCATCTGCTGAAATAACACTAGTGCTCTGTCCTCCTGAAACATTATTTCAATCTACGTTTAGGCACTAATACATAATAGAATATCTACGTCAATGACCAAAAAAAGAAAGAAAAAAAAATAATTCCCCAAAATCAATTCACAACAGCAGGTCTATTTACAAGTTTTTGTTTTATAATATTAGATATGTGTGACCAAAACAGTGGGTGAGCGCAGAACATTATCATTCCTCTCAAACACCTGTTCTTTTCTGAATATTGACCTGGTTTAAGAGTGATGAAGAAGAAGTGAATTAGAAAAATTGTTCTGCATATTCCAATTAACTGCTACAGCATTTAGTGATTGAAAACTGCATTATTGTCACTGTCTACACAGGAAGGCACTTAAGAGGAATGATTTATGATTCTTTTCAGAAGTTAGCTGAAGATTTCTGAACATGTGGCAGGATAAAAAAAAATGTTTTTACTCATAAAATATTAACAAAAGCATTCAGTTTCAGCTGATTGTACTCTTTAACATTATTATGTGTGAATAGTCCAAATCGCTGCTAAGGAAGAAAGCTAAGTTTACATGGTTCCAGGCATTTTTATAATGTATTTAATAAGGCAGATCTCCTCTCTACCATGACCTTTTTTTTTTTTTTTTCATGGAAAGAGTGTCATATTTGCCTCATTCAATGTTTGGTTAAACCAAAAACTTCTTATGCACAGTGTAGCTCACAGTGGATCTATATACAACCAGTTAGCCAACATACAAACCCTGTTAGGTTAAAACGTAACATGGAGAGCATTTCTCACTCAAATAAGAAAAAGAAGAGACTGAGAGAGAGAGAGAGAGAGAGAGAGAGGGAGGAAAAAATAATTAAAATAATTAAAAAAATAATAATAAAACCTAGACAGTATATTCACTATATACAAAATAAACAGCTAGCATAGAAGGACACTTAAAATCAAGAATACGCAGCACTGGTCTTTCAAAATATTCTCCAGCATTTTTGCTGGTGTTTTTTCAAAGATACTCACTGTCTAAGACTATCTACAAACATGAACATGGAACGTCCTTTCACTATTAACATGAAATCCCAGCAGTATAGTAAGTACATAAGACCTTTGATTGAAGCCGGTGTCGCTGGATATGCCATTGAAAGGATTTGAAACAAACAAAACATCCGCACGTCAAGTGGTCTGGTACATTATTTGCATGTCGAATGACTAAAAGCAAGGATGTGGAGTTGGTGGGAATGGTTTCTCTCACCACCAAGTTAGTCAAAAAAAAAAATACTGGCTTCTATGTTAGTATTTTACAAATATTTAAAAAAGTAAAACTTTTTTTTTCTATAGGCATTTTAAAATATATTCCATCAAAAATAGTCTGACAAATTTAACTAGTACAAAACAAATGTTTTAAAAATGACAGAAGAGTTAGAGGAAAACATTTTCTTGCTGTATATCGGGTTCTGCCAACAGGCAAAATTTTAGTCAGCTGTAAAAAGGGGGTTGTAAAAGTTGAATTAAAGAAACAAAAAACATCTTGTGTCTTTAAACAGTGATCAGACATAATTATTTGTCACCTTTGGCAAATACAAATTGTTTCGTTGCAGTCGTGCCAAAAAGCAAGGCACGTGCCGTGGCAGCTCCGACATCTGTGTCCTCATTTGGGGATTTGTGTCTGCGAGGTATAATAGCGCCAATAACTTTTAATGTAATTCTGAATCTCTTCCATCACCCATCTTCCTCCTCTCAGATGACAAATGAGGATTTGTGTCGGAAATCCCCCTGAAAGAGAGACGATTGAGAAAAAGAGGTTTAACTGATTCCCTGTCTTATACTGCTAGAATTTCTTAAGCTTTAGAAAGCCTTAAAACAAAAATACAATCTTATTTTCCCCTACCTCATCCTCTGTTCTCACATAGTCCACTCCATCTCCTTTTGCTGGAGCTTTGTAACTGAGGGAAAAAGAAAAAAAAAACGAACTGAATGTTTTACATCTAAAAACATACTAGTCATCACTTTATTGTATTAAAACTAAATTTGTTTCATATATCTGAACAAACTACATGTGATGTTAAGGCTGAGCTGGGAACATTCAGGAGCTCTTTTGGTGACGAAATGGAAAAAAAAAAAAAGCTATGAGACAGTCAAAACTGCTCTGGGACAGAGTGTGACTCAGACGGAAGTCACTGTCAAAGTCGTGTGCTTACTTGTTTCCCGTCTGCTTCTGGCTGGTGAAGTAGCCTCGTTTATAGGCACAGAAGATGCCCACTGTTATACACAAAAGGACTGTCACCACAACCACTACACCCAGGATGATGCCAGCAATGTTTATATCATCTAGAGAGAGAAAAAAAAAAGAGGTAAAGTATGAGACCATGGATTTGAGGGGTGTCTTGTCACATGTGAAAAGGCAAATTAAATACGTACAAACTTCCATCATCTGCGGTCCACATTCAGAGAACCCAGCCTCATTCTTGGCTCTGCAGTAGTACTCTCCCGCATCCTCCTTCCTGACCGCACTGAATTTCTGAAGACGATAAATTACAGTGATTTAGGTTGTCAAATCATTTTGCATAATAACCTACAGTGCTTTTCAAATGTTTGGGGCCAGTGATTGTATAATGTTATTCTGCAAGGACACAGTGAACTGATCAAAATTGACAGTAAAAGACATTTATAATGAATTTGTATTTCAAATAAATGCTGTTCTTTTATACTTTCTATTCATTAGACAATCCTGAATAAAATGTATCATGGTTTCCACAAAAACAGCAAGTAGCATAACTGTTTTCAACATTGATAATAATAATAAATGTTTAAATTGTATTAAAGTCCCCCTGTATTCAATAATTTTATCTCTTAAAACTCATCTTTGATCACCAAAGTTACATATTTAAACTTTTTTTCCTGTTAAAAAATTGTCTTCATGCCTTAAAATAGCCTATGAATATGCTAATTAGCCCCTGATTATCTAACAGATATCAACAGAACAATATACCAGGATTCTCTTGATACTCCCTTGCTTCAGAGTGGTCATGGTTAATAATATGCTAAAGCCCGCCGGCATGTTGACGTGATTGGTTGCAAGGTAGTGTATGACTTCAGAAACACTAGCGATTTCGAACTGCGTTTTTGAGATCACTGCAGTTTTTAAACAGAAAATACTCAGCAATGGCACATGGTTTGTCTTAAAGCATATTAAAAACACCACAGACATATAAAAAACATTAAAAACTTGATTTTCACGACAAGGGGGACTTTAACATTTCACAGTATTACTCTTTCACAGTATTTTTGATCAAATAAATTAATAAAATTGTAAAAATTACATGTTTTTATTTAAAAACACACTTTAAAAAAATGCACGGATGCAGGATATTAACAATGAACTAACAATGTTTTTTAAAGAAGAATAAAAAATACATGTTTAATGTACTAAATGGTTTGAATATTTGGATTCATTTTCAACTCTTGCATCAATTTAAATGTTATTTTCATCACCTAAAATGAGATGCCAAAAACGGATTAATCAATTTGCCATGATGAAATATTAACAAAATTTAAGGATCCTCTCATCAAAAGACAAAAACAAAAATCTGTTTGAAACCTGGAAGCATCTCTCTGATTGTGGTGCGACATTATAAAAGTAAGGCAGAGGTGTCAAACAAGGTTCAGGCAGATCTTAAAGGACCCAGTCAGGCCTTCAGACATTGTCTCCTTAGGGGGAATAGGCTGTACTGCAGTGCAGGCCAAACTTTAAAAAGTGGTGTGAAGGTTGACGAGGGCACCGAGTACAAATGGCGGAGAATGGCACTCTGGAATGTGCAAATGAGGGCAGCAGATTCCCCTCATGGCTGAGCCCATCGCACATCAACTGGCTCCCCAAAAATATCCCTATGCCTACCCCATTGCCTCTTTTTCCGAACTCACCAGAGTGCCCATCTCTCCGTCCAGGGTGTAAGTGGAGTTTAAGAACTTTGGGCTGCTCTTGGGGTCTTCTGGGATTTCCTCCTTGTTACGGAACCACTGGTATTGGGACTTCGGGTAGCCCTCATCCTCCACACAATGCAGTTCTGCTGGTTTGCCCACCGGGACGGACTGGGGCACTGAGCATCTGGGCATGACGGGCCTCACTGCATGGCACACAAGAGAATCATCTTAACGTAATTGCGCAGACAATAGCATCCTCGCACACATGCACCATAGAGTGACTCTGACTGCAAGCATCCTGACTAACTGAACATGCTGCTCTTTCCCTTTTTAGATCCCTGATTAAACTCAGATGCAGTTTCAGAGGTTTCCTCATATAGCCCTGGACACGCCCTGTAGGGTTAAAGCAGCAAGCATCCTCAAATGTGCGCCAAGGGTGGGTGCGTTGGCTCGCGGCTCTGTCTCATGTTACATCGAAGCAGTTGGGAAGTACTAACAATGCTACGTCTACAACAGATTCAAAATTACTCTCAAAAGTATCTACACAAAGTAGCCATTTCAGCACAAGGCATAATACTGTGGAGCTGTCAAACAATTAGAGGACTAGAATCAATAGATGTAGAATTATTTGAGTGGAACCACTAACCTCTTACAATAAGTGATATCAAAATCTCATCGAAGGATTTTTGGTCATTGGGGGCGGTGACTTCACACCGGTAATCAGCAGTATCAGATCTTGTTGCGTTGAGAATGACTAAGGTTGCGGGTTCTCGAATTTTCGCTCTCTTTTCCAGGTCACCTGGAGAAAAGGAAAACGAGAGATGGTTCACAGCTGGTTGAAATAGGTGGACTGAAATCGGTTCTTGTACATGTAATGTGATGTTTATAAAATGTGGGACTTAAAATATACTCCAAGCCAAAATTCCTACCAAATGCTGATGGTATGTGAAGAAACACTTTACAATGCCTTTCAGTTCATTAATTCATCATTGGTTTACATATTAGGTTTCATAAAATAAATTAATTACATTTACAGTAACACTTTAACAGCTGGTACAATAGCAAACTTGAACTAAAAATGAACAATACCTTTACAGCATTTATTAATGTAGGTTAATGTTAATTTATAATAACAAGAATAACATAGCTAATATGTTTATAATATACAATAAATACTATATTATTCATTGTTAAATGGTGTTTGGTCAAAATATTTTACTTGATGTTAATTTATATATAATTTGAAGTGTTAAAATGTATTCGCAAGCATATGTAGAAATTAACCTATATTAATAAATGCTGTTAAGGTATCGTTCAGTGTTTGTTCAAGTAAGCTGTGTTAATGTATAAATATATAATTGTTTAATGTTCATTCATATTTATTTATAGTACTGCTAATTTATATTTAATTGAAATGTAACGGCATACACTTTTAAAAGTTTGGGGGCATTAAAGGTGCAGCGTGTAAATTTTAGCGGCATCTAGGGGTGAGGTTGCGAATTGCAATATAGAGATGCTACGGTGGCCAACACAGGACAAAGATGTCATCGTCTGAGACAGCAGAGAGTAGCCAGTCAAGCAAAGGCGCTCTGTAGAGCAGTTTGTCCGTTTAGGGCTACTGTAGAAACATGGCGGCGCAAAATGGCGACTTAACAGATAGAAATGAGTCATTCTAAGGTTATAAAAACATAACGGTTCATCATGTAATGTCTTTATACACCACTGAAAACATAGTTATGTATATTACATTGCATTTCTGTCAATAGATCCTCCTAAAATTTACACATTGCACATTTAAGATTTTTCTTTTTGGAAAGAAAGTAATGCATTTATTCTGCAAGCACATATTAAATTGATCAAAAGTGACAGTAAAGACATTGAAAGTGACAGTAAAGACATTAATCATCTTAAATAAGATTTCTATTTTCAAATAAATGTTTAAAAATCACAGTTTTCACAAAAATAGTAAGCAGCACAACCGTTTTCAACATTGATAAGAAATGTTTCTTGATTACCAAATCAGCATGTTAGAATGATTTCTGAAGGATCATGTGACAGTGAGGACTGGAGTTATGATCCTGAAAATTCAGCTTTGCCATTACAGAATAAATTATATTTTTCAATATATTAAAATAGAAGACAGTCATTTTAAATTGTAATAATATTTCACAATATTTCTGTTTGTACTGTTTTTGTTTTGTTTCTTTGTGTATCAGAGACTAAAACATTAAAAGTATCTTACCGACCCCAAACTTTTGAACGGTAGCCCTTGTGTACTGTATGTAGAATTATCAAATTACTTAATGTTAACTATTGTATTAGCTGAATGTTGGAAACTTGAACCTTACTGTAAAATATTATGTATCAGTGTGTTGTATGGCATAGTGTTCAGAAGAGTGTTGTATAGTTTACCTGCTATTTTCTTTTCAAAATATACATAACTGGGCTCTCCATTCTTAATCTTCTTCCATTCTATTCTGGGACTAGAAGTGGTGATCGACTCTATCATGCAGGATAGCTCGATTGCTGCACGGGAAGACAAAACGGAAGATCTTGTGAGCACTTCAAATGGTGTGTTCAATGTTAGAATCAGCAGCTAAAGACCGCTGGAGAGGAAATTACTTGGCCTTACATTCAAACTCATTGACCCACGGTTTAGTGTTCGTCGTCTTGAGGATGACTGCCAAGGTGCTGATGTAGCCTGCAATGAGAAGAGACAAACATCAGTTTTATGTGGAATTAACAACTTGAACATCGCCCACTGACATTTCATGGCCTAAACTACACATGGTATTGGTACCGCTGAACTCTTGTAAAGATTCACGAAACTCAATTAACAGTCGAGCCCAGCGGCCAACCCCTCCACCCTGACAGCACACATTCTTCGCATCCTTGTGAGCTGTGAACGGATATGTTACCAGCCATTTTTAGTTTCACTCTCACAACAAACATCACTGATGTAAAAGCGTCCCACCACAGATGATTGTGTAGGCTGACAAGTAGTCTCCGTTCTGTGTTATGAATAACAGCTGACTGCTTTAAAGTGAAGGCCAAAGGGGCTCACTAAGTTCACGTAGTCGCTAATAAACATGCTAAATCAAAAAGGTCAACTTTGAAGTTCATACTATTTTTAGAAGTTTGTGTCTCATCGTTTTTGTCCAACATCAAGAAAATGTATTTAAATGAATCTAGTAATGGGGTTCGTTCGGTAGGTTCACAGAGGAAGAAAAACACTTGCTCTATTTGCATAAAACGTGACCTATAAACACTTTCTCTACCACTTTAAAAGGTTACAGGTTAACTCTCTAGGAAAAGCTGGTTGGTTAAAAGCATTGGGTTCACCATGAACAAGCGATTGAACACTATTCATAAACAACCACTGTGTCAGTGGTAATATTGTGTCCATACAAATATCAAAAACGTTGTTGTTTTTTTCTGAAAGAGCATATATTCAGGGCACTGAAATTTTAATGGCCATCTGATTGCTAGGGATAATTTTTATGAATCTTTGATGATTGTATTTTGGGCCAAGGCTCTTGAGAATTCACCCGTCTAACACAGAACAAGGCTAGTAATACAAAGACAAGGCTGCAAGTCTGAGAGAGAAACCACATTAGCGTGTTGCGGTAAAAAGTGAGAAGGACAGTATAACCAAGATCGCTACTGTAAGAAATATTGGTGTTGTTTCTAAAAATAACCCTCTTTAACAACCACTTTTTGTTCCTAAATACCATTATTAATTTATACAACATAACTGTTGTGAATCAGCATTTTTGTTAACCAGAGACTAAATAGAATGATGTCATTTTTAACAAATCTAAAATATACATCTCTGTAACTATTCTCGGTTCATTTACAATCAGACACAAGTGAAAAACGAATCACAGTTCAATGAACGAGTCAGTCGTCAACTCAGTAATGGCTCTGGATGATTCACTGATTGAGCAAGTTGAATCTTTTTGACTGAATCATTCAAAAGAATCAGTTCATTTAATCACAAATCAGGACATTGCTACTCGCATACACAAAACACTCATGCACACTCTAGTAGGATCCAGTTTTATTTTAGCATTACTTACTATTACAGTATTATTGATATTTTAAATTATTTAAAAAAAATATTATGTATATTTTGTTTTCATTTTAACTGTAGTAACATTATGTGCTTTTGTCCTTTTTATTAATTTTATTTTTTAAATATTTCTATTTAGCTCCAATTTATTTGATTTCATATTCAATTTTAATTATTTCATATACTTCAACTTCAATTTATTTATTGCAGCTAGTAGCCAAGGGAACATTTCTAATTTTCAATTTTTTTAAAGTTATTTTTTCGGAATATTTTATTTTATTTATTAAATAATAATGTAATGTAATGTGATAATATAATATTTCAGATTTATTTCAATTACCAAAAATTATTTTTAATAGTTTCAGTGAACAAAAACAACACTGGTATCAGGTCAAACAGCACACAAAGCTTTCCTGAAAGATTTTTTTAGTCGCATTTGTGACCTTGTCGCAGCCTGACGCCTTGCATACACCAAAGATCTGATTTACTGCTATTTATTGTGAATAAATCAGTATAACTATGAATTTAATTTCATAGTCAGATCAATTAAGCATGGTTGAAGTAGTGTAAATAATATTTTTAATTCAGTAGTTAAAAAAAAAAAAAGGTGCTGAACAATTAAATGACACAATAGGAAAGAATGCAGGATGTGCCCAGAAAACCCCCCCACACAAACACATCCACACGTTTACATCCTCTTTTACAATCACATCCAGCCAGATGGAGGACACAAAGGCCATTGACCACTCTCTGACTAGACGTCCAGGAAGCGGTGACGGCATCTCTCGTATCCTTTTCCCTTTTTCCGTCTGCCACATCCTGTCCTCTCATGTCATTAAATATGGGGCTGGTACAAAAACCGTAGCTTGTGTCAGTAATGTTCGCCTCTATACACCTCACCCGATGATGTAGGGTCTGTCCTGTCGGGTGAAGTCTCTGTGGTCTGATGCCTTTTGAGGGATAATTGAGCCCTCAAACAAGGCAGGTGCTCTATGACCTACATATCCTGACCTCTCTCTTTCTGTTAGGAGAGCACAGCTGGATGAGATGTGACAATCCTAGCCGAGCTTTAATCTTCCACTTCTTCCTTTAGAGGCATAAATGTTGCTTCTCTTCAGTAATCTTAGTGTAATGCCTGGGTAAAATCCTGGGCATTACAGAACTGAATAATATAATGGAGAGAGAGAGAGAGAGAGAGAGAGAGAGAGAGAGAGAGAGAGAGAGAGAGAGAGAGAGAGAGCTTTACTGACTTAGCCTAATTTCCATATCTACACAATGCATCTGTGTGCTGTTAAAATCAATCAACAGCATTTTATTTTGAAGGGTCTGACTTACAGTAAGGCTTAAAGGAAGTGAATACGGCCACTCAGTAAAGACCAAAATATTGACATTGCTTCAATATGATAGCCACAAGACAAACAAATATGCATGTTAACTTTATTTTAGTGTGAAAAAATGCTAACTATTCTTTTTTTTGTTTGAAGTTACAGGTATTCATTTTTAAAACTTTCTTACCATGACCATGTAACAAAAAAATATAAAATAAAAAGTAAAAATATGACTTAAAACAACTTTACAGCACAATATTTAACATAAAAACTTAAGATACACTACCATTCAAAAGTTTAGGGTCAGAAATATAAAGTCTCTTATGTTCACCAACACAGCATTTATTTGATTAAACATACAGTAAAAACAGTTACTATTACAGTTTAAAAGAATTGTTTTCCATTTGAGTATATTTTAAAATGTAATTTATTTTTGTTGCTGTAAAGGATCATTACTCTGGTCTTCAGTGCCACATGATCCTTCAGAAAATATTCTAATATGATGATTTGGAAACATTTCTTATAATTATCAATGTTGAAAGCAGTTGTTCTGCTGAATGTTTTTGTGGAAACTGATGCATTTTTTTTCCTAGAATGATTGTTTGATGAATAGAAAGTTCAAAAGAACAGTATTTGTTTGGAATAGATTTTTTTGTAACATTATAAATGTCTTTACTGTCACGTTTGATCAATTTAATGCATTCTTACTGAATAAACTCTTACTGGCCCCAAACTTTTGAACGATAGAACTGCTTTTATAAAATTATAAGCTTCACATTTCTGCTCTTAATTCAGCTCTTGCTGCTCTTAATAAGTGTTTCACCTTAACCTTGATATTTGCCTCTTTTTTCCTTTTTTTTTTTTTTTTTTAATAAGAAAAAAAAGTCCCAAATTATTGTTTGTGGTAATCCACATGCTGTTTACTCAGCTTAACTTGGATTTAACCCGGAATAGTTCTTTAAAACTGCACGCATGGACCACCTTGGAATTAAACCCAGAAAAGCGCACGACGGTAAGGTCGCCCTGTTCGAGGAGGCCATTTTCTAATCCTGGCATCAACACCTAACTCAGCATGACGGCCTATGGAGAAACATTACACCACAGAGAAATGAGTTATACAGCCAGAATCATGGGGCTGTTTGGACAGCCTCCACAGCGCAACGTTTAAAACCCACCACACCCTACATCGTGATCTGCGACCAGTGTGCAGAAAAGCCGAAGCACATTCTGCTCCGACGCAGCCAGTCAGAGAGCATTCAACACATTCGGTTCACTCAGCAATGCATGAAGTGGATAATATTCCTTGTTATTTTTAAACTGTAGCATTGATTCATTTCGCTAGGGGGGAGGAGGCTGGGAGGTTGTTCACTGGCTGAGAAAGAGATGCCCACAGAGCCATTCATTACACATCCTGGGTCTACTTCACTGGGATTTGATTGGATGTGTCCCATAGCTCCCTATAAGCTGATCGTATCCAACTGGAATAGATTCTGAAGCTCAGAGTGATATCACATAGACAGTCACACTCGGGCTCTACCCCCGCAGCTTTAAAACGATCTGCATGTTTGTAGCCCTGAACAATTCATGATGTGCAAGAGGTCACAAAACCTCCTCCACTGACACATGGAGAACTGTACAGCAATATTCCCAGTGTGACTTCGCTGAGGCGTGTATTTCTTATGCTACAGCCTGTACGAACACTTGTGTAGACTCATGAGGGCAAATGTTGTCTTGTTATAAACTCAAGTGCTGAATTTCTCAACCATTGAGAAATAACAAAGGAGACAACGTGTTTTAAATTCACATTTTGTCTCATGGGCATTTTGGCATCTGTTTTTGTTTGATGCAGATGGGAGGAATGCAAGCTCTCTTATGAAATCTAGTGGGCTTCCTACCACCTACATAGACAGCTGTCTTCTAAAGGAGCATCTTAATGGTCATAGAACCTCATAGTGAGTAATGTGAAGCACTTTAATTAGGCAATAATTCAATTTCAGTCAGGACAACTTAAGTCAAAAATTACAAGAGACAAAATTTAGTCAATTTTTTATCGGCATATTTGCTAAAGTTACAATTTGGTGGTATGGCTCTGTTCTAAATTCCCTGTCCTTTCATGAGCTCCATGAAAGCCAAGACTGGGAACAGCAGCAGCTTCTGGGGACAACCTCCCATTTTTTAAATCCCCCTATTGAGAACAGAGCATGCATCAATGACAACAGAATGACACTGATTAAGTTATACACAAGTTTAAGGAGGAGCTGGGGAGGAGGTGGGTTGCAAGCAGCGTGCTGCGAAGCTGCGTTTAAGTAATGCGCCTTATTTTAGAGTTGCCAATGGAGTCCATAGAAATTGCATCAGCTGATATGGGTGGGGTTGGAATTTGAGAATCAGCTGATAGCGGAGCTTGACTACGAGGCCTGCCTGAACTAACGCTGACGCTTAATTTTTACACAAATTTTGGGTAAAACAATTATCATTACCAATTATATTTATCATCATTAACATTTCTCTCGCTTTGTCTGTGTTTTTTTTTTTCACTGAGCCTGTTGCGGTGCATTATGGGGTGGCATTTTCTTTGAAAGAAAACAAATGATACCCAAATCAAGGTAGCATAATAAAAAATGGATCTATAATGCCCCTTTTCACAAGATGTAATATAAGTCTCTGGTGTCCCCAGAATGTGTCTGTGAAGTTTCAACTCAAAATACCCCACAGATCATTTATTATAGCACATCAAATTTACCCCTATTTGGGGTGTGAGAAAAAACATGCCGTGTTTGTGTCCCTTTAAATGCAAATGAGCTGCTGCTCCCGGCCCACTTTCCAGAATAGGGCAGAGCTTTAACAGCTTGCGCTTCGGTTGCTCAACAACAACAAAGCTGGAGAATCTCACGCAGCTAAAATGACGATTGTCAGAAATGGTGTTCAGCCTTACATTGTTCAAACCGGAGTCAGACACTGATGGAGAGACTCAGGAAGAAGTTACAACTTTCTGAACGATTAGAGGATAAATTTATGTAGCTGCTATGGAGTTGATTCATCTCATCGACTAGCATGTGCCGTCATGTTAATCTTTTGTGCAAATCCATTGTTGAATTGACCCTCCTTTGTGAGTAAAACAGCATTGTAGAAACACTCTACTACAACCACTCTTCCTCTTCTCTAAAGCAGCCCAACATGGCCTCACCCTGTTTGTTGTGTATTCCCGGGGGCAGAGTTTATGTAAATGTTGGGGTTCGTGATGTCACTAACCCGAGAAGAAGCTCGTTGTAGTCCCTACCAGCCATTTGGTGTAGTCCTTAAAAAGTGATTTCTGTAAAAGAAAATATCTCCCTTTGCATTGAACTTTAAGTATCGTAACTTTGCAGATGTTGTTTATGGTCTAACAGCAACATTACACACTAACTAAAGTTTTAAAAAGTGAAATCACAATCAAGGACCCCTTTAAGTTAGAAATTAAGTTTCATTTATCACAAAAAAATGTGACTAAAGTAGTCAGAAAAAAAAAACCCTTCACATCAGGGGAACTGGAAAAAAAATGAATAACAATATCCAGCTAAAAATACTAAACTTACACATTTTTGACATTTTATTTTAAATTTCATCCAGAATTTGTTAATGCTAAATCCCATAATATTAACCACTTGTTGTCAATATTACATATTTCAGCTTTAAAAGGTGTATTTAGCTCTCTAGTGCTCATAAACACAGTTATGGATTAATACATTGGTCTCATATAAATAAACAAAATAAAAGTTTGTTTAAAGAAAGATGCAAGTCATGAGCAAAGAAACAGCCACTACACTCCAACCAAAAATATTAATGCCCATAATAATGGATGTATTCCCATATAATCCAATGAGCTTAAAAAAATGCATGGGAAAATCCCATGTAAAAATGCATTTCTGTTGAGAATGCATTTTTTCTTGTGAAGCCAGACGCTTCAGTACTTGGCGTGGCTGGGTTTAAACCACCTCTTCAAATAATCTCCACGTAGGACATCCCACCTGCTCAAGGGAAAGTAGCTTAGCTAACTCATGAAAACAACGGCATCCACAAAAGTGTAGTGGGTTAAGCTTTGAGTCAGTAATAGTGGTGTTTTTACAGCTGTAGACGGCTCTTACTCTCTTGACGCTGCCCAAACGGATGACCTCAATGGACTATGGTTTTATCTCCTTTAAACATATTTACATTTAGGTCTGTCAGTTTTATTTGCATGGGTGAAAGATTCAACAAGAAACTCTTTTGCATAAGCACAGAAGATAATGAAGAGAAAATGCTTATTTTTAGAGGTCTGAAGTTGAGTGTTCATTCGCTTACAGTCTAAAAAGTCTCAAGCGGCTGGAGAAATGACAGTAATGACCTTTTGTTCTGCCCTCAAACTCATCTTTTTCATCCAATCTCAAGTGAATATGTCTAATAATGAAAGCTGAGTGGAAGGTACCTCAGGGAGCTAGACACAGTCATTACATCAGCTGTATGTTTTGTTCATTTACATGTAACCCTCATGTTGGATCTATCCGTATGCTCTGATTTTTATTCGACGAGTAGATTTCTTTCATGGAAGAAATGAGTTTCTTTCTTGTTCCACAAAGACTAAAAATAGTAGTGTTCAGCAAAGATAAGGCAATCTCCACAACGAAAATACCTCTGATATTCATTCAGCTGCTGAGCAAATGTCACTAGGCGTCACTTCAAAGTGCAAGTGTAGAACAAGCAGGCATTCCTCCTGAAGTGCACCTCTAAAACACAACACTGACTTGCTATGGTCTACAGTATGAGGAATGTTCACTGTCTTTGATGTTTGATGTGCTTTTTAAAATCTACAGCTACATAAGATGCACTCATATGTTCAAAAACGAGCAGACGAGCAAATTGGATGAAACAGAATGCAGGGAGTTAAGATGCCTTTTTAAAAGTTTTCTATTTATAACTTGATGCAGCGTCTTGAAAACACACCACCTTGGTATGCTCAGAAAACGGCAAGTGTTAGATGGCATGATGGCATAAAGATATAATAATCAACACTAAAAAAAATCCCTGTAAATTGCATATAAGGCAAGTTTTGCATAAACTAATTTGAAAATTACTACTACAATTCATTTTTGAAATATAATCATTTAAACAGTTACTGTGCTTGAAAACATAAATTGTTTTCAAGCTATTTTTTTAAAAAATGTCTTTCCACAGTTGAAACACAGGTTAGATTACACAATTACAGTGTTTCAAGTGTATTCATTATATTGAATATATTTATTATATTCATTATGTGTTCATTTATATTAATAAATATATTAATTATATTTAATTTACCTGTTAGTAAGGTCTTAATTATTTAATATGTTTAAATAAATTTGTCATGAAAACAATTTATGACAATAACACTGTAAAATATAGCTGCAAGCAGCAATTACGGGGCCAAGCACAAAAATGGCACAAGAAGCAAGCCAACATGGCTGGGAGCATCAGACCAACAGCAGTAGTGAGCAATTAGAAAAAAAGTTATTAGCATTTTTGTCAATTTTGTTATATCTTTTGACCACAAGGTGGCGCTGGTCCGAAACATCTCAGGCTCCTTCAGTGCATTGTCCTGATGACCCATACCAAATTTATGAATTTTGGTCAAACCCATCAGAACTTATAAGCAAAAATGGCATTTTTAATATCTCCACTCCAGTAGGTGGCGCTGCGCCGAAACAGAGTATGCTGCCTCAGGTCATGCTTGTGAAGACACATACCAAGTTTGGTCTGAATATGTCACAGCACTGAAGAGATACAGCTTCAAGAGTCGTTTTTGCATCATGCCTCAAATTCTTTGCTCTGGTATATGAAAACGGTTTGACATATCGACTTGAAATCCATAACTTTTTGTCGGCATGGTCTGACGATGACACGGTTCAATTTTGGTGAAAATCGGAGCAACGGTCTAGGAGGAGTTCGAAAAAGTAGGTTTTTAAAGAAAAACAATATGGCGGACAGGAAGTTTAGCTGACTATGGCAAATTTGATATCTTTGTTCTCAGCATGACCCAAGGAATCTACTGAGACCAGTTTTATTACAATTGGTGAATACAGTCAAAAGTTATTAGCATTTTTGTAAATTTTGTTATAACTTTTGACCACAAGGCGGCGCTGTGCCGAAACTTCTCAGGCTCCTTCAGGGCATTGTGCTGATGACCCATACCAAGTTTTGTAAAGATACGTTAATGCGTTCGTAAAATACAGCATTTTAGCACAAAATTCAAAATGGCCGACGGCCAAAATGGCCGAATTGGGAAAATTGGATATCATTCGACTCGGCATGATTCTCCGAATCCAACGAGACCAAATTTATGATTTTTGGACAAATCCATCAGAAGTTATAAGCAAAAATACCCATTTTTCATATCTCCGCACCAGTAGGTGGCGCTGCGCCGAAACACTGCATGGTACCTCAGGTCATGCTTGTGATGACATGTACCAAGTTTGGTCTGAATACGATAAAGCGTTGCGGAGATACAGCCTTACTTCTGTTTTCGCAAGCACTACGTACAATTCGTTCGTTAGTTTTTCGAAAACGGTTTGAGGAATCAACTTGAATTCCATAACTTTTTGTCAGCATGGTCTGAAGATGATCTGATTCAATTTTCATGAAAATCGGAGTAACGGCCTAGGAGGAGTTCGAAAAAGTAAGTTTTTCAGAAAATTCAAAATGGCGGAAAAATTTTCATGACGGAAAATGACGTCGATTCGTCTTGAGCCAAGGAATAAGAGGAAAAAAGAATTGTGTTTCTAGCCCTTATGGTTCAAAAGTTATTAACATAAACATAAGTGCAACTTTGGACAGCTGGTGGCGCTAGAGGGATTGAGTTAGAGACTCCAAATTTGCTATGGACAAAGGTCAGACTGTCCTCTGACTGTGTGCCAAATTTCACAACTTTCCCGCAAGCGGTTCTATGGGCTGCCATAGACTTCAAGAGCGGAAGAAGAAGAAGAAGAAGAAGAAGAAGAAGAAGAAGAAGAAGAAGAAGAAGAAGAAGAAGAAGAAGAAGAAGAAGAAGAAGAAGAAGAAGAAGAAGAAGAAGAAGAAGAAGAAGAAGAAGAAGAAGAAGAAGAAGAAGAAGAAGAAGAAGAAGAAGAAGAAGAAGAAAGAACGCCAACAATAACAATAGGTGCCTCCGCACCTTCGGTGCTTGGCCCCTAATGATTATATTTCAAAAATGAATTGGAGTAATAATTTTATAATTAGATTTATAATTTTTTTTTTTGTGTGTGTGTGTGTGTGTGTGTGTTTTTTTTTTTGTTATATCTAAAAAATAAATAGCAACTGAATTTAATAATTTGGGCTCTGTTGTTAATTGTAACCTTCAATAGTATAGTAAGGGGACCTATAATGCACTTTTTACAAGATTTAATATACGTCTCTGGTGTCCCCAGAATGTGTCTGTGAAGTTTCAACTCAAAATACCCCACAGATCATTTATTATAGCTTGTCAAATTTGCCTCTATTTGGGTGTGAGCAATAACACGCCATTTTTGTGTGTGTCCCTTTAAATGCAAATGAGCTGCTGCTCCCAGCCCCCTTTCCAGAAGAGGGTGGAGATTTAACAGCTCACACTTCAGTTTCTCAACAACAACAAAGCTGGAGAATCTCAGCCAAACACTGCCAAAATGACGATTGTCAGTAACAGTGTTCAGCCTTACATTGTTCAAACCGGAGTCAGACACTGATGGAGAGACTCAGGAAGAAAGTTACAACTTTTAGAATGCATCTGGACGTTTCTAAATGGTTAGTGGATAAATTTATGTAGTTGCTGCGGAGTTGATTCAACTCATTGACTAGCATGTGCCGTCATGTTAAACTTTTGTGCAAATCCGGCATTGAATTAACCCTTTGTTGCGTGTTCTCGGGGGCAGGGTTTATGTAAATTTTAGGGTTAGTGATGCCACTAACCCAGGAAGAAGCTCATTATAGTCCCTACCATTTGTAGTCCTTAAACAAAAAATTCTTTAAAAGAAAATCTATCCATTCATCCATCCATGTATATTTAAAAAAGTGTATATCTATATACTTATATATAGTAATAATTATTATTAAAGAATTTAAAGAAATTTTGTTTTAGAATTTTAAGATAGAGAGTATCCTGTAGCATTTTGCTTATTTAGATAAGGTAAATCTAGGTAGACTAGACCAGGTTGGACTATCAAATGCAATGGGATTCATTTGCATTACTCTAAATTCGGTGCTCTGTGAGAGTTCACTTTTAGCCAGAAGCTCTGCTCTTTGAATTTGTAATTTTTACATTCACATGTGGATGCTATAGGCTCTCTTAGAGGTATTTGAGGGCTAGACACCAGCCGAGCTCCCCTCTGATCTAGCCAGGTCAAAGACTAAGCTTGAGTTGAGCCAGTGAGAGAGGGGCAGCGGTGTCACAGAATGCCTGAGTACATGTCACTTTGCGTCAGCATTAGCTACTGCAGGAGGCCCCTTTTCCTTTTGTCCTCCAGCCGACTGGAGTTCACGGGACCGGTGCACTTAGTGAGTGTGCGTATCTCCCATTCCACATCTCTGTCCTGTATCCCTTTACGCCCCTTCCGCATATAGAAGGCTTCAAATGAGGTGAGATTTTGACAGTCAGCTGTGATTTAGTGATGGAATATGAAAATAACTGACTATGGCTTTATTTGATTGCATTTGGAAATACTATATTTTGGCACCAAAAAGCAGTACAGGGAAATTAATTTTACAGATATACTATATTAGAAGTACTTTTCATCCCACATTCCAGCCACATGAAATAACTAGGCTTGATTAGATCGCCTTCTTTTTTTCCCCCAATAAAAATAGACCTCTTGTTTAGTATCACACATCACATGGTTGAAGTCCACATGAACGCCAATCGAAACCTTTGTTTTGTGACACAGTTTCAGGCAGTGGGAGTGAATGAATACTAAATTAATCGGGACAGGGCCTGATGGCTACTGTGGCAGGACAAAAGCATTCCAGATAGCAACAGTACAAAGGCGGATCACCTTTTATTACCCCAATTTTTTTAAATGAATAAAAGTATTAAGTAAAATATAACAAAAATATAAATTTTAACATCACACAAGTGTTGTACATGTAAAAATATTATTAATAATAAAAAAATTATATTTTAAATTATAAACGGCTATATACTAGCCATGTGTCCATGGTATTTCTCTGTCTATGGTTCAAGATGCTGGGATAGTGGTTTGGAGAATGGATGGATGAAGATAAAATAAAATAAAATAAAATCTAGTGTGTACACCAGTCTGAAAATGATCATGTGAACATTTATTGAATTTTGATATATTTTTATATGTGCTCTCTGAGACCCCAAACAACATATTTTTTTTATTAATTTCATTTTGTTTATAAAAAGTTTGCATATGAAAAGCCTCAAAATATCAACCTGATATGTCACTTCTATGACCCCCGCATACACTCTAAAAAATGTTGGGTTAAAAACAACCCAAGTTGGGTTGAAAATGGACAGTGATTGGTATGTTGTAATCCAGCGGTTGGGTTAAAAGCAATTTAATAAATGTTTATTAAACTTCGTAATTTATGTTCATTTACAACACACTTTGGGTTCATTTTAATCAAGAAATACAGTAATTTTTAAACAATAATTGAGTTAAATAAAACTACCCAGCAGGTTAGGCAAACATTTAACCCCCTTACAGAAAAAACAAATGAATTTCACATGTGACTACATGTGTTTTTGCACATGTGAGCTTCATGTCCAGGGCCAACCGCTGGGTTAAAACAACCCAATGGCTGGGGTTTGTCCATTTTCAACCCAACTTGGGTTGTTTTTAACCCAGCACATAAGGGTTAAAATATAGGCTCAAATGACGAAACATCTCTGAACCTCTCCCAATGCAGGTTATTGATTCTTCAGTGGGCAGTAGTACGTAGCAAGAGTTATTTTCCACAGGGGTGAGAACAGGTTACTGTTGGAGAAGCCTTTGCTATTTATAGCAGCTGTCAACAGCAGGCAGAGACTGTGCAACATACTAATTGGTTGCATTTGCAGGTAAGACAGAGCTGTGCATCTCCTCCCATCCCATTTGTGGGCAGCTGGGAGCCCTAACCACCCCCTCTGATAAGCTTGTGTCTGTGAGATGCCATTTCAACAACTGCTTTCCACTGAAACTGATAATCAGAGATATGAAATGAATTTGCATACATGCACACAATATTTAGGCTATGCTTATCTTCTCCATCAGCGATAAAAGGCCCTAATTTAGCTCACCAAATTGTTTTCGGCTGATCGGAGGATCACGTATTCGCCGTGAGGCGGCTCCAACCCAAAATCTGTAAATCGTGTTGCACTCAGTTCCAGAATTAGCCGCTCACTGCTTTCAGCACAGATGGCGTCATCGCCGCTCTCTGCAAATGCCTCACATTCTAGTGCAAGCACACTGACCTCTTCCTTAATCCTAATTAGGACTGCTGTAATATCTGCCAGAGCCTTCTTCAGGAGCAGTGACAGTACAAGCGTGCTCTTTGAAACATAAAGAGAAAGCTTCTCTTCTCTGTAACTAGTGACATTAAACAATATGAGACGGTGACGTTTCTGGATTTCTGATGACGTCTTTACGATGATGGATTAGAGCATGAAATACACATAAGCGTCATCGCAGCGGTGCTCCAGCCAGCGCGTTTCTCTAAATAATGGGCTGTGACAAATACATAGGAGAATTGGGCTAAATCCCTGAGCAGGCTTAATAAAATCGAGAGTGATCTGAAGTCTAAAGGACATTAACTCATATATTCCCTCTGCTGCTCGAGCCTTAAAAAGTCCCAGTGCTGGAAACAGCATCTATTGTTGAGCGCGTGAATTGTGTAGCAAAGCAGTGAGGTACTGACAGATGAATAATACCACCCCACTGTCGCTGGAGACTTGTTGATTTAGCAGGGATATGCTCATAATCCTTTTCACTTCCTGTTCAAAGGAAAAGCCCCAGAATGCAACGGGATAGGTGAAAAGAGCACCCTGGGGGTGACTGTTTTTGAAGAGGGAATATTGTTGCATTTTACAATCACTTTTTGGTGTGGAAAAACAAAATCTGTACACCTTGGTTTTGAAAAAGTTCAAAAAGCACTTCTTTTGGAAATGTGAGATGCTTATATCAGTTTAACACACAATGATCTAACTCAAAATAAGTTATAACATACTAAAACATAAATCTAATATACATTTATAAAATAAAATAAAAGCAACACAATGGAACAAAGGAGAAAAGTTCTCAGTCTACATTTGAGAGAACCAATCTCTTACTAAGCAGTGACCAAACCATCAGCAGGAAGCCTATAAACTGCATAATAGACCCGGTTGCAGCATTCACTCCTCTCTTCAAGATACAATCAGGGCTAAAACAGCAAGCCAAGCAAAAACCCCTGAACTCTCATTGTCTATTGTGCAGTGCTGGCCCCCCATAGCATCTCTCATTAATTGTCTTTTGTTTGCACTCTTGTACAAAAGCCATGTTGTGTAGCGCTACTCGCAGTTTTGAAAAGTTGGATCTGAAGTTGTGGCAGCACTGTTGGCTGAAGGATAACATTAGTTTGTATTAGTAATTGTGGACTGATTTATTGTCATTATATATTTACAATATAGGGAATTCTAGAAAATGACTATTTTTTTGTAATTATAGTCATTTCTAGGAATTCTCGTAAAATGAAAATCAATCATTAGCTATCTTAATGTATAAAATGTATTTATATTATCTTTTTTTAATATCTGAGTGCATATCATTCATGTGTTGCACATGGGTTAATATTTTAATATTCTCTTTAAAGTCCCGCTGTGTCGAAAATCAAGCTTTTAAATGTTGTTTATATGTCTATGTGGTGTTTTTAATACGCTTCAAGACAAACCATGTGCAAATTCATAAGTCAACGCCATTGCTGAGTATTTTCTCCTTAAAGGTGATACAGAGGATCGTTTGTCAACTGAGAAACCAAAGACTGTTAGTGAGTTTTTGAAATGAGCACATGCGTAAGAACAACCCCCCTCCTTCACAGCTCATTTTGAGGGAACGCCTCCCAAAACTCGTGCATGAGTATTGGAACACGAGTGTTTACCACCGGCATTCGCTGTGTCGCAGTGATGGAGTACTCGAGTCCTGGACTCGGACTCGAGTCCGACTCGAGTCACTATTCTTTGGACTCGAGTCCGACTCGAGACTCCATTCTCTGGACTCGTGACTCGACTTGGACTCGCGGACTGATGACTCGTACTTGGACTCGGACTTGAGCATTCACAACGTTGTTTTTGACTAAATATGTTATAAAAAATTATATAAGTTTATATATAATATTATATAAGTTTTCATGCCCAAGACCGGCCGGGATCTATTTTTTTCCCCTCACAGACACTGCTACCGCTCACTCTCTTGACAACACACTCACTGACGTCACTCA
This sequence comes from Chanodichthys erythropterus, assembly GCF_024489055.1. Classification (NCBI taxonomy): domain Eukaryota; kingdom Metazoa; phylum Chordata; class Actinopteri; order Cypriniformes; family Xenocyprididae; genus Chanodichthys; species Chanodichthys erythropterus. The sequence goes on along the minus strand of NC_090242.1, from coordinate 24,470,885 downwards.
CTTTACGCTCGTGCATGATTCGCGGGCTAAATGTTCAAATTTGGAAAATGCAGAAAGATGTGCCCCGGATCGTGAAATTCGCCTACACGAATTTAGCATCTAATGCTGGAAAGAGCAGCGCTAAATGTTGTGTGTGTAATCGCACAATTGAGGAAAAGACTGGGACAACTTCAAACTTTAACAGACACCTGTCACGGATGTACCCAGAAAAGTAAGTAAAATGCTTTCCATTGGCTAACGTTAGCTTTTAAAAAAACTATTATTGACTAATGCATATATGATAATAAACAGAAGAAGCTAGGGTTGGGCGATGTTTGACAATTTGGCATCAGACGTCGACAATGTTTAATGTCTGGTTCAGATTACACAATTTTTTTTGTCTGTTGATAATTTACTAGTCACTGTGTCAGATCAGATTACATTTTTTTTTTTTTTGTCTGTTGCGATAGTCACTGTGTCAGATGGATGACGCAATTTTGACTCCTAAAATCCTGTGGTGTCGTGGACAAGAAACATGTCAGACTAACGTTACATGTTGCTTTCTGACCAGTCGCGTGCCGTCACACACACACATTCACTTGAACACATACAAACGCACTCACACTAAATCACTCGGTCACCCACTCCCTCACTCTCACTCTCACTCTCTCTCTCTCTCACTCACACACTCACACACACACACACACACACACACACACACACACACACACACACACACACACTCACTCACTCACTCACTCACTCACACTTCCTCTCTCTCGGCATATCGTATTGATTTTTACGTTTTAAGTATTTTTAAAATACAGTGCCCTGTAAAATGCACGTTTCTGTCATTTTTGTTTAATGTAGAACCTCTTTAATACATTTGATCAGTTCTTTGAAGGTCCCAGAGTGGAGACATGTAGGCACTGGGAGCTCGAGACTCGACTCAGACTCGAATACGGGACTCGAGACTCGACTTGGACTCGAACTCTGGTAATGGTGACTCGACTTGGACTCGACTCGGACTCTTCTTTGGTGACTCGGACTTGGACTCGGACTCGAACACTGGGACTCGAGACTCGACTCGGACTCGACAGTTGGTGACTCGACTACAACACTGCTGTGTCGTGTTAGTGGATTCATTATGTCGGACTCACCGCAGGTAACTCATAATCTGCAGTTGTTACTCCTGACAAAAACATTGCATGCCGTGCCTGTGGACGTCTCTCACAAGGAACGTCATGGCAGTGATTGACAAGCCAGAGGGCGATCATCGCGTAAACGATTGGCTGATGTTTTTAAGGCCCTACCTCGTGCACAGATGATGTATATTAATATTATTTATTTCAGTGCACCTAATAAATAGTCTTTTATTAGTTAGTTAAGACAGTTTCAAGTAATATTGCAAAAATGTATAAAAACAAACATCCTCTTTAGCACCTTTAAAACTGCAGTGAACCAAAGAGTCTCAAAAACACGGTTTGAAATCGCTGGTGCTTCTGACGTCAGAAACGACCTTGTAACCAATCATGTCAACGTGTGTGTGGCGACCAGGGCGGGCGAGAGCCGTGAGGGAACGGTGCGAGGCCGGTGGCGCGAGTGTTAATGAGCTTCACCTGGGAGGCGCACCGGCCTTGAGTCCCTCACGGAGGAGCTCCGGGAGCATAAAAGGAGGAGCGACTACCGTGGAGGACGAGAGAGGACCAGGCCTGGATATTATTTTATGTTTTATTGTGTTTGTGTGGCCGGCAGACGTCCGCGAGGGTCTGCCGGCATTACTTTCGTTTTGTTTGTTTATTTTGAGATTAAAGTTTTGTTGAACGTTCGCCGGTTCCCGCCTCCTTCTTCCCACAACTACTAACCGTGTTACAGTGTGATCAACAAGTGGATCTCTGAACTGGTGTGAGTGGAGGCGGGGCTAATTTGTATATTCATAGAATCGCATATACTAAATGAGACAAGTGTGTAGAGTTACATTCGAGCAATTTTAAGGCACGAAGACATTTTTTCAAGGATAAAACATTTAAATATGTCATTTTGGTGGTCAAAGATGAGTTTTAAGGGATAAAATTATTGACTAAAGGTGGACTTGTCAAATAAATTTTATAATCTGATTTGAACACAATCAGAAAAAAAAAAAAAAAAATTGATATATGGTGTTTATATATATAAATAAAGCCTCGTTTCCACTAAAATTACCTAGAACAATTTGTCCCAGGAACTTTTCTTCCAGGGACATTTCCCCCCCCAGACCTGTTGCTGTCTGCGTTTCTATCGCAGTCTAAAGTATGATGAAGATCAGTCCGGTGATGTAGGTCTGTGTGCGACTTTCCAGTTACTGCTGGATATCATTCTCTGCATTTGTGCTTAATAAAGCCTGAACCTTGTCAGTCCATCTGTTGTATTTTTTAAACTCCATTGTTGATTCAAATACCAAACAGCTCTTACTGCACGCGCTGCCACAGACTTTTAAAATTGGTGGTTGAAATAAAATGCTGCGTAGAGTCAACCAATCAAAATGCTGCATGAACTCAACCAATCAGCATGTTCAGTGCCCAAGTCCCACCCCCGAAAGTTCCAGAACTTTGAAAAAAATACTACCTTGTAAGTAGGGACTTTCTGAGGGGGGAATTTTTACACGGAAATTAATTTAGACCCTGGTCCCTGTGGATGAAACACACTGAGTACTAGGGGTGTGACGAGATCTCGTGGCATGACAGAGTGTTAGGATGATTAGGAAAGAATATGCCACCGCTTCGTTTACATTACACATCCACTGTCGTTTTGCTTTGTATTTAAATAAAAAACATTTAATTCAGTTGGATAACGGTTGCCACCGCTCCATATTTACAGAGTTACGCGCGATCGCTAAAAGTGAAAGTAAACGCGAGCGCGCATTCAAACGCGATGTCAATACCCCGCATTTTGAAAGCGCCTCCCTGATGAATGCAAATATCTCTCAATATGAACGCTATTTTAGGCTGGGCAGCGTAGTTGTAACCATCTCTTAGCTCTGTATCAAAGAAAAAAATGGTCTTATTTGCACTTTGGTTGCACTTATTGTAAAGTGTTACCATACAAAAATGAATAACTGTACAGTTTTCTCTTAATCCTATTAAGCACAAACAGTAAGGTTTCATTTGTTAACATTAGTTAATACACTGTGAACTATCATGAACTAACAATGAATGACTATTAACTAACATAAACAAAGATTAATAAATACTGTAGCACATATATTGCTCATTGTTAGTAGATGTTGGTTAATTAATTTTAATAAATGAGACCTTATTGTAAAGTGTTACTATTTTTATTTATACTGTTTTTATGATCAGTTTGTGGAAAGGAGTTCAGTTAGGAGGTCAAAAGTTGTTAAAGCTCATAAATCATGTACTGTAAGGTCTGAAGAGACTGAAATCATACAGAATAGAAGTCAGTCAGTTGAGTTAGTGACAAAACCTTTTACAGTACTTGAGTATTGTTGTCTTTTACTGCAGATGATAATTCATACTAAGAAAGTAGAACTGAAATGACATTCATTACGAGATGATTAGTTAAAACATTTTAAAGACACCTGCAGAATATATTTTCTAGTCATGTATTTCGCCATTGAGGATTTCTTAAAAATAGTGTGTAAAAATCTTGTCTCGTCTCGTGAGATACACCCCTACTGAGTACCACTGAGTCCCTAGTTCCTGGGGAACGTTGCTGAAGTGAAAACGCAGCTTAAAAAAGGTATCTTCCTACATGGCCAGTTCTCTCCTTTCATTTGCAAATGTGCAAATACAGGCCACATTCACTTCTAGCTCTATAGCAACACCATAAAATATGCCTTCTCTCTGCTCAAGTACCAGTGATATACTAGCACAGAGAGTTTTAAATCAGGACCACAAACCCAATCAATCCATTAACACAGTTCTGCAAATACTATATATAGCTGGTTATGCAAGCCTTTCATTTGGGAAACGGCCAAACACATAAACCTTGAGGTTTTCAGCAACATTAAAAAGCAGCAAAAACTATATCTGCAGAAATTAATTAACATTCATAACTGCATACTAACCTACATAACAGCAGACATGATTATTGTGACAGTCTTCCGGGCTTTTGTATCTGAAAAGGGCCTCTAATGTAAACGAGAGAGGATCTACTCTCAGGATGATTAATACTGTGTTTAACAGACTCGCCTGTTTGAGAAAGACTTTTGGATCTGTTTTCAGGAACCGTAATTCACCTCTACTTTGATGTCAGATTAATATGCATCCTCGTGCCAGATCCACAGAGGTAAAGCAGACCAGCCAGGCACGAGCGTCACTGATAATGTGTGACGGTCTGAGACAACAGACACCAGGTGAGTCAGTGTTTGGACAGACACTGCAGGTGCGAGATGACCAGGAAAAGCATTATATATATGTCTTAACTGTCACTTTTGAATAAAAGCATTCAACTTTTTTTTTAATATTAATAATCTCAATGATCCTTTTGAATGGTAAGTGTATAATTATACCTTAATTAAAAAATATATATATATATATATATATATTTAAATAAATAAATAATAAAAAGGCCGAGATGTCAAGAATTTTAAGTGAATAACCTTAAATTTCATGCTATTTCTCACATAAAACACATAAAGGATTCAGAAGACAAGACTTATATGTAACAAATATCATTTGAACTACTTTTATGATACGTTTATGGTGTTTTTGTGGAATTATGATGAATTAAATCTCAAGTCTCTATTCACTGAACTGCAAAATTCTTCAGATATATTTTGAAGGAAAGGAAAATAGGAAAATATTCATATAAATTTCATTATTAAACAGCAAGAATTTCCCAGTCTGTACTGAGAAGCTTTATGTATAAACATCTTCAATTTAATTTGCTTGGCTCATCACTCCTCAGAGATTCAGCAGAGCATCAACACCACCACCACACAAATTAAAACTGAGATTTTTGCATAAATCTACAAAATACACTTATGTTTCACCTAAAAAAAAAAGTCTGAGGAATTTAAAGAGCGAGTTAGGCTGAAACAACAAATGTTCACAAAGGCATGCTTCAGACTCAAATAGTTCGCATACGCCGTCTAAGTGGCCAGAGAGGGAATGTTGCAATGAAACAGGTGGGGTGAGAGTGGGGGGTTCATGGCTCAGGACGCACACCATCTGAGCACCACGCATGCAGTGACCTCCCCAAAGGAACCACTTTATCACCTGCTCAGGAAGATCCCCTTCTTGTTTGGGAAACGCTTTGCTCCTGCTCACTCGGCGAAAATGTGGAGCATTCGATGCCCATCCGCTGCCCGGTCATCTAAAACAAATGTGGACATTCCAGTGGACCGTGGGAGGATGCGAAAGACAGACATCTAGATTCAACTACAGGAAAGCACATGATATCATGTGGCTGTAGCAGCGTAGCGAGGGTGTGCACTTATATTCAACATTCAGATTCTGTTGCTCTTTTTCCCAGTTGCTGATTTGCCAGAAACGTTAACACTTGCAAAAACAATCGCAGCATATTTTAAATCATAAAATGCTCTTGGTTAGCCACAGAGGCAACATTAAATCTTGGACAGAGCTCTCACAATCCTTCATGATTTACCAACAGTGACATTTCAACTGCTTTGGCACTTCTTCAAAAATAATAACATTAAAAAAAGGAAAGAACCGTGTTTACATGTACAGCTTGAGCCAGAAGTATTCAAATAAAATGAAACCAGTTTAATCTCCATTCTTTTATGAGGCAACCTGAGACTTATCCGAAAGTAGGGCTGAGCATTGATGCACATTTCCTGATTCGATTCCAATTCTTATGGGTATATTTCAGTATTTCAGTTACAATGTCCATTTAAAAAGTAATGATAATGTGAGGTAATGGTAACTTGATTCAGTAACCACTCTGTCGGATTCAGTGAATGATTCCTCAGACTGATTCAAACTTCTAAGTTTGTGAGTTTTTTAGTGATTCATTAAAATCACCTGCTCAAAAGAGTCATGTGTGTAAATCCAACTACACTGGTTGTGCTGCATGTTACTGTTTCACTGAACCAGTTCATATGTTTCATTAGTTTGTGAATCGGACTACACCAGTAGTCTCGCGAGATGCTAAATGTGACGAGATTTCTTGTCGAGGTGCAAAACTGCTAATTTCACCTGCCATAGAATATGCCACAGCTACGTTTACGTTACATTACAGTTCCCACAGTGGCACCGGCTCCACTGTCATTTTTTTTTTTACAGAATTAAAAACCATATTGTAACTATTGTAAATGTATACTCTGCTCATCCAGCATGAGCTGCATAGTCGCTGAGGTTTTTTTAAAAATACTGTGCAAAAGTGTCTCATTCTCGTGAACCCAATCTCATGTCTCGTCACACCCTTATACACCAGCCATGCTGGTGTTATAGGGTGGAGCCCACAAGGACAACAAAAGACGTGTTTCACGGAGAATGTTGTTTTTTATCTCATCACATATGAATCGGAGTGCAAACTGGGGTAGAATATGACTTGTTCGCTGTGGGTCTGCAGATTCAGAGAAAAAAAAAAGTGGAGAATTCAACTGTACTATCCACAAATCTGGAGCAGAGAAAACTACACAAACACAACTGCACCTTCACCGTTAGGATTTAGACATGCAGCATACATTTTGCATCCGTTGATCCAGATGTGCGTGCCTGCCAAGTCTTAATGTCCTGACTGACTGCATGATGCTTATCTGCTTTAAGCCTTTGCTGCCCAGAGAGAATACAATGTAAACTCACTAATGAGGGTAGTTTTACGAGGGGAATAGTATTTCCTCAACTGCTGAAAATATCTCTCACTCTGTCAACTCTATTGCCGTCATTTGGAATCTCAAATTGGATAGCAGTATATGTAATTAACCCCACCCATGATAAGTGTAACATATGCGATGACTGCTTATGATAGACAACTGCACTGCATTCTCCTGAAATGTGGCCAGCTCAAACATCTAGCATAAAGAAGAAACTGATATGAGAGCAAGGGCTTTACCCTACATTTTCTACCTCAGATTTGGATTTCCATCACACTGATGGTCATCAACTAAAGCAAATTTTCTCTCCCAACCATAGGATGTTGCCCACAGACATATGAGGAGTGATCTTGAGTGGTGCTGATAAGAAATAAAGCTGCATGGTTGCCCACTTCTGCATGAATGACTCTGTAGCAGAGAATTTATTTCACTGTATGTCTGTAGCAGCTTCATCCACTCAAAAATGGAGAATCCAAGTGAAAATTCCATGAATGTGCACAGAACCATAAGATCATTGTGATTGTGCAGTGGAGAATAGGAAGAAAAAGAGTCTTCCCTCAACTTTGGGGAAAACTTTTACTTCTCAGGAGTGCTATGGCTATATGGGCCCCGTACTTTCAAGGGACCAAGATAAAAGGCATTATTTGTGTGCCTTCTTGGGCCTTATTTTTGCCATAAATTATTTGTCTCCTTTCTTTCTCTACTGTTTTATGTTTTTAATATTTCAAGAACCTACACATCAGTGTTCTCTTTGTTCTTCAATACACAGAACAACAAAGGGAAGCTGTAATTTAAGGCACCACACAACACGTCCTCAGAAAATGGTGGCTCTTTGAGCACAGTGCTGTGAATTTAAACAATAAACTTGACTAATCCACAATTATTGCACAGGATCATAATAAAATACATAAATAAATAGTAAAAAAAACAGTAAATTATAGTATGTTATTATTATTATTTTTTAATTATTGTACTACAACTTTTAAAATCATTTAGAGAAAAGAAAAAAGGTTGTGGTAAACAAAAGCAGAAAATGCAAAACAAATGATAGAAAAGGAGAAAATGCTAGATGTCCCTTCAGTTCAAAGGCAAATTGTTGAAACTAACATCAGTATAATTGTACATTAGAAATGTTCTGTCCTCTAAAGAGGCAATTTATGCAAATGACAATCTAATTCAATACTTTTAGAAGGCAGATATTATCATAGGGCATTAGGAAAAAATTGCTGCAGCCAATCATTACTGTTTTTGAGAACATCCCCCAGGCCATGAACACTCTCAGAGCTTTAACAATGAACAGAACAAGTACAACAGATAGAGACTGTTAATGTAGTGCAATAATGCTAGCAAAAACACACCACACTTTTAAGTGTATATCGAATACTACATCGATGTACAAACAAAATTATAATCCAGAGCCAAAGGGATCTCGCCTGAGCACCACTATTTTGATATATAATGGAACGTGAAACTAAATATTTTGATAGCTATAAAATGTAAAAGATATGGAAAACATCCAAAGACACAGTTTTTTTAACCACACAGTATAATTTCTTCTGTGTTACAGTAATTCAAATTATCACAACAATACTGGGATAATAATAGTTTATAGTTTGAATATAAACACTGATGTCAACGGTAGCGTAACTTGTAAAGTAACTTGATGCTTCAAATAAAGATTTGATTACATCGTTACACCAGTAGGTGGCGACAAGTGACTGTTAAAAAGGTATTTGTCATTGAATCATAAATTCAAGAGATTCGTTCAAAAATGCTGATTCATCCAGTAATGAAACAGGACGCTGAATCATTCATTCAAACTGATTTTTAAAAAATATTGAATTTAAAAAGAATTACATTTTTAAAAATAGACTGCAGCAATTAACATTTTGTCAGAACATGTAGTAATTTACATGTTATTTTGTTTAGTTGCCTATTCAGAATCATGGGAGAATCATGATCTCTTTTTAAACAACAACAAAAACGTGATTTTCAATTTATCCAGAATCATACACCTCTATTTTACATCAAATCAAAGTTATAAAAAGCTTAAACTTTATATTCCCTCTTCATTCGTCTTTGCAATCTGTTTTGCTGTGATGTTCTAGAAAACGTCAATAACAGCGGCATCTTTTCCACTTCAGTTAGTTACAGTAAGATCTTTTAATTACATCCAGCGTTCTGGCATTGTTTCCGTATCTCTGCGCGTTATTAGGACGTCTTAAGACTCTTCAAATCTTCTTAAAGGCTACTGACTGATTAGTTTCCTGCAGGAAGCATCTCATACGCCCTATCTTAGCGACTCCTTTTAAGGTCATCCTGGAAAACGCTGATACTCAGCCGTGATGTAAACACATTGCCTGTATTGTCTGCTATGGGGCAAATCTCTGAGATAACATGTTCGCCTTGGGACACCCCTAACAAACTGCTGTGTATAACCGTCACAATTCAGAAAAGAACTGATTAGCTTTTTGCCATGATACTTGGGCTATAGAACAATAGACAAAAATAAACAGAAAAGTAGTTTTCCATTAAATATCACTCAACACATAAGATATTTTGAAGAATGTTTCAACCGTTTTTCCCCATTCAATTAAAGTCAATGAGGTCCAAAACAGTCAATTGGACCCCACTGACATTCACTGTATGAAAATGTGTGTTTTACAGAAGAAAGAAAATATACATATACTGTATTTCTGGAACAAATGTGATTGAATGATGACAATTTTTGAGTGATCTATGCCTTTAAATTACTCATAAATTGGAAACCACTACAGTAAAAACTTTAAAATTGCTAGGCCTTCCACATTTGCCTACAAATTGATGCCATGACTGAACTGCATTATTGTCAGCAAAATGCTTACTGCTTAACAGCCTTATAAAACAACCAGTCAAAACAAACCTATTTGCCTATTAAATATACTACATACATTGGCTTATATACAAACCTCAGGGCCACCAGGCATGACGAATTTGACCAATGTTTGGCATAATGACAAATATCCCAGGCTCTTACTTGTTCAGGGCACGCTCTCAAGCCCACAGCAGCTGTACTCAGCGCATACTATTACAAAGTTCACTTAATTTTTGAGGCCACTGGATCAATCAAACATAACAGGCATATTTAAGAGTATTTCAGCTAACTTGCTTTTTAAATGCTTTTCCCCCTCTGATTTTGCCCAACAGATGGTAATCTGACTCAAATGAAGACTTTTAAGTTTTATATTAATCTAAAAATAAAGAAGCTCAGATTTAATAGTATTTTGTGAATCAGATAGCATCTTGAAATAGATCTAATTCATCTATGGTTATAATAAGAGGGTCAAGCTCAGCTTTAAGGGTTGCCTGCCTGGTTTTATTTTCAAACTCTTCCCTGTAAACTTAGCAAGTAAGTGCGAGAAACGTTATGAGGCGGCCTTAACGCCGGCCCGCCAGATGGTCTGGCCGCAATCTGTCAGTGCAATCTGACCAGTCGGCTAAACTCACACAACAAATCTGGTGCTAATGGTGGATTTTAACCCAGAGAGGAGTCACACTCCAAATAAGATTCTTATTAAGGTTGCTCCATTTCTGTTGCCTTAACTTCAACCGCTAATCATTCTTTGATAGGCAACAGCACATACGATAAAGCTCAGAGGCACTGAAGGCACTATTTTAAGCGAGGTATTTTGCAGCTATTGCTCTTTAAAATATATAGGCTTAAAGGCACTACAAATGGATATTGTTAAAAACTGCTATGAAATAGGCTAGGGTAATACGTTTTCTCTTTCTCTGGTGAACAGCCATGCGAAAAATTGATTTACTGTTTGGGACTGTTTGACTAGAGGCGTAAAAATGACAAAGTGCAATTCGATGGAGAGATAATAAATCCAAGAGGATGAGCTGTTTGTTGATGGAGCTTCGTATGGTGTATCTGAAATTCTTGTACAGCCACACATCATCTCCCAGAGTCACAACACTAGCCTCAAAAATGAGCTTCTGCTTGTGTGAAAAATCTTCTCAGTATTAGTAAATGTGAAAATCTGTCACTCTTATCATTTTATTCCCTCAAAACCTCTGCTGGAAACGTCAAGAAATATATTTACGGGTCTTTTTTTTTTATCACCACACCAGCTCTTCATAGCAGTCGTTTTAGAACTTGATATCTGCTGTGAGGGATTCAAATCATCATCACCAAGGTGAATCATGGGAGTTCTATCTGTCAACATTTGTACTTGTGATAGGGAACATCAAACACTAGGTTTGCAAATGGCAGATGTTTCAACTCAGTGAAGATGCCACTGATATTTCTCTGTTTAAATGAGATGAAAGTATCATATCCATATGTTTACTGTCCCTACACATCATTAGAGGACTTTTAAAACTGTAAGATGCAGAGCAATGAAATGAAAAAGAGACGTCTAGAGGTGTTTTTTAAAAGTTGAACTTGTTTTAACTTGAGCTCTGCTTTTTTAAAACATTGTGTCGTGTGAAAGACAGCAAAAGACGTGATTATAATGGTCAAAGACATCTGTCTGGACACATGTTTACATAAAAAAACAATCCTGGGTATTCATAAGCTGACGTTTCACATTGTACATTCCACTTGTTTACATAGGCTAGCTAGCTCTAGCTCTTCTAACACTGCATCGTTTCACACTGTACAAGTTTGGCACCACAGGGTAATGAGGGGTAACTGCAAACACTCTGGGGCACGGTTTCATAACCCCAGGTAAAAAGCGGTGCTAACCCCGCTTCTAATGCTGCCTTCACATGCTATCGGAAATTTGATCATTTCCACTTCTAAAGTTGTGATTTCAAGCTCATCGCATTCAAGTTTTGTAATGAGAGGGCATTCATATACGAAACTCGTATTTACGATACTTCCGAGAGCACGTGAAGGCAGCATAATTACAAGTGTGAAACGTTCCTTTACCCGAGGTTAACAGCGGTGTTTAGAACGACGAAAACCCGGGGTTAAATCGCAATGTAAAAAAAAAAATCGCTAAAATGTGCTAATTATAATTTCAATTAATATCATGTTAGTTTTGTTCAATCTATTCTTGTTGTATGTACTTCTGAGCTTATAAACAGGACACACTGGCATGGCTTGTTTCCACAGAAAGAGCAGCATTTGATTCCAGTGGCTGTCAGGTGATCTGTTGCATTTCTATTTTTAGCAATAATAATTACCTTTGTGATTGCATTATAAATCAAGGTTCAGTTTTAATTTAAACTATTCTATTTGAAAATGAAATGAAAACTGAACAGGAAAGAAACACTCATTATCTCAGTCCCTAATATTGGCTAATAAGTAATTATTGCATGAAGCCGACAGTCTCCAACTAATTCACTCCAAAGATATTCACCTACTCTAACAAGCAGCTGGCAAAGACAAAGGTTACATCCAGACTGTCAGTCCAAATCAGATTTTTCTGCATATCTGATTCAAATCCGATCAGATTAAGCAAGTGTGAAAAAAAAAAAATTAAATAAAAAAAAAAAAACTTTTGTATTTTTACAAATTTGTTTTCGACCTATATTTATATGTAGTTTGAAATCCTATTCAAACCGCATTTCTGGAAATCTGTTTCAGTTTGACAGTCAATCATTTTAGATCAGATTCCAATCAGATACACATTTAATCGGATTTGGACTGACAGTGTGAACATAGCCAAAGTTGAGGAAGAAATTTGCATGGGCATAATCTTTTCCTTTGAAAGCACGTGACAAGATAGAGATCAGTGACAGGAAGTCATCTAAACGGTCAAAAATTACCACCCAAACTTGGAATAAACAAGGAAGAACTGTATCTTGAGTAAGGAAGTTGTTGAATGGTGATAAAAATAATTATCTATTGTGTATGATGATAATAACATGAACATTGTTAAAAATATTAGTTAATAATTCAAAATAAGGGCTCCAGACAAAAAAATTCATTAAGGAGCCATTGGCTCCTAGGGGGAAAAAACAGGCACCAATTTTTTTTTTAAGAGCCACACAATTAATGAACTTAAATTTTTAAATCATCAATATTTTCACTTAATACTATTATAGTTTTTGCTAATATTTTGAATCCGATTAGATTTTTATATTTTCTGCTTTTCTCACATTTATTTAATAAAATTAATGTTAATTATCACATTAGGTAGTATCGCGATTTGTTTTTCCATCCACAAAATATAAGACACCTTAAAATTATCATTAATACTCTTTAATACTCTTGTTATACCATTTAAGGTACTGAAGACTTTTTATGACCTTAAATTGATCTAATGAGCATGAGTGGAGTGGAATAATGAAAGTGATCAGCATGATTGATTGATTGATTCAAACGGTTAGCAAGCTCTACATTGTGTGTGTATCCGAAGTCTCCAGAGCCAGTTTCCCTTTTTGAATGACGAATACAGACAAATTTAAATGAAGAAATAGGCAGTCTCCTTTACACAGGAGCAGAACGGTATGTTCAAATGTAGCTTTTTTGCACCGATGCAGGAGACAACACAGTTGGCTTTTATCAATGCTAGTTCTTTGGCGTCTGTTTGGTATGTAATATTTTCCCTACCCATTCATATTTTGAAACTTTCACACGCAGCATCTCATTTCATTACGTCAACAAAAAAAATGATGTGATAGGCTACTGGTCACAGAACACACAAATAACATGCAAATTTTAGTCACAACGTGTGAATTTGTATGGATGCCAATAGCGACCTCAGCAAAAATATCACTGCAAATTAATATTTTTAGTCGCAAATGAGACTGTTTTAGGCGCAGTCTGGAGCCCTGAAAATATAGTCATTCCGGTTTGGAATGACATGAAATAAAAATAAAAGAGGAGTCTGTTCTAATCCTGCTCCTTTGCATGGGCTCCAGGATATCCAGCTCTGCAGTCAGGAACTATTTTGATCAATGCCCATCTTACACATGGAAGTCTTATTGACATTTAGGGAATGCACATGCTTGCCATTCCTGAACTACGAATCTGTTAGTTCTAGGCTTTCCCTTTCACATCTGTCACTGCTTACCAGAAAAATACAAATTAATAAAAGCAGGATAAGCATGGGAAAAACACCTTTCATGTTTCTTTCAGAGACTTCAGAGGGATTTCCATTTTCAAGAGAAACTCTCAGATTTCTTTCTAACACTTTTACTTAAACGGCTCCATTTTTAATGTTTAAAAAAATGCTAAATGTTTCTAACTCAACTGAAACTTTTATACATCTTCACCTCTGCTTCTCCGATAAAAAGTGAATGAATTCTCGAGGCTTCTGTTTGTGGGTGAGCATTCCACATTTGTTCTCAATGCTGAGTATATGTGGGGGGCTGAGTGGGACATATTTCAGCTCCGTGTCAGGGGGGTCCTCCATTCACTCGCACCCACAGCCGCTCAGCTGTTTCTTCAAGTTACTCCGGGTTACTCCGGCTGGCCGACCGGACATGTGCCGCTCTCCTGTTGCTCAAAGACTCAGCATATTTCATCACGCAGCCTGACTGCCGTGGTACCCATACGCTGGGACCCCCCGTATGGAATTTTTCCCATCACTACAGTGACGATAAACTGCCTTTAGGAATACAAGACACTCAACATACAACATACTTTTCTCATGTGGAAGCTTCCAGCTAAAAAGAACCTAAGCACGTGCGGAAGGGCAACGTGTCTTTGTCCGCAACAGCCCTGGGTAAAGCACACAGAGAACGGCTATCTTTTCCGTGCATATTTCTCTCTGTCGCTTACTGAACACATCAAAAATGTCAGCCTGTAACTGATGGACATGCCCAGAAGGTCCAGCATGCTTTTCATGAACCCCCAGAAAGCCATTTGCTGGGAAGCAGCGGGTGGAAGAGAAAGCACACTCAGCCTTCTAGGGACAAGCTATCACTTTCACTGTTTTTCACTATTTAAGCTGTATTTAATCACATTTGAAGTATTAATCTCAACAACAGACAATTATTAGCAACATAATGGTGAGCATTATCTCAGAATATTGTTCCACGACACCAAATTTCAAAGTCCGAAGCATTCGGTGTAGACTAAAATGGAAGGCTGCCACTCGTCCAAGTATTCATCTAAAATATCGGGTGTGATCTCAACCTTTGTACTATTCCTGAATCTATTTTATCCTATCCAGTAAAGCATAACTTGGCACCAAAAGTGCTGGCAAAAGACACCAGAGAGAGTTTCCACTGTTCAAATGCACTCCATGGTTTTTTTAAAACATAAGGTATAACAAACCGGAGAAACTGCTTTTGGTGTACATTTTCATTTTAGTATTGTAATTGTAACTTTACTTTTGATAGAAATTTCATTACACTCTTGAAAACTCTTTTTTTTTTTTTTGGCTTAAAATCACACTTCACATTATATGCTGCAATGCATTTACATAGGCTAAGTAAATGCTTACAAGTAATATATGTAATATGGCCAGTGTTACATTTTTAATTTAAAGTCAGTTAAATATGTATATATTTAAGTGACTGAATTTGCAAAATCTATTTGTAAACACATTTTAAATGCAGTTTTCCTATTTAAATAAAGCAAACAAAACAAAATGAATACATTTATTTTAATAAATGAGTGGATGAAAAGTCGAGAAAGAGAAAAATGCTACATTTTACAGTATATACAACAGAACACAGATTACCCAGCAGTATTTAGTGCTGTAGTCTGTAATTAAGCCAATCAGCACACTTGAATAATCACAGGAGATGGGCAGTTTCTACAAGAGTCTATGTGACACCCTCATCAAATGTTCATTTTTTAAATCAAACAAAAGCTACAGAGATAAATAGAAAGGAAAAAGTACATATAACCTGAATAATTTAAAGATTTTATAGCTCAAAACGACTTATTATATTAATATTTTATTATATTATATTATCTATAGCAGCGAAGCTACTGATTAGCCTATTTCCATTTTACAGTAAAAAAAACAAACCATCTTCTGACTGAATAATTTAATTAAGCTATTGGTCTAGACTTAAGTATTTAATTAAATTACAACCGACTGTTCAAACGATCCAGGACAAAAACATGCCATCTTTTTAAATTATTTCCCTAAACCCAAAACATAAGACTTGAGTACTGTCCGCATCGCGCGCTGCCAGATCCCCTCTCGTGAACACTTAGAAAACCGTTATCTCACAATAAACATGCCCCGTTTCCACAGAAATAGTTTAAAACACACACCTAAAACTAACAAACACGCGACCGTTTTGGAAAAGCGACAAAAAAAATCAACAACACTAACCACTCAGTTCAGGTTTGTTTGCGTGTGTCATTTCAAAAACTTTTAAAGCGTGAACAAAGAACTGAGCCGAATGTTCCAGCCGAGCAAACACTCACAAAACAACTTTTTATGGGATAATAAAGTCTGAGTTAGAAACAAAAACATATCTATTTTCCCGTAAACAAATGTAACCTGTAGAATACGGGAATAATAAATTGGTGCGGATTTATTAATGGTTAGTTGAACAAACACGCAGAGCGGATGCGAGTCTCCAGCCCGCGATGAGAAACATTCCAGCGACACACAACTAAAATCTGAAGCTCGTGTCGCGAAACCCCGAAATGTTACTTTTATCTCAGTTTTGGATTCAACATCCACATCAGCTCACATAAAAGAGCTAACGGTTAGCTCAATAGTTTAGTTGGCTTAAAGAGACAAGCACTTTTGTGAAACGGCGGCTCGCTGAAACACATTTCAAGAACTTCGATAAATGATTCACCACAGTTTGTATCACTTTTGCTTCTTCTACAAAGAAAGTATAAAAGTGTGGTGATGTGTACTCACATTGCATGGAAAGGAGAAGCAGAACGCAAGCCAGTGGTGTTAACGCCATCTTGGAGTCGATGAAATGTTCAGTTTGGCTGTACATGCGCAAAGTAAAGGGCTTTAGGAGAGGATGGAGAGAGCTCGCGCTCACCAACCGATGTGAGAGAGAGGCACGTCGAGCTCGAGCTATTGTGTGGAGTTTCCATGACTACACACAGCATCATCGTCATGAATAGTTTTGTTTTGGGATTTTTTTTTCCACGCCAAGCCAGTGAAGTCGCTCCATTTCCAATAAACACTGCATCTGGAACACGTTTACAAATTATCTAAGGAGGGATGGAGTTTAAACACGTTTTTACATACTTTGATATTTTATATCACGCTTTTTCAGTATGAATTTACCTTGCATATTTCCAGTGAACAAGCAAAGACTTGGTATTTTAAATGTGTATATTGTTGTGCTTTAAGTACACTTTTTTTGATGTGTTGACTGACAGACTAAAACATGTAAAGTATTGATTGTAGTTTTGACTGTATTGTGTTAAAAATTACATTTAATGTACATTTATTTTAAGTGTACTAAATTGCAAACTTGTAATTAAAATATACTTAAAGGGTTAGTTCAGCCAAAAATGAAAATAATGTCATTTATTGCTTACCCTCATGCCGTTCCACACCCGTTCATCTTCTGAACACAAATTAAGATATTTTTGTTGAAATCCGATGGCTCCGTGAGGCCTGCATAGCCGGCAATGACATTTCCTCTCTCAAGATCCATTAATGTACTAAAAACATATTTAAATCAGTTCATGTGAGTACAGTGGTTCAATATTAATATTATAAAGGGATGAGAATATTTTTGGATCGCCAAAAAAAACAAAATAACGACTTATTTAGTGATGGCTGATTTCAAAACACTGCTTCAGGAAGATTCGGAGCATAATGGATCAGCGTATCGAATCATGATTCGGATGGTGTCAAACCGTGTCTTTGGCGATCCGAATCGTGATTCGATACACTGATTCATTTGTGCTCCGAAGCTTCCTGAAGCAGTGTTTTGAAATCAGCCATCACTATATAAGTCGTTATTTTGTTTTTTTGGTGCACCAAAAATATTCTCGTCGCTTTATAATATTAATATTGAGCCACTGTACTCACATGAACTGATTTAAATATGTTTTTAGTAATGGATCTTGAGAGAGGAAATGTCATTGCTCCCTATGGAGGCCTCACGGAGCCATCGGATTTCAACTAAAATATCTTAATTTGTGTTCCGAAGATGAACGAAGGTCTTGCAGGTGTGGAACGACATGAGGTTGAGTAATTAATGACAGAATTTTCATTTTTGTGTGAACTAACCCTTTAAATACATAACATACATGGTTCAAAAGAAATTACATAAAAGTGTATTTTAAATTACCATATTATATCTATATATGTATATCTATATCTATACAGAGAGAGTGTTTTCCCTCCATTCTGTATTGTACTTTAACTATAGTATTGGATTAATTAGAGAATGTATTAGAGGAAATCAAGCTTTGCGAAGCACAGTTAAACTTAAAGTGAATTTCAGGATTTCAATCTGCAGAAATGCCACAGCAGGATTAGATGTAATAACTGATGATATCACACTGTTTATGTGAATTGGTCTGATGGCAAGGTTAGAGTGTGTGTGGGACCATTTCAGCACAAAGACCATTCCAGTGTCTGACAACAGGAGATAAGCGCAAATCCTGAAGGCTTAGGGCACATTATGCTTTTCCAATTCCAGACATTATCGACAACAAGGACGTTCAAAGCAAGAGTCTCTCGCTTCGTCAACGACTCGCAGCACTTGAGCACAGACTGAGAGAAGTCCGTAATCAGTGCTCTATGAACAAAGTGAGTGATTACATGCTGAAGATGAAGGATATCAAGTCAGTGTATTTATATCTTGATCTTTTATATGGAGCGTTCACAAGTCAAGGCCACTCAAATCCAATGTCACTCTTGTTCGACAAGAAATATAAATAAATAATACAAATTAATAAATAAAAAAATAGGGGAAAATTACTTTTACAAGACAACCGCAGGCTGAAAAAAGAAATGGACTAAGCATCATATGAATATATACAGTATATTGTATTAAATATATATTGTTTCCACACATTCTCTATACTATTCCTTGTTGCAAGCTCCAGAAACTGGATAAAACCAAAGTTCACATATATCTATTTAGCAAAAACTTATTTCTCAAAAAATATAATTCAGTTATATCAGTATAGTGCAAACACTAAGCACAGCAACCAATGTAGCTCTAGGTAAATAGTGATGTTCAGCTATAATATTTATTTTAATTTAAAATTACAAACTATCTTAACCATTAAACAATAGCCATGTAAAAATCGCTTTTTAATAGTTACTATGTTAAAACTACAATTAGGAATAAATGCTAAATGGTAATAGCAATACATTTTTCCAGTTGGTTCAGTTTCACATTTTGCACCTTAGGCCTTTAATGTGATTTGTTTGTGCAGCACAAACAGAGAAAACGAACAGTGAAAGCTGTCTGTTGAGAGATGAGAGCCAGATGGTGCTGTGTAAGGTGGACAGTGTGGTGAGCTCAGGGGAAATGAAAGAATCCCCCAAGCCTTGTGTGCCTTGTGAGCATTCAGGCAGACATCGCGGCATCTTCACATGCACACTTATGGCAACTCCTGGCCGCTGAACAAAGGAGAGCAGTTTTGTGTGTGAAGATGTACATAACATTCTGGGAGGCAACAGAGCTTTGCTCTGTCAAAGGAGTTTTGTAATTTTTCATGAACATTTCATGTGAATGCTATAGAAACTAGTGTTAGTTCAAGCAAAAATGAAAATTATGTCATTAATTACTCACCCTCATGCTGTCCCAAACCCGTAAGACTTATTAACACGTAACACATTTTTCAGAACATCTTTCTGTACCTCCATAGACAGCCACGCAACTACCACTTTGATGTTCATAAAGAAATAGTAAAACTAATCCATATGAATTGAGCGGTTTAGTCCAAATTTTCTGAAGAGACTCGATCACTTTATATGATGAACAGATTGAATTCACTTATAAACATTCATTAACTCACACATCAGTTATTGTAAACCGAATCTCAAGCATGTTCACTTAAAGGTACAATTTGTGATATTTTTTTCCGCTAGAGGTCGCTAGAAGCCTATTCAAAACAAAGGCGTAGTTTGATGGCGCCAAGTTTTAGAGCGGAAATTTGGGACATGTGGTCTCCATCTCAACGGACGGTGCAAAAGTATAGGGATTGGAGTCTGGAAGAACTCATGTTCGTGGATGCGATTATTAACGTTACTGTAGTATGAAGCAGAGCAGGACCGAGTGTTGCGGGAGCTGAACGAGGAGCTGGAGCGATTGATCAACACACGCCTCACGAGCAGCGGGACTTTTATTATGACACAGTCGCCGGCGCCGCTTCCGCTTTTCCGGTCATGAGTTTACGGGAGCTGTCCTTGTCGACAGAACCAGCGGCAGATGGTAAACAGTAATTATGTTACATAAATAAGTAACACAATCCACCATAAAACGTGCAAGAAATAAATAAGGAACTGCTTGAAGCAAGCTAGTGGTTTGCTGGACACTAGACACTACTTCCGCATTTGTCCAAGGCACTGTTGTCATGTGGTTTCTACGTCAGTAAAGGCGGTAACAAAGGTAACTGACGTCATTGACAGGCGACTGCACTGCCCCGTGTCACTGTTTAGAATGGGAATTTTCTCATGATTTACAAGTAGTTGAAAACATCAGAGATATTGTTTGTAATCAGCTGGACAAAATATATAACACTAGCCTAGTGGTTTTTGCATATTTTACTGCAAAAATTTTACATATTGTACCTTTAACGTGCGAGAACCAATGAGGTTCATTCTTGTGCTACCCAGCATGTTTGAGCTGCGGCAAGAACCAATGAGGTTTGAGGTTCTCGTGTGTAAAGCAGGTTTGGGTTGAGCTTCTGTTTATGTTCGCTGATCAAGCGTTCATCTTCGGAATCAATATTTACTTGTGAATAAAAGCCTAGATTAAATGTTCATCAAATTAAACGATTGAGTCTCTTCAGAAAATTTGGACTAAACTGCTCTATAGGTTGTTTGCAATCACGTGGTTCTGGTGACGCGCGAAATACCGGTGGAGGGCAAGCAGTGAAAATTAGAATGGAAGAGATGGAGAAAAGTCCTTTCTGTGTTGGTTTAGAAAGTTGTAAACAGAAAATCACAACATATGTTGGACGTGATCTTTATGTTATGAAGAGGAGCGACTTTTCCACTGAATTGAAAGACTTTCCTGCCATCGAGGAGGTAGATTTAGAGAATGTGAAGCTGCCGTCACGCCACGTTCAGTTCTAGTCTGGGTTTGTTTATATCGCGCTGCCTTTCTGCTAGTGAAGTTAGGGAAGTATTTTTGATTTTCTGTCGCGATTATGAAAAATGTCGCCGTTCAGGGACGTGCACAGACATTTTGGGGGGCAGGGGCTCAAGTGGAAAAAAGGGCACTTCTCATAATTATTTATTTAAAAAATAACGAACCCTTAAATATATTAAGACAACTTTGACTTCACTTACACTCATCCAATTGTTTTATACTCCACAGATTTCTACAAAATAATCAGTTCACACAGAGACCATGGTCTTCTTTAGTATTCACTCGGTTTATCACAAGAGAAATCAACAACTATTTTCAAGTAGCTATATATATTTAGAATAAATGACTGCACCAAGGAGAGGGACATAGTTTCACTAATAATTTATTTTGCACAAATCAATAAATCGTTTTAATTTTTTGGTGTTATTGGAATACTTCTTTCATGAAGTGGACAATTTTAAGATTTTACAATTTTAAGGTCCATTTTTGCTGCCATGTCTTTCACTCTAATGGAAAGAAAACTTAACCCTAACCCTACACATTTAGATGGAGTTTGTTTTAAGCCTACTACCCTCCGTCTGTTTGCATCTGTAGATTTCTTCTAAATTAACCAAAATAAGCTAATCTGCATATTTAAACACATCAAAAAAAAAAAAATTCCTGAACTGTTAATACATTATATGTTATAACAAATGCCTGCAGAGGGCGCCAAAAGCCTGCTGATTTTTGTTGTTAGACAGCACAGCACGATTAAATCCACGATCAAAGCCAACCATGATTAAAAAAAAATATATTTTTAGTTAAATAATAATATTCGCCCACTTCTTTGTGATAGAAATGCTACAGCCACTGTAATTTCTTCAACAAGAATATGTGGACATCAAACATGCAAAGACAGAGCGAGAGTTTTTTTTTTATTGATGTATTATCCTGTGTAAGCTTAGATTTAAGAATAGCATTATGTAGCTGATGCTGTATTATGATTTTTAAATAGTTTTAATACACCATGCATCCTTACAAAACTGTCTAATAATGTGGTTCATGGATGTGCGTCCATGGAGTGCTCCTCTTCTGGTATTGACAGTCCAACCTATCGGTCAAGTGTTTACCATGGTTCAAAACGCAATGCATAGCACAATACAATAATTTAAATTATAGTATGACATATATTTCATTAGTATCAAATCAGGCAGATGTGTTGATTGTGGTCAATCTATTAATGCAGCGTTAAATGTATAAACAGCCCTTAAATAGACAAAACTTTCAGGTTTGTGAACATAGGCTAGCCTACCTGAAAGAAATGCACGGGATGAATCCATCTAGGGCTTTTTTCTTTTTCGCTTCTTATCGCCAGACAGCAGTTGGATTTTCGCGGAAATAGTTTGTCACAAGTTTTCAGCCAGCAGCAAACTCGAGGTGGGGTGAGGTGGGGTGGGGTGGGGTGTGGCGCGCGTGAGTGCGTGCGGGGAATGGCGTGTCGCGGAGTGAGGGCATCTGAACTCGACAAAGCCGACCTGATATAGTATTTTTTTATTTGTTTTATACAGTAAATATATTTGTTTGACAGGGGAAGCTGTGCGCAAACAGGAATATATATTCATTTATTTAAAAAAAAAAAAAAAAACACCCCAGAAAAAAGGGCACTTTCTCCCCAGGAAGAAAAAGGGCAGGTGCTCAAGCCCCTTTTTTGTCTATGTGTGCACGTGCCTGTCGCCGTTGTAGGTCATTTATGCTGAATCGAGAATTGCAACAGGAGCTCACACCATCGTTCAAAGAAAAAACTGGACTGTGTAATACAATTGTTTGCCTTTAGGAGGTGACGGAAAGACGCCGTATATCAAATCAATAATGTCACTGATTTAACCCACTAAGTTACCTCTCACTCAATAAAATAATCACATAGTTGAATGTGATTATTTTAAAGTGTTGTCTTTGTTGTTGAATCGACTTATGTCGGCTTGTTAAACATTTATTTGGACATTTTCTACTATGATGGCTGAAGCAGCAGCGCGTGACATTGTTCTCATGGTAACCAGATCAACATTGTGAACGGAATACTACAAAACTGAAGTAAAATTACCATTAAATGGGATAAAATAGCTTCTCTTCCCTGCAAACAATACCATGAAGAATGTGGATATTTAACCAAGTCAAAAACAAATAAGGTAAGCAGGTATCCATATTCATTTCAGTATCAGCAGACGCAAAACGCTATTAAAGGCGACAACTTTTAAAGTTAAAAAACGATATAAGTTATAAAAAAACGGTATACGTTATGTAAACGATATAAACACCTTCTGGGTTCTCTATTTTATCGATTTTAGCAACCGTAAACGATGTAAAACATATGAATTTTGAGTTTTTGATAGGATTTCTATATAGAAAATAAACTCCCTGCCCTCCAGACTCATTCGCGCTGCTGCTGTGACGTCATGTGCAAACAACCTGTTGCCCCTTCGCCGGGAGTTTGACAAGTGATCTAACCAGTCAGAACGTCGAATCCACCATTTTGTCCGACAAAGCAGTCAGGAGTTAGAAGATTAACCTCGGTGGACTTAAACTTGAAAAATGGTGTGTATTGACGTCTTTCTGCATTTGAAACAACATTCCTTCTGATGTTCATTCATGTTTATTTGATGCTATAAATGAACTAGTAGGAATATTATCCATTGTTTGCATCACATTTCTTCTGAATGATCTGCTCTCCATCATCGTTCTTCAAGAAATTATGCAACCTGAGCAGCGTTTATGTTGTAAAACTGTATATGATCGTATCTCACAAACAAAGTGAGTGAGTGGGTTAAATGCAAATGACGAACACCTGTCTCGTGTTTCAGTAATTGGTGTGAAGAGAGTATATAACACCAGGAGAAACAGGAGTGGCTGAGAGAGAGAAGGACTACTGACTGCTGCCCACACTGGAATTATGCTGATTCTGTTGATGGAGAGACTTTGTGATTTATTTGTGACCGTTTTGTGCCTGTCTGCACACCTTTTTCTTTTGTGGAATTATTTAATAAAACAGTCAGTAGTCAAGCCGACCCTGTCCTCTTCCTTCCTAAACATTGAACCTTGCTACACTGGTGCCGAAACCCGGGAAGGAAGACGGACGTCGCCGCCATGCGGAAAATATTAATAAATATCCTGATGCAGCCAAGCTTTATATCCTAAGGGCAGTAAGCGTTACCAAACAAGTATGAGCTGAAGAAAGTGCCTTTATCCACATCCATGCATCATAAACATATTCCACATGGCTCCGGAGGGTTAATAAAGGCCTTATAAAGCGAACTGATGCGTTTGTGTAAAAATAATATCCGCATGTAACAAGTTATGAAGTAAAATATCTAGCTTCTGCCAGACCGCCTTCCGTATTCTTCAAAAAAAGCTTACGCTGGACATCCTATGTCTTCCCTATTCAACTTACGTAACTGACATGACGCCAGTTCTGTTTCAAATTGAATACGGAAGGCAGTCTTATGTAGATATCTATCTTACTTCATAACTTGTTAAATATGGATATTTTTTCATGCAAATGCTTCACTTCAGAAGGCCTTTATTAACCCCCCAGAGCTGTGTGAAATATATTTATGATCGTTGGATTTGGATGGAGACACTTTCGTCAGCTCATACTCTTTTGGTAATGCATAGTGCCATTATAAAGCTCGGATGTGTCAGGATATTTATTAATATTTCTCTGATTGTCTTCGTCAGAAAGAAGAAAGCCATATACATCTAGGATGGCTTGAGGGTGAGTAAAGCTTTTTGGTAATTTTCATTTTAAAGTGAACCAATCCTTTAAGTTAAACAATATTCCCCACTTCCCTACTAGCGTTGAGTGCTGTTCCTCATGTATACCATAACAACATATTTCCTCCTCCCTACAGAAGGATGTGTTCATATAACATCACAAAATAATTTACATTCAAAGGTTAACGTACAATTGTCTAATAGTATTATTGTCAATAAATAATAATAATAATTTCTTGGGACAAAGGCTTGGGACAGAAAAGGTAATTTCATGATGATACCTATTATATTGTTGTTGTTGTTGTTGTTATTTATTTATTTAAATTTCTTGTGCCAAGGTAAAAAAGATGATTTATTATTATTTTCTTTCTTATGACAAAGGTATGGAACTGAAAAAGACAATTTTACGATGAATGTTTAGTTTGTTCTATTAGCAGTTGTATAGAGATAAAAACATCTGCAGTATATTTGAGGACAAAGTATATTATAGAGAAAAACAGTTAAGTTCAGGATTTTTTTGTTGTTGTTCCACTTGTTTGATGAGTCACACTGTAAGATGACACATTTAGTCAAGCTGCCAAAAGCTGATTTCAGCCAAAAGTGATGAAAACTGATCCAGTCCTCATGCAGCTTAAATGGCCCATAGTTAAAGGCTTTGGTTTTTAAAGAACATTTTAAAATTTGGATTTCAACTCAAGTGGGCTGCATCCTGCAACGCTGACAAACAACCCCCATTTGTTGGGAAGGAAATTATAAACAATCTCACAATATCAACATACATATACACTAATATTTATTGCACATCAGACCCTTCCACTAATGTGGGTGGCAATTTGTTACCTGAACCAAATTAGAATACATTACCAGGTTTAAACCTTAACCCTTTTTACTACAAAGCCCACCTTTGGCCAAGACAATATTCAAAGTCTCTGCTTATTTAAAGGTGCCCTCGAATGAAAAATTGAATTTATCTTGGCATAGGCTAGTCAAATAACAAGAGTTCAGTACATGGAAATGACATACAGTGAGGCTCAAACTTCATTGTTTCCTGCTTCTTATATAAATCTCATTTGTTTAAAAGACTTCCGAAGAACAGGCGAATCTCAACATAACACCGACTGTTACGTAACAGTTGGCGTGTACGCTCCCAATTTTTGCATATGCCAGCCCATGATCCCAACATTATGAAAGGCATTAGACAAGGGCAGCCAGAATTAACGTCTGGATCTGCACAGGTAAATCAACAGACTAGGTAAGCAAGCAAGAACAACAGCGAAAAATGGCAGATGGAGCAATAATAACTGACATGATTCATGATATCGTGATATTTTTAGTGATATTTGTAAACCGTCTTTCTAAATGTTTCGTTAGCATGTTGCTAATGTACTGTTAAATGTGGTTAAAGTTACCATCGTTTCTTACTGTATTCACAGAGACAGGAGCCGTCGCTATTTTCATTTTTAAACACTTGCAGTCTGTATAATGCATAAACACAACTTCATTCTTTATAAATCTCTCCAACAGTGTAGCATTAGCCGTTAGCCACAGAGCATAGCCTCAAACTCATTCAGAATCAAATGTAAACATCCAAATAAATACAATACTCACATAATCCGATGCATGCATGCCGCATGCATGACGAACACTTTGTAAAGATCCATTTGCGGGCTATATTAGCTGTGTAAACTTTGTTGATGCACTGTTCAAGGCAAGCAGGTGTGGAGCAGGATAATTAAAGGGCCAGCGTACCCTAAATCGGCTCATTTATAATAATGCCCCAAAATAGGTAGTTAAAAAAATGAATTAAAAAAATCTATGGGGTATTTTGAGCTGAAACTTCACAGACACATTCAGGGCACACCTTAGACTTATATTACATCTTTTAAAAAAAGTTCTAGGGCACCTTTAAGCTTCTTTAATATAAATTAATAAACAAACTAAAAAATAATGTCAGTTTAATGTTGTGCATCTTTATTTTTTATTAAAGCTGCAGTAGGTAACTTTTGTAAAAATGTATTTTTTACAAATTTGTTAAACCTGTCATTGTGTCCTGACAGTAGAATATGAGACAGATAATCTGTGAAAAAAATCAAGCTCCTCTGGCTCCTCCCAGTGGTCCTATTGCCATTTGCAGAAATACACCGCTCCCGGTAAGAACCAACCAATCAGAGTCAGGAGGAGTGTCTTAGCAGTGTCAATCAAGCTCGTGTGCGCGCTGATCACACTCCTGTCATGCACAGCCATAGTGCACAGCAGGTGTTCAAATTCAAGATTACCGGTGTGCAGCAGCTTTGCTTATGGCGGACAAACAATCCAGTTTCGTACGTATAATACCCCATAAAGTGCGTATCATATGCACGCGAAAAACTCATTTTGGCGTATATATTCTACGAGATTACAAACTCGTACTATTGATACGCATTTTCGTGTGATCGGGCTCTATTAAGTCATGATATGCAGTTTTAAGATTTTTTCAGGCGAGAATGTGCTGGTTTAAAGCTGAAATTTGTGGTTAATTGATAAAGATAGCGCCTTTCTGACAATTTGATCTGACGTTGTCGGAGTTTTGAGATCCAGGCGATCACCGGACTCTCAGCGCTCATGTGCCCAGCCTAGAGCAGCCTTACCTCGGCTAATCCTTCTGACGTTTGCCGCTGGCTCCGTTTTGGCTGAGGGCAACGTGACGTTTCATAAATTTATATATGGCTATTTAACTTTTGTATCATACTAAAGCGCTGATTTTGTACGCTTGACTGAATTGTTTGCTTTATTTCTTATTGTATATTTTTATACCTTTTATAATGGCTATTATTGAACATTAAAACTGACATTTAACAAAAAGAGAAGGTTGTGTTTTATGTTAAAGCCTATTTCATTTAATTACAGTGAAGATGAGTATGCACAAATACTATTACATTTAATATGTTTGAAATGTAAACGAAAAGAGGCAGGGTTGGAGATAATTAATCACTCGTTGCCTGAGGCTATTATGTTTTTGTTTGTTTCTTTAAATAAAACGAAAAGAGGCAGAGTGGTTTAATAACAAATTTTGTTTTATTCTTGGCTAAAATATACATACAGAGATAACCGGAGAAATTTGCGTACTGTAACCGTTATATTATCTTACTAGCTATTTATTACTTATAGAAATAGTGCACTTCATATAGTTACATTACATGTATTGCAAAATACGTAATGTTTTGAGGACCAAGTTTGTAGTCAAAGTATGGGAAGGCCATAGTCAATGTAAATCAAATTGTTGATGTTTTGTTCCTATCAGTGAATGTGCCATAACTGTTTATCCGCCGTCATCGGTGGCCCTGCTTGCTTACCAGCCTGCGCGTTCACGGCAGGCTCCGTTGTGATGGGGAGGAGCTGAGGAGGGAGGGCTGTAGCGCAGCAGAGAGCAAGGGGGAGTGACCTGTGAGTTGTGCTTGTTCAAATTTTCTGGCTAAGTCAACGTTTTCTAAAAACTCCCTACTGCAGCTTTAAGTATTTTAAAGTTATGTTAATATAACGACATGTAAATAATTTTAAGACTTATTGGGGGCCCCTCTGGAAGTTTGCTGAGGCCCCCTAGTGGGCTCCTGTTTGAGAACCGCTGTTCTAAACCATGTTAAATGTATAATGAAATCAACAGCAGGTTAGTGCTGCGCTCTAAGAAAAGTTCAAAATATGCCCCAATGTACTTTTGATGATGATTTTTCACAGGTGTTTTACTTGTATTTTGAATCATGCATTGGGTTGTGTTGTGATTTTTTTAAGTTTGAAGGAACTGTCCATAAACTTAATGGGAAAAGTACTTGTAATTTTCTGCCAGAACATAATCTGTTTTTCTACAGATTTTTTTCTTAAAGTGTGCGGTTTTGTTACATATACAGGATGCGAACACTAATGGACATCATTTCTATAATTGTTTAGTAGAGGCTCTTGTAAGCTCTCCTATGGGAACTGCTTGAAACAGGAAGTCTGCTAATTAAGTTAGTAACTCCCAGTCCTACAGATGTTTACCTTCAAATTCTGTAGAACTGCACCTTTTTCACTAATGAAGCAAGTTTAGCTTTAACCTACAACAATGAGATGTACTTTCATCAGAGAGGACAAAAAAACTGATCAATGTCTAAGCTCAAAATGGACATTGATCACTTCCTTCTTGTGGTGAAGCTAAATAAAGTCTTTGTGGATGCTGCAGGTTGAGAACAGACATAGTAACAAAACTAAGCTCAGATTTACAGTCATTCAAATTACTGCTGCCATTTCTATAATGAACCAATGACACAACATGCAGCTGATAGGATTGTGACACTTGTGGGGTGTGGTTGTTATTTTCCTCCACATATTTTGAAAGACAGCTGCATGATAAAGCACATCGTAACTCTTCGTTTGCATAAATATTTAATGTTGCACAAGAGAGCTTCGCACAGCTTCAGTGTTTACATCAAATGCCGTTGCCATACCCGTTGTCGGTACATTGTCAGTGGCCGATCCTCCCTCTCGTCGCAGAGAGATTGTCGGACGCCTTTAAAGTCTACAACATGCAGCATCTGTGTGAGGCTGAGCAAGGCACGCCATGCAGGCAGAAACACAGGACAGCTGCATTTCAACTCCAATTAGGTAATGGGAGCTGACAGTGTCTGTGCCCAAAGCCTCGGTTCAAGGGGAGAGAAAGAGGGACTGAAGCTCTAACCCTACACCCCTTGAATCCCTTTGGGCCAGGCTGGAGATAGGATGCAGGCGGATCCTGCAAGTAACAAAAAAACAGTTGTGGGGAACCTAGCTGGAAGCAACCGTAGGTTTGAAGGTGTCACGATGAAATCATAGCGTAGACTCAGTGCAGCACAGGGCGAGGGAATTAATTGCTTAATTCACTTGGGTGAACTGCTGGTTTACACACCTAAATTAAGAGGGATTACGATTCGCTGAATCCATTTGATGTAAAGCTCTCGATCGGAGTGGAGCTTCTTACAAGGACATTAGAGGAGCTTTCTAGAAGGTATTAAGTCCTAAACCTCTTACACCTTTCTTTTCAAACTGTAATATGATGTTGGATTGTGTTGGTAAATGTCCATGAAATGTAATAAAAGGAAAAATCACTACTTTTGTCCTGGAAAAGGGAGGTTGTTGGCACTCATGTAGACAACAACAACGTTTATTACATTTTTGATTACAGGGGCAGATTATCGATTAATAAAGATGTATTTTGCACAATTCCTTGCACAATATTATGTTGTGACCTCAAAACACTTTAGTGCATGATTTGTAAACTAATACATTTTGACTTTTGTGTTACATAACCAGCTCCAGATAGAGTACAAGGCTTTTCTAATGTAGTAAACTTGCTTGGTACCTGATTCAACACTGCCCCTGTTCTGATAAAAGAGCTGAAAAACTTGAATAGGAAAGTTAAAATGGTGTGATTGTTTCAGAAAATGTGTTTTTATCTCATGTTATGACTCTATTTCCGGCAACGTGACAACGTCCTCATTGTACAACATCACTACTGGTATTTATGAACAACAACAGAGCTGATATTTTCTGACTTTACTTGTAATGTTATTTAAAGTACACTATGATTAATTATTTGCTGTAATATATATACGTGCAACATTTCAGCAGTGAATAAAATTATAAATGTTAGCTAGATTATGTTCATTACCTCTCTTGCGATGTTTGTTTATGCTGAAATATAATAAAATAATGGTTTGTATTTTTAAAAACATCTATCGCGTATCGTTATGTGTAGTGAGTTGGCTCACGTGATTCGCGTTTCGCGCTTCAGAACTTCCGTTAAGGGAGCATAGTGAGCATAGAGAGTGCATTGTGGGACTTTTCAGGGAGCGAACGTTTCAGTGCCCTGGATTGAGACAGCCCTTAAAATGGCCAACTTCCTGGTCAGTGCCCTGACTACTGAACTAGGGAGCTGATTGAGACACAGGGTAAGTCTCCTCAGCTTTCATTGTCAATTGAGCTCCCTATTGTTTCTGGCAACCCGCGTCTTTGAACGATGGGGCAGGGCAAACAATATTTTGAATTTGGACTGCAGTACCTATTTTGAACACTGGGTGTCATTATTACATAGAGCCCCTTTAAACAATTCAGCTCTTACAATGCTAATTAAAGGGTTAGTTCACCCAACAACTCACTCTAATTAAGCCATCCTAGGTGTATGACTTTCATCTTTCAGTTAAACACAATCAGAGTTGTATTAAGAAATATTCTGGATCTTCCAAGATACATAATGGGAGTGAATATAACCGAGATTTTGAAGTCCAAAAAAGCACATCCATCTATCATAAAAGTAATCCATACAGCTCCAGGGGGTTAATAAAGGCCTTGAAGTGAAGCGATGCATTGTTGTAAGAAAAATATCTGTATAACTTTATAGACTATAATCACTACTGTTTTTTGTGGCTTCAAAATATTGGTTACTATTCAATCCCATTATAAAGCTTGGAAGAGCCAGGATATTTTTTAAATATAACTCTGATTGTGTTTAACTGAAAGAAGAAAGTAATACCAAAGTCCCTTTAAGACAAGTAATTTTAACTTGGCGGCCATCTTTGAAATGCCTCTTGGGCATGCAAGTGCAGCTCCTATCTCTTTGAATGAGGAAACATCAATCACCAATGAAATCTGACAACAACTGTCTGATAAATTTTGTTTATAAACGCTCAAACTGTATTTTTCAGGCTGGATCAAGTTAATGCGCATGCGCAGTCATAAGTGCGCGTCTCTATATGAAGTGTGCATCTGACTGTTTCTATAGGAACCGGAGCTTCTAACGGCCGCTGCAGTGACTCGATGACTTTACCAATCGGCAATTGGCTCTTATTTAGAAGGCGGGACTTATTCCGCCATATTGCGCGTTGCACTTTCTCCCATTCAAAACAATACGAGTGACGCGTCTTGTGTTATTCTGTAGTCTATAGAGGTCATACACACCTAGAATGGCTTGAGGGTGAGTAAATTATGGGATCATTTTCATTTTTGGGTGAACTAACCCTTTAAATAAATCCAAACAATGCCAAAACATCAGGTTTTACTTTAAAAGAGCCCCAGGTTGCGCAACATGGAGCTTTTCACAGTTCCATGTTTACTCTTTCCAGGTATTAGTCACAAATAGATTAAGTTGCCTGAACGCCAATGCCTCACATTCCTGGCACGTGATATAGGTGTGCCCTTGGCCAACCCCATACACAGATGGGTCTGCTAGCGTCGGTTTTATCCACCTGTTGGCTTCGGCCTGCCAAGATTCAGGCACTGTCACTGTCTGGCCCTCCACAGTTACAGCTGTCACGAGCCTCCAGCGTGTCAGGCGTGCATGTGGTCAGAGGAGCTAAAGAGGGCAGAGCCTGAGCCTGAGCTGGCCGGTGTCTCCCACTGATGGAACGCAGCCTGGCTGTAGTCACTGCTCTAATAGGACAGAAGGGAACATCTGCTAAGGAGTAGACCAAGAAGAATAAGCAAGAAGATGTGAATTCCCCTTAATGATTTTTTATTAAAAAAGTTTGGGAGGAGCCCGTCACTCCTCCACCTCAACTCCTCACTCTCAACTTTTCTACCCCAACTCTGGGATAGGGACACATTCCAAGCTCTGCATGCCAAATACGCATATTTTACTACAGTACATTCGATTAGATGTATGTGTGTGAACTTGTGAAATAATTCAAGGAATAGTTCACACAAAATGAAAAGTCTTTCATTTTGTCCCAACACTTTATGAATTCCTTTTAAATATATTTTGAAGAACGTTGGTGTTAAACAACTTTCAAGCTTTCATTGTATGGGCAAAACAAAACAAACAAACAAACAAACAACAATTGAAATGATATTTAAAAAAAAAATGCATACAGTTTTGGAATGGCATGAAGGTGAGTAAATATTTTTTTTTTTATGTGTGTGTGAACTATTTAAAACTTTTCTTTCATAATGCAATGCAGTAATTATACTACACAACAATTCTACACAAAACATGTGTTAACTTAATCATTATTTATAAAATACTACTGACAAAATGTAATTAAAGATGCATGTTATGTGCTATCATTTTAACAACCGGTCAGTAACACTTACTGATTTTACCGGTGTAGTAATGTTGGATGGATGAATGGATATTGGATGCAGATCAGAAATGAGTTCATCTCTGTGTAAAAAAAAAAAAAAAAAATATATATATATAACACAAACATAATGAACATACTCCTAAAAACAAAATTCCAAGTGTGACTTTGAGCCATTTTGTAAAAAATAAAAGCATTTCAAAACAAACTTCCTAGTTAAGCATTTAAGCACACTAGTGTGATAAATTGTACAGAATATTTTTAAATTTTACTTAATATTGACTAAATTAACCAAAACTAATGCTTTTTTTCTGTCAAAAATTGAGGTGAATAAGCTCAGATCAATGAGTCCTATGATCAATCAGTCCAAAAAGATATACAAAATCTGTGCTAATTGAAATAAAACAAGCTGACAAAAAAGTTTGAATCCAATTTTTCGTGATAATATAGCATCATGACAGACGTGCAAGCAGTTTTAAAAGGCCGGTCATTTTTGACCAGGAACACCTAAATAGGTAAAGGGTTTTGAACACAGCACAAGGATTAAATCTCATCAAACATTAGAGTAATTTGTTTAAGAATTGGACTAGGATGCATTGCTTGCCATGTATGTCTTGAGTCACCTAAAAGAACACTTCAACATTTACACTACATAGCCAATGTTGTGCGTTTCTGATTCACTAAAAAATAACAGACACGTTAGATTAATTCGTTTGGGAATACTACTACAATGTTTTTTTGGTGTGATTTTGATTCACTAAAAAGACCCAATTTATCAGTGTCATTCATTTGGGAATTTTGCAATGTTGATTCATTTTCAGTGTTGCAGTTGCTATTGAATAAGCAGTGTGGTAAATGCTGCCAGGGTATTGGTACAGTACAATACTCCCTTGGCAAAATAATGGCAAATGGAAGCGGTTCTAAACAAGACCCGGATCTCCGTTTCCAACACTAAAGAAGAGACAGAAAAAGAGAGCGTGGGGAGAGAGATGGGGCTCTGGATGTCTGCCATGCGAGCAGATGCTGCACACAGGAGCACCTGGGTCTACAGCTTGTCTAACCTCCCCGTGCACAGACGAGCCAAAGAATCACACTTCTGAAAACCCCATGAACCAATGATAATTATCCTATATCGTATTTATAGCCCTTTTCGTTCATTGGCAGCTCCCAAGGTAATTTCTATTGTGGGAGGAAATTTATACACCTGCGTTGCATGGCAACTGTGTTAAGCAAGAATGCAACTTAACTGTAGACCTTTTCTTGTAGAGAGTTGAAACTGTGAGTTTAACCAGTATAAAGGATATACAGGACAAAAAGTAAATAATAATATTAATAATAAAAAAATTGAGGTAGAAAAAAAACACTTTGGTCTTCCTGGTTTACAAATTGATTTGAAATCGGGTTATCAACAAATTGTCTTGTTTGATCTGATTTAGAATTTTGATTTAATTGACTAGAAAGAAAGAAAGTAAGAAATATCATGCCTATATATCACTTTTTTATACATCACTTTTAAAATGTAATTCAGGGGATCTGTTACCCCAACTTAAATAAATGCAGGGTTGCAAGTTAAAAACTCAAATTTATTCTTTTAATTAAACCTTTTAAGTTGAAAACATTATTTTGAAGAGTTCTGTTTACATAATAATGCTGATCATTTCATCAACTTAATATCATTTGTAATTTAAACTCAAATTTCTGTATTAATTGGCTTAAAAAAAGTAACTTATTGAAACTGTCTTGATAACTTCGGAAATTAGGCAGTGGATATCTAGTTTCCAGCATGCTTTGCATAGAACTATAGGAGAATAAATGTTTAAATTAAGTGTTAATTTATTTGTTTTTAGTGAAGGGAAAGACCTGTTACTGTTTAATGCTGTTATATTTGACATTTAAGTGTTTCTGTAATGTTGAAGTTTTTGTGGTTACCATTGTGCTGAAGAGTAGATTCATGAAGGTAAACATTGACTCTATAAGCAATAGCTGCGCTAATGCCATGTGACTAGTAATATCTATACATGTTAAATAAGTTATGCTAGCATTTGCCATGATAGCTGTTGATTTGAACTGAAATAGATAAGATTAGCCTAATTGGTTCCAGGGCTAGAACTCTGGTAGTTGGAGCGACTTAATTTTTTTGATTAATCAACTTGTTGGTTGAATGTAAATTCACTCGAAGCTGTCATAACTCAAAGAAATTCCAAACTGTTGCGTTAAATTTTTTTTTTTTTTTTTTTTTTTGAGCCAACACATTATTTTTTAGAGTGCATTTACTTTTGCTGGAGTCACAAAGATTAAACAAAACATGTATGATATGCAGTTTAGGGGTACATTGCACAACTGCAAAAATCTAGCTCCAGTCTCCCTTATACATATTGCAATTTCTACCACATTTTGCACTTAACATTATAAAATACCATACTTTCATTCAATATGATTCTGACATCACTGACATAATGTTTCACATTCTGTATGATTTAAATTCACCACTGAGTGTGTGTAGATGCCCGAGTTGTGTTTGCTGTAAAAGAGGATTTCATTTTTTTCCCGAAAGTTTGTTCAAATTCCAGGTCGTTGTCCAGGTTGCCAGGCCTTTTAAGACGCTGCCAGCTCTCAAACCCTCAAATGCCCTTGGGAAAGTGAAATTCTCAGACCAGAAGCAATAATACGCTGTGCAGAAGATGAATTCGTAACACCTGTTTCACTCGTGTCTTTCAAAACAACCCCCACCACGTTTGAGGCTAACTTACACAAGGTTTTCTTTTAAAAGAGAAAATGGTCACATCTGGAGCTGGTTAGCTTCTTAACGTCAAACGCAAATTAACTTCATATGGTGTAATATGAATCCTTTGAAAATACATGTACATATATTAGCAGTTATTGCACTAGTGATTTATATAGGAAGCAAACATACTATTGTTTGTATTATGTAATTTCATCTAATTAGCAAATATATGTGTTCGTGTGTACATTAATGTTCAAAAAAATAATCAGTAAGATTTTTATTTTAAATAAATTAGTACTTTTATTGCACAAGGACACATTCAATTAACCAAAATTAGACTTTTACATCATTATAAAATAAAATCTAAAATATCTATAAAAGTGACTGCAACTATACAAATTTTCTTACAATATAAATATAATACAAATAACTGCACAAGGAAATACTGTCAGTCCATCCAAGTAGGGTGTTCCAGCATATATCCAAACATACAAAAAATGTACATATAAACATTACATACATATTTTACTAGATCAGGCTATTTTTTCAGAGATTACAGTTTTATGTCATAAACTATGGATATACAAATATTAAATATACATTATATATACACTTTATGGTACCACAAGCCTCAGATCTACAAATCATTAGAGAGGTGCATCAAAAAGTGTCAAGAAGTGACATCAGAGGAACAGTCAATGTTTCATGAAGGAGTCTTCTGCATTATTCACCACTTTCATCTTTTATGGAAATATGTCATCATACACTCAAAGATTTAACAGTGAGGTTTGTGAGAAGCATCGGTCACACCGAGTGGCATCTTGTGACCTTCTGATAAAAGAAGCCCTTTATTTGTTTGGACTGGTCTCTAATGAGATTGTGAGAGGTTGTCACATTTGTCAGATATAAGCGCGGACGTTTCATCAGGGCTCATGCTAAAAGCTTTCACGCAAACAAGCTTGTATATATATTATTGAAAATCCTTTCTGTGACTTGCACGCTACTTTGTGGGTTACGTCATCAATTTGTTTTAGAAAACAAGTCGCATATTTCCATAACCTATGAACATTTTAGTGTTTATTTGAGTAAGCAACATGTTTGTGAAAAATGGCCTCACTGAAAATAACAACAGAAAGACCCTTGTGGTAGATTACACAAGGGGCAAGGCAAGTTATTTATACAGAGCATTTCAGACGGTAAAGTACTTAATATAGGAAAAAGAGAAATAAAGATATAGAGAAATAAAGATCAGAATAATTTAAGAACATAAAATAGTTAATGAAAGAAATAAAAGTAAGTATGTATATATATATATATATATATATATATATATATATATATATATATATATATATATATATATATATATATATATATATATATATATATATATATTATATATATATATATATATATATATATATATATATATATAAACAGCTCTGGTAATGGATATGACAATGCTAATGTATTGGTCTTGGCAGAATAGATCTGCTACGCTGCTGCTGAATTGCTGCTGCTGCAGAGTAAGTACAGGAACTTGCTACTGCCAATACATACTCCAATATGCTGCTGTGAGTAAGACGTAGTGCAGCTGCACAAATAGCATATATCAATTACTCATAGCAGATCCATACAGGTGGAGCTGGGGAAGGTGGAGGGGTTTAGAAGAACTCTGAAGGGCGCTGCAAACTGCTCTAGTGAATGCCATTTAACTGTGTGAGCAACAAGCTCATTGGCTGCAGAAGTGACATTGACCAATCAGGTTGTGCCAAGTAGTTAACGCTGTAAATATCATCAGCTTGTGTTAAGACCCATCAGCCTGCGTCATCTAGAGTTTCATGACTGAACTATGTGTATATATATATATATATATATATATATATATATATATATATATATGTAGTTGATCTGGGTGGTGTGTGTGCACGCTTATCAGGGAGAAGTGCCTATACAAGGAATTCCACCCTTTATGACATGATAGGTCTTTTAAACAAATGAGATTTATATAAGAAGGAGGAAACAATGGTGTTTGAGACTCACTGTATGTCATTTCCATGTACTGAACTCTTGTTATTCAACTATGCCAAGGTAAATTCAATTTTCAATTCGATGGCACCTTTAACAGTGTAAATAAGTCAGAATGCATGAAGTAGCATTACCCCCCCTTAATATATTTAATTATTACAGGTTTGCGTAAAAGTCTGAGATTGCATTTCACTTTTTTTATTCATTTTGAGGAATACTGAATGTTTTGTGCAAGTGAGATGAGTAAATGCATGTTTAGTCTAGAACTACAATAACCATCATGTTCACTCGGCGCACACAACACCTCTGCACTTTATTTCTCTCAACATTGAGACAAGGAGAGCTGTCAGTCAATAAATGTGAAAAAGTAACTTGCATTACTTATTTAAAAAAAAAAATGTTTTATTTGTAAATTGAAAAAGTAATGTGTTACTTTACTAGTTACTTGAAAAAATAATCTGATTACATAACTCAAGTTGTAATGTGTTACCCCAACACATAAACTGAACAAAAATTTATAATATTTAAAATGAAAACATTGAGGTCAATTTGGACAAAAAAATGACATAAATTGAAATAAGATACGGCAGTGAAATCAGTAAAGCGCAGCTGAATTGTTTACCCCAGGAGCAAATACTGACACCAGAGGGATTTCTATAGCTCTATCACACTATGAAAACAGACATTGCATAGCTTCCATAGCAAGGACAATTGTTTAGCAGCGCGTCATAAAGGCTCCAGACTGTCAGTTGTTGTCATTTTGTGATCTGCCAAATGCTTTCTAATGTTGTAAATGAAACACTGAAGAAAGAATGTCATCAGAATGTACAGTTGACATCAAAGTGTGTTAACATCAGCCAGAATCTAGTGGAGCTGTGATGACAGATGAGTGGGCCACTCCGCTATGGGATGTTCCCGCTGCCAAGTCACAAAATCCTCTTGGCAGAGGCACGACTAAAGATGCCCTAAAAGATGAAGAGATAGCCCTCTCATTCTCTGTTTGCTGTCAGAGAAGCAAACTTTGTAAAGTAGGTTATATGGTGTCAAGTCATGGGAAATCATTTGCAATTATCTATCTATCTGTCACTCCATCCATCCACCCACCCACCCACCCATCCATCCATCCATCCATCCATCCATCCATCATCTTTCCACAGCCCAATTTGACCCATGACTTGAATGAATGAAGTCATTTGGAATATCGGACAGAATGGCAAATGCGCTAGACTGTTATTCTGACATCCCAGGCCATTTCCATGCTAAATGTTTAAGCGGCAGGTCCGCCTGAGGCAGCAGAGCACCGTGAGGAGGCCTTAAATGCCTTGTCAGATCCAAGGAATCTCATCATGAACCTGTTAGTGGAAACACCTGCCCACAGCAAAGTCACTTCAAGTCTCCCCTCAACAAAAGGCCTATTTCAAGACCGCCAGCAGGCGCACTGAGGAAAAACGACTCTGACAGCATAGGAATACGAGGAAAAGCACACTGAGATGCACTTTGACCTCTGTCCCAGTCTTTGGAGTTCTATATGAATGCATTTTTAATTTTTTTAGTAAGCATGTAACCTGTTTTTGGGTCTTTGAATGTGTGCTGTAAATTTATGATAAACAATGTTGTAAATTATTAATTGTATGCTTAAGTAAGAATAGATTTCATATCCTTTGTACTCTTTTCTCGTGATAGTACACAAATATAACTGCTGCAGTTTTGAAGAACGATATTTCTTATTGTCTATCGTACTTTTATACACCCTAATTAAGATTTTCAAAAATCCACAATGTTGTCTATCAACAGTAGGTATCTTGGCAAATTGGCAGAAAAGAAAGAAAGAAAGAAAAAAAAAAACAGAAAAAAAAGCATTATTAACTTTTATAAATATTGATGAAGAATAAATCGCTTTGGTTTCTAGATGTTAAGTGCTAGAAATATAACAAGCACGTCAAACCTATATTAGCAGCTTCAGCACAGAAGACAGATAAACTCTGGTTCATCACTGACATCTAGCGGTTGGAACGAGACCTGCAGTTATTTCTCAAAATAAAAGTGTGTTATTTCTACTGAATTTATGCTTTGAGCTATTTGTCCTACGCCCAATGAAACATTATTAATAATAATTATTACCTTTTAATACTTGTTTAACAATTTATTTGAATAACCAAGAATGATTAATTACATCTTCTTCTTATTATTATTAGTGCCATTACCAACCACAGTGACAACAACAACAACAACAACAACAACAATCTTTTGATTAGCGTTCCATAATAATTTAGTTTAACATAGTGGTTTTTAAATATTTTAGTGTACATATTTCATACTGTGTATTATCTCAGCAATTAAAAAAAAAAAGATTACAAAAGTATTTTATCTTGTTAGAATGTATGACTCTCTAATCTAGAATATACAAGATCAACGCCACACGTGATTTTTCATTGCTGTCTCCAGTCAGTAGCTAATATATTACTATAGGTGGCACCATTTCACCAATCTGGACTAACAAGTGATCAATTACAAATTGCAATCAAAATTAAATTAGGGAGTTGTTAATGGTTTTGATGTGCATGTGCTCTCCAAATATGTATCACATGAAATAACAAATAAATAAATATGGTTGATTTTTTGAAGTAAACTTATATGAACTTCCAAAAAATAATTCAGATTTCTTCATAGGCTTCTGTTATATGAGCCATTAAAAATAGTCAGTGATAATGAAGTTAGTGTAAAATCACAAAATTTAACATTGAATTTAAATCGCCTTCTGTCTGGATATTTAACAGCAGGGTACAAATCTTCTGTGACAGCAGTTGGTGCATTTTCATCTGCTATTATGAGAGGTGTGATACAATATAGTTAAATAAGAAAAGCTTTCCTTTATTAAAGATATTTATTAAAGGTTTATTCACAATCAGATCTCAATAATAGGCTATTATGATTATGAACTTCTGCATACAGATTTTATATGGGTTGTTCTATAATTTTGGGAACATTTCATGTCCATTGATGATAATAAATATCAAAAATCATCAATGTAAAATATTTTTTTCTGAATTTATATATATATATATATATATATATATATATATATATATATATATATATATATATATATATATATATATATATATATATATATATATATATATATATATATATATATATATTTTTTTTTTTTCAGAAAAAACTATTTTCTTCATAAATATATTTTATCCATTAGGAGATTGCATACTATCTCACACCAATATTTTATATTGTTTTTCAGTTTTCTTAAAATGACCTTTATGTCCCTTAAATTATAGTTTTTGCAATGTCCACAAGTGAGTGGGTCTTGTGGTCCAAATAATGAATAAAAAATGTTAAAATCAAGATTATCTACATTCAGTTAATTTCTACAATGTAAATACCTTAGAAAATAGATTGGGCCTGATTTTTTTTATAATTTATTTTTTAAATATTTAATTTTAGTAATGTCTGCAAAAAATCTGTCA
Source organism: Chanodichthys erythropterus (assembly GCF_024489055.1). Lineage (NCBI taxonomy): Eukaryota > Metazoa > Chordata > Actinopteri > Cypriniformes > Xenocyprididae > Chanodichthys > Chanodichthys erythropterus. The sequence continues at coordinate 24,429,926 of NC_090242.1, read as the reverse complement.
TCAAACACTCCCCTGAAAACTAAAAAATGTTTTATCCCAAAACCATGTGATCAGCATCATGTAATGTCATTTCTTCTGCTTTTTATGACATTCTCAAAACTATCAAAATTATCTTCAAAATAGAAATGTTATTGTTCTTAGTGACCGTGCTGAGAAAATTTTACACAAATACGTCCATAAAACAAACAAACAAAAATGTTCAGAAGTCTTTTAAAATAACTACTGTACATATGACTGAATTGTAAAATCCAATATAATCCAGCTCCAAAAACACTAATCCAGACCCACCGCTAAACAACAATCAAGAATTACAAATCAAGCTTATAATGAATCCACCAGCCATGCACACATATAGCAAACACACATATCTCTTGTTAGGGGTCCTGTGCTGTGGAGGAAATGCTGTAACCAACAAAAGTTGCTAAGTGATCCAGTCCCCATGGATAAGAGCATGAAGGTCTCTCCCCTGAGACAGCCATGTCTTACATGCAGTAGTGAACCCCACGTTAATGGAGAGAGGCTAAGAATGAAGGATCGTGGATTGTTTTTCACATCATATCCTTCTCCTCATGGGACTCTTCCATCAGTGTACTATAGCCATGTGCTCTGTTCTGTTTTGTAAGCTCCATTCACAGATAAGAATTGTGTGAATGCTATATATCTGTATAACATTTCTTGTCTTATTTGAGCTAATTGTTTCTGCCTAAAATTAATACATTGCTAACTGCATGGTTTCTATTATCTTGAACTGTTCATTTATGAAATGGACACACACTCTCCTCTACTAACAGATCACTCTAAACTGTAACGGTGTATGCAGGCAGGCAGATGAAGACACAGAAGAGTAAGGTTCCAACACTAAGTTTACTTATCATATAATCCAAACAGGTAACAATCCGAACAGATAGCAGGTAAACATACATGGAGACCGGACAAGGAGACCAGGAGAGGGAACAACTACAACTTAAGTAGTAAATGCAAACGAGGATAATAGAACACAGCTGAAACATATGAACTAATAATAATGGTAACCAATGTGATAGATGAGTGGTGGGAATCTGAACACATGACGATAGAAAACAAGAAAGTCCATAAAAAAACGAAACTAACTGAAGATAACTGTGCTCCCCTCCAGCATAAACATCATGCCCCCCTCCAGCAAGGCACGACTTCACGCCATAATGAAATGATGGCATAGGGAGGGATGGAGGGGACTTGGGAGAAGGATGTGGATGAGGCGAAGGGATGGTTTCAGGACATGGTGCAGGGATGGTGATGGCAGGAAGACGACACCCAGATGGAGGAAGTCCGATGGCGCAGACCCAGAGCTCAACAGAGCCGACAGTCCACGGCGGAGACAAAGGCGGGAAGATCCAAGATGTTGTAGGTGTGGCTGCCGACGTCTGGGTGACGACCAACGGAAATGAGCACCAAGGATCTGAAGATCTGTGCAGACCGAGGGCCACTGGAGACCTAGGCAATGTCTCGGTGACGAGCGTCGTAGGTGGAGTACCCGAGGACTGGGGTGACACCGGTGAGAATGAGGACTGAGGCGATGCTGAAGGGAGGAAGGAGCCCACTGCAGTCATAGGGTCGGAGGGTATGACCCGTATGTCCATGGCGTATAAGTGAAGTGACGACTGACCAAGGGGGAGCCGGTAGGACAAGGGTACCCGGTGAAGCCACTAGGCTGAGGGTCCCTGGTGGAGCCGAAGGTGGGAGCAGCCAGGACGGAGCCAACAGGTCAACGGCCCGAGATGGAGCCAAGGGATCTGAGGCCAGAGGCAGAGCCACAGGATCCGCTGCTGATGGTTTCTCTGCATCCCCGCAGGGCATCTCCAAGCTTCTAGCAGCAGCAGGGCTGGAGGACTGGCTGAGATCTGCGACGATGGAGATGACATGAGACTGTACATGAAGGTGAGTAGGGCACAGTCTACACATATCAAAGAAATGAGTAAATCACAGTCCATATCGCTCATAATGCTGTCTTTAAACAGTAATGAAGGTCCAACAGAAGAATTGTCAGAGCTGTCTTTAAACTGCGAAGAAGCAGTAGATACTGGGTGGGCTAGGGTGGGAGTCGATCCTTCCTCACTGGCGTCCAGCAGCCAGTCCTCAGTTTCTGTTTCCTCGGCCACTGATGTCATGGTCTCACACCCCTGGTCAGACTCGCTTAGGGGCTCCACTTCTAGGGTGATGGTGAACTCTGTCCTTTTGGCCTTGGTCTCTGGCTCACACGTCGCGGCGGGTGGTCCCTCAACACCTCTGGGGGGCTTTTGCGCATTCTCTGTGGTTGAAGGTGGTAACTTTGGCTCTGGTTCTGGCTATGTTCTGAATCAGGGCCGTACGCTCTCCAGACACCTCACGAATACTTACCTACAATTCAGTCTGGTGGTGTCTGGGAGGTTTATGGCATCATGAAAGTTCACCTCAATCCAGAATACGGTCATCAGTGTCTCGTTGTTGAGTTGGCAGATGACGGCAAGATGAAAAACTCAAGGAACTCAGGAAAAAAATCCATGCTCTCCTGAGCCACCTGGATGAACTTAGCATTCCAATCCATTTCTTGTGGTCCGATCTTCTGTAATTGTGTAAGCAGGCAGACGAAGACACAGAAGAGTGAGGTTCCAACACTAAGTTTACTTATCATATAATCCAAACAGGTAGCAGACTACCATACACACTGAGTATAATGAAGACCAGACAAGGAATCCAGGAGAGGGAAGAACTAAAAGGATTAGCTCACTTTAAAATGAAAATTACCCCAAGCTTTACTTACCCTCAAGCCATCCTAAGTGTATATGACTTTCTTCTTTCTGATGAACACAATCTGAGTTATATTAAGGGTGCCCTAGAATCAAAAATTTAATTTATATTGGCATAGTTAAATAACAAGGGTTCAGTACATGGAAAAGACATACATTGAGTTTCAAACCCCATTGCTTCCTCCTTCTTATATAAATCTCATTTGTTTAAAAGACTTCCGGAAAACACGCGGATCTCAACATAACACCGACTGTTACGCAACAGTCGGGATCATTAATATGTATGACCCCAATATTTGCATATATGTCAGCCCATGTTCAAGGCATTAGACAAGGAAAGGCAATATTCACGTCTGGATCTGTACACAGACAAGGTAAGCCAGCAAGAACAACAGCGAAAAATGGCAGATGGAGCAATAATAACTGACATGATCCATGATAGCGTGATATTTTTAGTGATATTTATAAATTGTCTTTCTAAATGTTTCGTTAGCATGTTGCTAATGTACTGTTAAATGTGGTTAAAGTTACCATTGTTTCTTACTGTATTCACGGAGACAAGAGAGCTGTCGCTATTTTCATTTTTAAACATGTGCAGTATGTATAATGCATAAACACAACTTCATTCTTTATAAATCTCTCCAACAGTGTAGAATTAGCCGTTAGCCACAGAGCATAGCCTCAAACTCATACACAATCAAACGTAAACATCAAAATAAATACTTTACTCACATAATTCGAAGCATGCATACAGCATGCATGACGGACATCTTGTAAAGATCTATTTGAGGGTTATATTAGCTGTGTGAACTTTGTAAATGCACTGTAATATAGTCGAGAGCTCGTGTGGCAGGGAGCACGCCATTTAAAGGGGCGGCGCTGCCAAAATCAGTGCATAGTTAATGATGCCCAAAAATAGGCAGTTAAAAAAAATGAACAAAAAAAAAATCTATGGGGTATTTTGAGCTGAAACTTCACAGACACATTCAGGAGACAATTTAGACTTATATTACATCTTGTGAAAAAGTATTCTTGGGCATTTTTAATAAATATCCTGACGCATCCAAGCTTTATAATGGCAGTGAACGGGAAACGAGTATGAAGCTGAAGAAAGTGCATCCATCCATCATAAACGTACTCCACACGGTTAATAAAGGTCTTCTGAAGCGAAGCGATGCGTTTGTGTAAGAAAAATTTCCATATTTAACAAGTTGTAAAGTAAAATATCTAGCTTCATATGCGACGTCATTTACATATTTTACTTTATATCTTATAACTATATACTTTATGCTCACCAAGGCTGCAACCCTATAAAACAGTAATATTGTGAAATATTAATACAATTTTAAAATAACATCTTCTATTTTAATATATTTTATGTATTTATTTATTCCTGTCATGGCAAAGCTGTATTTTCAGCATCATTACTCCAGTCTTCAGTGTCACATGAATCATGATCCTTCAGAAATCATTCTGCTGATTTGCTGTTCAAGAAACATTTTCACAATTTCTTAAAAAAAAAAATCTTACTAACCCAACTGATACACTGTCTGGTACTTACTGACATGTTGAAGAGTAGGCTATTATTAGCATATAGATATAGTTTCAAAGCCAGCAGACATGAACTAAAAGCAACAAACCTCCACATTTCATTAAACTTCTGAATTCATAATATACAGCAAATATAGTTCGTCCGGTCTCATTTCTGAGGTCGAAGGTTGGGCCTACGTTGCTAGTATTTAAGGCCTACTATAGTTTGCAGAAGGTCTGACTCGCAACTCTTCCCTCCCCTTCACTTTAACATGCAGGGAGCCACACGCAATTCGCTGTGACGAATGAGCGGGAAACCATGGCAACAGCAGGGAACGTACTCGGTTACTAACGTAACCTCGGTTCCCTGAGATACGGAACGAGTACTGCGTATGGGGAAAGGTCTCCCTTTTTCCCCGCTGCTGAAGCCTTTTTCAATAACGCAGTGTAACTGCACCGTCATTGGTTCACTCATAGACAAGTTGTTGAACCAATGGCGGCGCGGCATAGCTGCGCGGCCTATGGCGACAAAGCGCGCGAATATTCCCGCCGAAATGGGCGGGGTATAGGGCTATATAAGCAGGCGTTTCGCCATAGGATTTCAGTGTCAATCGACTGAAGCGACGACCCTGAGCCGCAGCCTCGTGGCACGGCAAGTGACGCAGTACTCGTTCCGTATCTCAGGGAACCGAGGTTACGTTAGTAACCGAGTACGTTCCCTTTCGATACTTCACTCGTACTGCGTATGGGGAACGAATTCAACCACGCCGTGCCACGGCTGGGAACGATATAGCTTGCATTTGGCCACCCAGAGGGGGGCAAAAAGGACAAGCGGAGGCAAAGCCTAACCGAACCCATGGTTACACTGAAGGAAGATACTTCCTATGGTGGCGTGAAGCGGGACCTGTTGGAAGCCGCTAATCACACCGACAGGACCCGAGCTTGTAAGGTCGGGACATCGAGGTGATAGAACCTGACAAAGGTGGACGGCGAAGACCAGCCGGCCGCCTCACAGATGTCTTGGATGGAAACTCCGTTGGACCAAGCCCACGAGGAAGCCATTCCTCTAGTGGAGTGGGCCCTGACTCCTATGGGGCAATTAGTGCCCAGTGAGGAGTAGCACAGGTTAATAGCATCCACTATCCAACGGGAAATGCGTTGTTTCGAGACCGGAGACCCTGGTGCGGCCGCCAAAACAAACAAAGAGCTGATCTGACTGTCTGAAAGACTGTGATCGGTCTATGTAGGTCCTCAATGCCCTGACTGGGCAGAGTAGCTGCAGCTCTGGTTCGTCCGCCGAGGGAGGAAGAGCAGAGAGCGAGATGACCTGAGCTCTAAACGGAGTTGAGAGCACTTTAGGGACGTAGCCATGCCTAGGTTTCAGAACGACCTTAGAGTCACCAGGCCCGAATTCGAGGCACGCAGGGTTCACGGAGAGGGCCTGCAAATCGCCAACACGCTTTACCGATGCTAGTGCTAGTAGCAGAGCGGTTTTTAGCGTTAGGGGCCTGAGGTCGGCTGAACCCATTGGTTCAAATGGGGCTCCTTTCAAGGCCCTGAGGACCAACGAGAGGTCCCAGGAGGGAATAGTGAGAGGGCGAGGGAGGATTCAAACGCCTAGCACCTCTCAAAAAACGGATCACGAGCCCGTTTCGTCCCACCGATTGGCCAGCAATAGGAGCGTGGAACGCTGCAATGGCTGCTACGTAAACCTTAAGCGTGGAAGGGGAGCGCCCCATTTCCAAGCGTTCTTGGAGGAAAGACAGTATGGAAGATACGTCACTTCCTCCACAGGGTCTATGTTGCGTGTTGAACACCAATCAACAAAGACTGACCACTTCTGGTCGTAGAGGCGCCTCGTAGATGGGGCTCTAGCCTGAGAAATGGTATTTAGGACGTCCTCGGGGAGGCTAGTCGGCTCCCATCGAGGGACCAGAGGTGCAGAGCCCAGAGCTGCGGCTGTGGGTGCCAGATTGTTCTGTTTGCCTGAGAGAGGAGGTCCCGTCTCAGGGGAATCGGCCACGGGGCTCTTAGAGAGAGCCTGAATAGCTCTGAGGACCAAACCTGGTTCCTCCAGAGCGGGGCCACCAGAAGGACTCTGTGCTGGTCTTCTCTGATACGCCTGATGACCTGGGGGATCAGTGCGATCGGAGGGAAAGCATAAAGGAGCGTGCTGGGCCATGTGTGGGCCAGAGCATCTACTTCCTTCGAGAAAATGTTGGGCAATGAGAGTTGTCTTCTGAGGCGAAGAGGTCTACCTCTGCCTTCCCGAAGAACTCCCAGATCGTGAGGACCACTTGGGGGTAGAGCATCCACTCGTCGGAGGGGGATGTTGCTCCGTGACAACATGTCCGCACCCAGATTGTTCCTGCCAGGAACATGAGTCGCTCTGAGCGACTGAAGCCCTCGGAAGAGCCCATTCCAGCAGACGTTTCGCCAGAGCGCATAAGCGGCTGGACGAAAGACCGCCTTGGTGGTTCAGGTATGACACCACCGTCATACTGTCTGACCGAACTAGAACATGACGTCCCGTCAAGTAAGCCTGAAAGAACTGAAGGGCTTTCATCACTGCTAGCATCTCTAGACAGTTGATGTGTAAATGGCTTTCCTCGTGGCTCCACTAGCCGAAGGCCGGTCTGCCCACGCACACAGCGCCCAGCCCAAGTTGGAGGCGTCTGTTGAGAGCACCGTCCTCCGTGAGACCGCCTGTAAGGGGACTCCGCGTTGGAACCATACTGGATCCATCCAAGGTTTCAGGGCTAGAAGACAGGCCCGATTGACCTTGAGACATAGGCGGCCGTGCCGCCATGCGCTGGGAGGAACCCGGAACTTCAACCAGTACTGAAGAGGCCGCATCCGAAGAAGGCCTAGCTGCAGCACCGGGGAGGCGGAAGCCATCAGCCCTAGCAGCCTCTGGAAAACTTCAGAGGGAGATAGGCTTTGTTCGTGACAGATGCCGTGAGCTGCTGAATTGCCAGGGCGCGCTCTGGCGAGACTACTGCCGTCCATACGGACCGAGTCGAAAACTGCTCCCAGAAACGAGATTCGTTGAGTGGGGCATAGCGAGCTCTTGGCTAAGTTGACCCTGAGACCCAGGCATTGTAGATGGCTGAGGAGCACGGATCTGTGGCGTTCCAGCTCGTCTCGTGAACGGGCTAAGATGAGCCAGTCGGCCGAGATAATTCAGAACCCGGATTCCCATCTGTCTCAGAGGGGAAAGCGCCGCGTCCATGCACTTGGTGAAAGTGCGGGGAGCCAGAGACAGCCCGAAGGGCAGGACCGTATATTGGTATGCCACCCCTTCGTATGCGAATCTCAAGAATCGTCTGTGACGGGGGCTATCTGGATGTGAAAATACGCATCCTTCAGGTCCAGCGAGCAGAACCAGTCCTCGGGGCAAATGTGCGCGAGGATCTGCTTCTAGCGTCAGCATTTTGAACTTCCGTCTCGTGAGGGAGTGATTCAAAAGCCTGAGGTCTAGGATGGGTCTGAGACCGCCATCCTTTTTGGGGACCAGAAAGTAGCGGCTGTAAAAGCCTGTCTCGCTCTCTGACGGAGGAACCATTTCCACAGCTCCTTTTTCCAGCAACGACATGACTTCGGCCCGGAGGACATGAGCGTCGTCCGGATTGACCGATGTTTGAAGCACCCCGGCGAAGCGGGGGGCCGTCCGTGCAAACTGGAGCGAGTAGCCCTGGTTTACGATCCCCATGACCCATTCTGACACATCGGGGATGGCCTGCCAGGCCTCGGCCCGAGTGGCTAGGGGTTGAATAATGTTGGGTGACAGACCGCCGTTGAGAGGGTCGTACACCGCGAGGGGTGGAAGAGGGAAATTTGCTCTTTTTGTGATGAGGTAAAAATTTGTCCGCCGTGAAAACGGCGTTTGGAGTGGGCGCAACAGGTGTGGGCCCAGCTGTCACTTGGAGTATGTTTCCCACGCCCGGAAATAAACGAGGCGGAGGGGAAATTACCCGTGGGAGCTTTTGGGGTGGTCCGGTCGTAACGGGACGGTCCCCCATCCTCTTCCTGTCCGACGAATCAGGACGACTTCGGAGGCACCGGGTCCAGCACAATCCTGGGCCGGGGTCCCTGGCGCCTCGGGAAGGGAGGGCGCTTCGCAGGGCGCGAGCGCTGGCGATGCTCCTGGGGCGGCGCTGCCTGTGTTGCAGGTGGGGCTGGTTTGTTCTGCTGAGCCGGCGCAGTCCTGGGGCGGCTAGACGCAGAAGCGGAGCTGGAGCGCTTAGGGCAAGAAATGCCTCATAGCCTGAGACGATTTCTGCGCGGCAGTAAAGCGCTCAGTGAAGCCATCCACTGCAGGCCCGAAGAGACCAGAAGGCGAGACCGGGGCGTCTAAGAAGGCCGTCTTGTCTAGGTCTTTGATCTCCGTTAGGTTGAGCCACAGGTGGCGCTCCAACACGACCAGGCTGGCCATGGAACGACCGATGGCCTGGGCCGTAGCCTTCGTAGCTCGCAGGGCAAGATCCGTGGCGCTGCGGAGATCTTTGAAGGCTGGCGCGTCGATTCCAGACTCATCCAGAGAGCGGAGGAGTTTGGCCTGGAATGCTTGAAATATGGCCATGGTGTGGAGCGCAGAGGCAGCTTGGCCCGCCGAGGTGTAAGCCCGTCCAGCCAGAGTAGAGGTGGTCCGACAGGGCTTGGAAGGAAGGGCCCTCTTCGTCTTCCAACCCACAGCCGCGGGAGGACAGAGGTGAGCAGCCACCGCTTCATCTAGGGGTGGCAAGCGCTCGTATCCCTTCTCCTCGGCGCCGTCGACGGCGGTGAGGGCGGAGCGGTGCGTAGTGTGGAGGCGGGCAGAGTAAGGAGCGCGCCACGACTTCGTCAGCTCTTCGTGGACCCCAGGAAAGAAGGGCGCTGAACGCTGGCGAGGTGCTTGGCGGCGGCCTGGCAGAAACCATTCGTCCAGGCGGCTGCGAGACGGCTCCTCTGGAGGGGCCCACTCGAGGTCCAGCTCTTCAACGGCTCTAGACAGGATGCGGAAGAGCTCGGCATCCATGCCCTGGCCATGCTCGATGGGTTCCAAGGGAGGCGGTGGAGCGGGGTCTTCCGGCTCGCCAGCCCATCCTTCCGCTTCGGAAGCCGCAAGAGACATGGAGTCGTCTTGTTCGTCGTCTGTTCCCCCGAATGAGACGAGGTCACTCGCTTCTGCGGAGGGACGCTGCTCAGGGCGAGAGAACAGAACTGGAGAGAGTTCCCTGGGAGGAGAGGGCGAGGCACGCGGGGGCTGGGCCGGCGTGAGCTCGCTCAACTCCTGGCGCTGAGTCGCTCTACCCCGCTGTCTTTTCCTCGCCGGACCGCGGGAGGAAGGAGACGGGAGGGCGCGAGCGGCGAGATCGCCCTCAGTGAAGAAGGCGACCCGCGAGCGCAGGGAAGCGAGACTCATACACTCGCAGTGCGGGCATGAGTCTCCAGCGAGCGCGCCGTCTGCGTGGGGCTTGCCCAGGCAAGCGACACACTCGCTGTGTCCATCGTCGTCGTGCAGGGGGCCCTGCAAGTACCACATGAGTGGCGGGGCATCGTGAGACGCCGCTGCCGTGAAAACGGCAATTGGGTGGCTCTTTTAGAGCGGCGAGGGCCGCGGAAGCTCTTAAAGCGGTGAAAACCGCTGAAATCGCTCTTTAGAGCGGCGTTTAAGCCGCGGATGAAGCTCTCAGGCGGCGCGCGCCGGAGGGCGGCAGGGGACGCACAGGAAGCGGCCGGAAGCGGGAAGCGGGAGGCGGCGGCTCGGCGACGGCGCTAGAAGCTGCAGTCCGCGAGGGCGCCGGCGCTTTCTTCCACCGGCGAGTCCAGGCGAGTCCGCTGCGGGAGCCTCTTCAGACGGCGGCGAGAGCAGAAGGCGGCGAGCTTCTTCGGCTTCAGGCGGAGATCAGCGAAGAGAAGTAGATGTCGTCGCTGAAGGAGAAAACACTGAAATCCTATGGCGAAACGCCTGCTTATATAGCCCTATACCCCGCCCATTTCGGCGGGAATATTCGCGCGCTTTGTCGCCATAGGCCGCGCAGCTATGCCGCGCCGCCATTGGTTCAACAACTTGTCTATGAGTGAACCAATGACGGTGCAGTTACACTGCGTTATTGAAAAAGGCTTCAGCAGCGGGGAAAAAGGGAGACCTTTCCCCATACGCAGTACGAGTGAAGTATCGAAAGGGAACAAGCGGTTTGCCGTTCTTTAGCTGTACGATCAGAACGACAGTTTGGCTGACCAGCAGAGTGCTAACGGTGGGACGGCAGATTGATTCATTGTTGTGAATCATCTCTGTAGGTCTAATGAGCGTGTTCATTTCAACACCTCCTTAGAACATGAGAGGGAGTCCGGTACAAGGAGGGGGGGAGGGAGGGCTTTCTGTGACTCACACTGGACACGGAGGAGCTGAAAAAGGTAGCTGAAGGTTTCTCTGTCATCCACATCCCATTACTATCAGATTGCTATGAGGAGATGAGATGTTTTCTGACTCATGGTGAAGTGTAAGTACTTAATGTACCGAGGGCAGCACGTATTGGCGTAGGGACGCTTAAACAATGACGATACAGTGGGGTAAGTTGTACAAGGCATCAGCATAAGGTGTGGGTTGTTTGTGGGCAGAAGCTAAGAAGAACGTGTCATTCAAATAGGAACGTGAGACCTTTATACTACAGTATATTACAATTATGCTGATGCTTTAAAAGGTAATAGATGATCATCCTACACACTGCACATTCACTCCATGACCATGAAATCATGTTTTCAACATTCTGTTAAATGCTAAGCCCTAATGTCTAATGAAGTTTATTAAATATCATTAGCTTTATTTCATTTTTTTATGTGGTTGGGAAAAAAGCCACTGATTTTTTACGTTCTACAACTTTGAAATCGTAAATAAAACAAAGATTATAGCAGTACATTTTACAAGAAAATAATTCAGTTCTACTAAAAAACTCACATTTAATTCAGTGTATTACTTGCTATTTCTTCTTTATTCACTGTATGATGTTAGACGGTGCTAGAATATCAAATGTGTTGCTAATTTGTATTGAAAGCTCTTTAAAGCAGTATTCCCCAAATTATGATTTAAATTAAGACAAATTCTCATTGACAAACTGGAATTCAATGTGACAGTGACAGAGTTCAACAGTGACTGGCTTTTGGAAGTATTTTCACATCTGCTTGTTTAAGGATTAGTTCACTTTCAAATTAAAATTTCCTGATAATTTACTCACCCCTATGTTGTCCAAGATGTTCATGTCTTTCTTTGTTCAGTTGAAAATAAATGAAGGTTTTTTATGAAAACATTCCAGGATTTTTCTCCATATAGTGGACTTCAATGGAGCCCAAATGGTTGAAGGTCAAAATTACAGTTTACAGCGATCCCAGACGAGAAATAAGGGTGTTATCTAGATAAACCATCGCTCATTTTCAAAAAAATATTTAAAAATAAAAGTTTTAACCATAAATGCTCATCTTGAACAAGCTCTCTTCTTCTTCTCTATTTGAATTCCAGCAGTGTAGACACTGCTAAGCGTATTACTGCCCTCCACAGGTCAAAGTTTGAACTAAATTGTCATATACAATATGCTAGTGCAAGTATATAACAATTAGTTCAAACTTTAACCCTGTGGAGGGCAGTAATACACTTAGCAGTGTCTACGCTGCTGGAATTCAAATAGAGAAGAAGAAGAGAGCTCGTTCAAGATGAGCATTTATTGTTAAAACATATAGAAGTTTTTTTTATCATTTATAATAAAAAAAAATCTCATCTGGGATTGTGTAGAATGTTTTGAAGCTGCAATGAAACTGTAATTTTGACCTTCAACCGTTTGGGCTCCATTGAAGTCCACTAAATGTAGAAAAATCCTGGAATGTTTTCATCAAAAACCTTCATTTCTTTTCGACTGAAGAGAGAAAGACATGAATATCTTGGATGACATGGGGGTGAGTAAATTATCAAGAAATTTTTATTTGAAAGTGAACTGATCCTTTAAGTCTGACATCATGTGGTGCTAACACTCACAAAGTGAGAACTACTGAAAAAATCATGATCCTGACCTTTATCCCCATAGCAAAATCTTGTAATCTTATATTGTTAAAATATTGGTGATTGGGATGGCTTGAGCCTGGAGATTATAGTCTACACTGTGAGTTTTTGAAAGCTTAGCTTAAATGTGCACTATTAATGAATAGTTCTGTTGAGATACAGCAGCATTCAAAATTAAAATTGCAGTGGATGCTTGGACTCAGAAACAGTATTCAATATGTTATGAGTTACAAAGTTTAACATGTGGATAGACAGTTCATCAATAGAGCTTTGAAAATAATCAATATTTCATTCAAAGCAAAAACCTGTAAAAAAAAAAAAAAAAAAAGATTGTATATTTTAACAGGGTCACTGGATATTTTAGGGTTCAAAAAAGTCTGAGAAGTCCTGCATTAAGGCATTACTGAAAGCTCTGTGATTTCTCAGAGAGCAGAATTAAACTACCTTCTCACATTGTTTGTGTGAATAAAGAAGTCTTCTTATGGACCCCACTGTGAGAGGTCATGTCTGTGGGCAGATAAGTAAATGGACAGAACAGTCATTCAGTGAGTCACCAAGACCCCCTAATGTCCACTACGTCTTCTAACAGATTACAACACCACCGCCCACAACAAAAAAGACCACATTCAAGAACACTATGACAGTAGATGACAAGGGTGACATTTTAGAGCATAGATTTGCCAAAACAGTTTAAAATGAATGCAACGTAACTGATATACTACAGTTGCAACACAAATATCAATATCTTGGCACAGCCCACTATAGCTTAGATCTTTTCTCTGTAAGTGTTAAAGGGGACCTATTATTCCACTTTTAGATGAATATAAGTGTCAGGTGTCCCCAGAATATGTCTGTTACATTTCAACACAAAAGATCATTCAATACACCATGCATTTTTCAGTGGAAGCAAAACCATGCTGTTTTTGTGCATGTAGCTTTAAATGCAAATGAGCTGCTGCTCCCCACCCCCTATCCAGAACAGTGCTGTGCCTTTACAGCTCATGCCTAGGACTCTCTAGCAAAAGCTAACAAACAACATCTGTTTGGTTTGATTATCATCTTTAAAGCGGTCATGCTCACGTGACATTGCAGTTCTTTGTTGTCATGAAAGTTTATTTGCCAGCGTTTTCAAAGCCTAAACTTCTGATATATGCGCATACAGACAAAGCACACGCACAGAAAGCTGGCAGAAGGCACGTCCTGTGAGTATTAAACAAAGTTCTCGCTAAACTGTCAAATACACACAAGGATATGTTGAAAACACAAAGTTCACATAAACACAGTCTGTTATGTGTTTGAACGTAAACAGCAGGGAAAGAAATCACATGTTAGATCTGTTTATAATGCAATACTAATCGACATAACATAACATTAATTACAGTAGAATACTACAACATATTATACTGTCTTGCTCATTCTGTGATAAGAAGCCACTTCAGACCCCAAATGAAAGTTATTTCAAACACTCGACTGACGTTATGAGGTGAGTTCAGAGTAAAAATATGTAATGTTTGCATTTCAAATCCACATCGCAAGTGACTCAAACTCAGAGCTAGCAGAGATGTGCACACTGCTGCTCCTCAATATGAAACTATGTTTAGCACATTATAAACATCTATATTTGAGCAGATATCCACAAACTGTACAGTATTTCACAATAAACACTGGTCTAAAGATTCTAATATTCATCATGTTAAATATGTAAACACTCATACTAGTACATTTATATCGTACTGTTTTATACTATAGAGCGTAAAAACAACCTTGTGTCGTACAACATTTATATTTATTTTAACATTTAGCATTGAAAGGTTGCCTACCTGCTTATATATTTAATATTTCAACATGTTTCTGTCAATTTCACACATTTTAGTCTGGAAGTAGTTCAACTAGAAGAAATGTCAACCTGGTCTCATGGAAAGATGTACCTGTGGGAATGTTTTCACGAGTAGCAAAAATAGAGTACCTCAGAGATGATGTGTTTTTGTAGGCCCACCTGGAAGTTAGCGGCGCACGGGTTTCCTCGATGGAAAGCCTATGCATTTTTCCCATAGATTTTTGGAAAATCGCAAAAAATAAGCTGTGTTTAACAAAGGGTTATGACACTTACATGTTTTGTCTATCAAGATAATCTACAAGTTAACACAACATTTATACATTTTGAAGCCTAAATAAAGTCGTCAGATATAAAAAGCTAACAGTAGGCTATAAACGGACCACAGCACACCATGGTTGCGGATCAATGTCTCCACCACCAAGCTTCCTCAAACTTTATTTAAAAAAACAACGTTATTTAAAAATATGCTCACTGATTATGATCTGTGCTGTGTATGATTACTTATCCACTTTTTTATGAGAAGTGCTGTTCAAATGTCCTGTTTGTCTAAAGTCCCCGCCAAAGGAAGTAGTCCCTTTTAGCAATTTGTTAGCAACCGCCGTTTTTAAGACACAATAAAGGTTTAAAAATCACAAACGGGTTATAACTGGTGTGTTTTATGTCATAGATCAAAACGTGAAAGTTTTTAGAGGCTTTGTTAACTACAGACCTTATTTCAGGCGATTTAGCAAAAACCCAGTCAAAAAAAACGAGTCAGATTATGGTTAATTTTTATGTCACATTTGCTTTGTTAACACTATTGTGTAGTTTTAGGTGTAGTGTTGGTGGTATGTTATTTTAGAAGTACCACCCTAGAATTGACATTTTACAAGATGCAATATAAGTCTAAGCTGTCCCCAGAATGTGTCTGAAGTTTCAGCTCAAAATACCCCATAGATTTTTTACTATACCATATTTTAACCGCCTATTTTGGGGTGGAATTAAAAAGTGTACACCTTTAAATGCTCGTGCTCCCAGCCCCCAACTGTTGGGGGTGTACATATTAATGACCCCGACTGTTGCGTCACAGTCGGTGTTATGTTAAGATTCGCCTGTTTTTCTGTGGTGTTTTTCACGTATGAGTTTTACATATGAAGGAGGAAACAATGGTGTTTGATGCTCATGGTATGTCATTTCCATGTACAGAACTCTAATTATTCAACTATGCCAAGGTAAATTCAATTTTCAATTCTAGGGCACCTTTAAAAAAATAATGGCGCACTACACTTTTAGCGCCACTCACCTGACCAAATTTCAAATCAGAACTGCGGTGATTTGGTTAAAAACAAATGTCATAAAAATGTACCATACGATAAACGTTCATGTTTATCTGTTCCGGCAAAAAAATAAACATGCTTTCAGTGCCACTCAGTGGACAGTTCACATCAAAACTGTAGTGATATGTACGTATGGGTAGGTATTTTGCGACTCACGAAAATGTTCCCACAGGTACTTTTTTCTAATGAGACCAGGCTCAAAAATGTGCACAATTTTATGTAGTAACAAATAACACGTTAACTAATGAAAGTGAAAATACTTGCAGAAATGACATCCTCCACTGGATCAATTGCATTCTTCTTCTTCTGAGGAGGAGGAGGTAAATTCAAGGCTTATTCCTCACAGCGCATCTTCTTCCAAACTCACTGAAAAGCAGAGGAATCTGTTGAAGCTTGATGCTTTGTTTATTAAGGTGATTGGGACGTTTACAGGTTTGCGTGCCTCATGTGCAGAGACGGGAGAAACTGTACCTCTCATACGGATTACATAAATAGATAATACTTGTTTAAAAGTAGACACTTCAAGCTTTAAGACATCTCTCATGTCTGTGTGGCAAGTATTCTGTGAGTTTCATTTAATTTTTGTGACGCGTTTCAGAAAGAAGTTTGCAGAGACTGAGACGACAGAAAGCGCACCTTGTTTGTTTCCTTTATTTTACAAAAGTTTTGTTCTTGAAAGTGTAGGCCTACACAAATAAAAGTCCCTTTACAGTTTCTAATGATGTATTACACTTATGTGTATGACCAAAAAATGATGGAGTATTTTAAGTTTTTTCAGCTGTAATGAAGAAAAAATCCAGCAGGCCACATTCGTCGAATGTACAGGGACCACTACATAGAGAACTTGTTGAATGGAACACAGCTCATGTTTAAGCTATAATTCTGAATGGCGCATACAAAACATACCCCCCCCCCCCTTGACTTTGGCCATTTCTAATCTCCAGATATGCAATCATATCTTCAATTATTTTCTTTATTCAAGCAAGCACCTCAATGGCCCCATTTGCAGAAATGACAGGACAGTATTTGCTTGCCGCTTATTGAAGCACTTAGGCGCTGTGGGGAGACAGCCTTGTTAATATTCCACTCAGTGGTCAGACTCTTGTGAAAGATCACAGCAGATAAAGCACAGTGTTGTGTAAAAGTGATGCGCTGTGTCACTAACAGGGTTGCGGGATAATGAAGAAGACTCTCCTTGACAGTGTCCTCTCCTTTCTTCCCTCCTTCTTGGGAAACACTCCTCATGTTTTCCTTTCCTCAGCACTAATCCATGGAGCGTACACTTCATAGCCCACAATTACAGTGGATATTACACTGAACCTGCTGAGAACTAAACATGGAGCCCAATGATTGAAAAAACCACCATGTTGCCCAATTAGAATTTCAACAATTGTTTCTTGCTACTCCTGTAAAGCCTTTTAAGTGTTTCGAAAAACCTTCAGCTGAGCGTGTGAGCTCAATTATCATTCAAAAAAAAAAAAAAAAAAAGGACAATTATAAAGCATTCTAAGCACAGTGCATAGGCAATGAGACATGCACATGGGGGCAATTATAGTGCATTACAGACTTTTTTTTACTGTAAAAACATTCATTATCCCACGCTCCATTTACCCACAAAATATACATTCAATCTCACTAATAGGATGCCTCTGTTTACAACTATAAAGGGACATTTCCAGTAGAAGAATAAACTAGCTAAATATTTCACCATCTCATGGACTCACCATCAACAGTGTAATTATAAATGTAATTACAGAAATTAATTACAGATGTAATTACAGGTGTTTTTAAAATATAAGTACATTGTAAAAACATGTATGTACACAATAAGTGCATTGTATCAAATGATTAATTTATATGTAAAGTCCACTTAATATAAAGTGGGTCCATATCTGCTAACAATTTATTTATATGCTCCCTCAACAGACATTCTACTAAATATAAGATTTCTACTTACCCAAACCCTAACGCTTAACTTTAACCTAACAGTCTACTAATACTCTAATGAGAGTTAGTTCAAATGTAGTTGCAAAGTTTTAGTTTGTAGAATGTCTAAAGTGGACCATTGAAATAAAGTGTAACCAAAAATAGTTAAAAAAAGATGAATGTTGTAATCTTCATTTTTAGTTTTTTATGTTTTTAATTATAATTATGTTAATATAACTAAATGCAAATCATTTGAATAATTTTAAATAATTTTGAATCATTTTAAATAACTTTAAGACCTACATAAATAACTTAACTCCCTCTCTGGAAGTTTTCCACCTGGTTGAGATCCACTGAAATACATCTTGCCCATTTTCCATTAACAACAAGGCTGCGACTGTATCTGAAATACAAGTTCTGTCATGAAACTCTAGATGGCGCAGGCTAATAGGTCCTTTAGCACACCATCTAATTATCACATCAATATCTATAGGTCACAGATGATTGGTTCCTGCTGTACTAGTAGCCAATGAGCTGCGTGCTTAATCTTTAAATACATGAGTTAGCATTGCTTAGTAGCGCAGCGTGCTTCAGAAACCCTCCACCTTCCCCAGCTCCACCTGTATATATCTGCTACCGTTATTCATTTATGCTATATTGTACAGCAGCAGCATGTCTTACTTGCTCACAGCAGCGGGTCGTGTATGTATTGGCAGTAGAAAGTCCCGTACTTGCTCAGCAGCAGCAGCAGCAGCAATAATCAACAGCAGCAGCAGCAGCGTAGCAGATCTATTCCGCCAAGACCAAAAATATCTACATTGTCATATCCATTACCATACCAAACACTCAGAGAGTTGTCATGACAGAAATTGTATACTTCTCTACTATATAGTATGCAAAAAAAAACAGTTTGTGACAAACAAAGTATGTCCGAATTCACAGTACACTTAAAAGAGTAGGCAAAAAGTACCCAGATGACCTATTACATTTATCAAGATTCTGAAGTGTGCATACAATGGACACTTTACTATCCCATGAGGCCACGGTAGAAGATTTGTCATGCTGGTAGGTCACATGGTAATGACAGCATGGGGAATGTAGTAAGTCCGGATTACATTCATACTACACAAACTCATACTATATAGAACATACTTTTTTAGCGGTCGTGAAGTAATTACTTATTCAAAACCTACTCAGGAGAGTAGGTATGGCTGCCCACTGCTTCGGGTGTGTGTGTCCACAGTTTGCAGTGTGTGTTCACTATTCACTACTCCTAATGTGTGTGCACTAACTAAATAGGTTACATGCAGAGGACAAATTCCGAGTATGGGTTACCATACTTGGCCTTTACATGTCACTTTCACTTAAAAAAAAAAATAGAGAGAGAGAGTATACGATTTTGATTCAAAACATTTTTTAGCTTACCAATCTAATGACAAAAAATAGATGAGGAGATTCAAAATTCCTGTTCAATACTGAGAAGAACAAGAATCAGAATCAATAGAATCAGTGTTCAAATCGAGGGGGAGATGGAGAGGTTTCAGACCCCCTTAAAAGGGATAGTTCACCCAAAAATGAAAATTTGATGTTTATATGCTTACCCCCAGTGCATCCAAGATGTAGAGGACTTTTTTTCTTCAGTCGAACACAAATTATGATTTTTAACTGCAACCGCTGCCATCTGTCAGTCAAATAATAGCAGTGATTGGGAACTTGAACAATAAGAGTCGAAAAAACTTCCATAGACAAATCCAAATGAAACCCTGCGGCTCGTGACGGCACATTGATGTCCTAAGACACGAAACGATCGGTTTGTGCGAGAAACCGAACAGTATTTATATAATTTTTTACCTCTAATACACCACTATGTCCAACTTCGTTCAACTTCCGGTTAGTGAGGTCTGATCGCGCTCTGACAACGGAAGTGATGTCTCGCGCTCATTGAAGTATATGGGCGAGACATCACTTCCGTCATCACAACGCGTTTTTTGACCTCACTAACAGGAAGCTGAACGAAGTTGGACATAGTTTTGTATTAGAGGTAAAACCGATCGCACAAACCGATCGTTTCGTGTCTTAGGACATTAATGTGTCGTCACGAGCCGCAGGTTTTAATTTTGATTTGTCTTAGCAAGTTTTATTTACTGTTATAGTTGAAGTTCCTATCCACTGCTATTATTTTACTGACAGACGGCAGCGGTTGCAGTTAAAAATCATAATTTGCGTTCGACTGAAGAAAAAAAGTCACCTACATCTTGGATGCACTGGGGGTAAGCAGATAAACATCAAATTTTCATTTTTGGGTGAACTATCCCTTTAAGACTTCAGGGACAAAATAAATAAATAAATTGGGAAACAATACATTTTTTTTTTTTTTTTGAAAAAGTACTTAGTGCATGATTAGGATTTGTGATAAGCTGCCAAACAAAATGCTGAGTTCATCACAGCTTTGAGGTAAGTAACTGAAATGAAACCAAATGAGACCCTGGTGCTGTTAAAACATCAACTGGCATAGAACTGAAATTTTAATAGATTTATTTAAAAAGGATGAATTCGTTTATTCAAGCATGGGAACTGAATCAGGGTAGAACTGCATAACAGCTTCTCCTTTGCCCCATCTAGATTCTGTAAAATTCCAACAGTGCACAAGAACGTCCTAAAAATTTCATTAAGTGTGAGTTCCTTAAGTCTTCATTATTTAAATTGTGTCAAAAAAGGTTATGTGGTCATGAAGTTTTTATTTTATGATTTTTTACCTCATATGCAAAACAAAAGCAAACTTTTATTTTAACCCTTGTGTGACAATTTAAAAAAGTTACTCTGAGGTCCTTAAAGGTGCTAAAGAGGATGTTTTGTTTTATACATATTTGCAATATTACTTGAAACTGTCTTTATAACTGATAGGAGACTATTTATTAGCTGCACTGAAAGGAATATTATTAATATACATAATCTGTGCACGAGGTAAAACATCAGCCAATCGTTTACGCGATCATCGCGTAAACGATTGGCCCTCTGGCTTGTCAATCACTGCCGTGACGTTCCTTGTGAGAGACGAGCGCGGCTGCGCACTCCAACTTTCCACACTCCACAGGCGCCGCATGCAATGTTTTTGTCAGGAGACAGGAATAACAACTGCAGATTATGAGTTACCTGCGCTGAGTCCGACATAATGAATCCAAAAAACACGACAAAGCGAATGCCGGTGGTAAACACTCGTGTTCCAATACTCGTGCACGAGTTTTGGGAGGCGTTCCTTTGAAATTAGCTGTGAAGGAGGGGGGTTGTTCTTATGCATGCGCTCATTTCAAAAACTCAGTAACGGTCTTTGGATTCTCAGTCGATGAAAAAATCCTCTCTATCACCTTTAAAGGACAAAAACTGGTATACACAGCACTGGGATCTTAGATTTACAGTACAGTAGAGTACATCACTGTCACAGATGGGAGAATAGACAACAGGATGAGTGAATCCAAGGCTTTATTGAGGCAAACTTTACACACAGACAACTGAGGAATGTTTGGAATTTAGGCAGGTAACTTAGCTTGAAATAATAGTCTCTTGCTTTCTCTTAGCAGGTTTACAGACTGGAGAGGAAGCTGAAGCAGGAGGACTGAAGAGGATGGTTGCAGGGCAGAAGAAGATGAAGAATGCCAGATAGGAACACAGGTAAGGAATCAGGTTAGTCTTGCACACAGTGGTGATTGACGAGACCAGACAATGGCGTGAGGGTGAACGCTGGCTTTATGGGAGTTCATAATGAGCGATGACACTTGAAAATCATGGAAGTGATCATGGAAACATGTTTCATGCTCAATCAAAACAACAACAAAAAACTTTACCATTGTGTAAAGTGGTTGAGGTTATTTTGCTGACATGTTTTCATCAGTACCACCACAACATCTTACCATCATATCTTCTGTAAATTCAAGTGTGAACACATTCTGACTGGACCAGACTCAACTGCTTTTAAAGACAAGCATTCCCAATAATATGCTACTGCAAACTGGTGTTTATTTGCAAGTTTATTTTCTTCACAGAATCGTAAAAAAAAAGTGCTTTGCTTCAAATCTCATGGACCAGATATGAATGAGTGGTCCAATCTTTAAAGGGTTAGTTCAGCCCAAAATAAAAATTCTGTTATAAATTATTCACCCTAATGTCGTTCCACACCCGTAAGACCTTCGTTCATTTTCAGAACACAAATTAAGATATTTTTGATGAAATCTGAGAGCTCTCTGACCCTCCATTCAGTGGTTTAACCTTAATGTCAATTCCCCCCCCCCAAAAAAAATATTCAATATTCAACAATTTCTTCTCTTTCATGTTAGTCTCTGATGCTTTTCATGTAGTAAACAGTGCAGCGCTACCAGGTTCTACATCAGAACACTGGCTCCTTATTGGCCGGGTAATGCGTCAGCAACACACGTGTATGTCGTGCTGCTCACGTAAACAGCATCAGAGAGTGACACGTAAGAGAGGAAATTGTTAAATAAAGTCGTTATTTTTGTTTTTCGCACACAAAAAGTATTCTCGTCGCTTTGTAACATTAAGGTTGAACAACTGTTGACTGTTTTAACAAAGTCTTTACTATCTTTCTGGGCCTTGAAAGTTGCAATTACTTTGCAGTCTGGGATCAGAAAGCTCTCGGATTTCATGAAAAACCTTAATTTGTGTTCGAAGGTCTAATGGGTGTGGATCGACATAAGGGTGGGTAATTCATTTTTGGGTGAACTAACCCTTTAAGTCCATAAGTCATTTGTTCTGCAGGACCAGGGTTGTGTCATGGCGCACTCAACATTTAACTCCAAATTTAGTGTTAAAACATGCTCCTGAACACCAATGAATGAACTCCAAAATACAATACAGCCAGGGAGTATCCCATAACACAAACTATAGTCAGAGTTAAAAATAAACTCAAAAAACTAACTTTTTCACACTTTTTTGCCTAACTCCTGATTTTTCAACTCCAGAAATTTGCTGCGTAGTAAAAAAAAAAAATAATTTTGAAGCCTTGCCAACAGAATGAAAGCCTATTAACAAAGGCATCATTTTATAGTTAAATGGCCCTGGGATTAAAAAAGTGCAGTTTTAATGGGTTTCAATGGGGATATATTTGCCCTTAAGGTCCCGAGTGGAACTATTTTGAGTACCTATAGTGTAAAATAGATTTATTGAAGGAAACGGGAAGAAATAGTAAAATTCCAATAATAAAATCACTCCTGTGCCAAAATGTTTGCATTTGGCATTAAGAAAAAAATAAAAATAAAAACAAAATCTGAAAAAGGCAAAAATGTCCTTAAGGATGCACAAGGGTTAAATTGAATTTACTCGTCCATTTCCAGATGCAGACACAATTTAAACACTCAATCAGAATCCAGCATTGATCAACAAGATTGAAAACACAAACGATTTTTCTTCCCTACAAGTTACACTCCTATGTTTGAGGCCAAGTCAGCCTATCATTTCACTAACATATAGTCTCCGAAACAAGCGGTGTCTACCTCTTTTTCACAGAAAGTCCACTGGCGCATTACGAGGTGGCTTGTTTAGTGGATATGTGGGACAACTTGGCCACGCCGTGCCCTGCTGAGCCACACGGATGTGACTCAGAGTGTAATAAGCAGCGAATGAGGGCATTAAGACTGTGTGACAGTGTTCCAAAGGCCCACTTTACGTCTGACAGGGGGGTGTTAAAGGCCAAGGCCACATCCAGCGCTGTTATTCCTCTAATTTCACTCCCTGTCAGAATCGTTCTGCTCTCTGTTTGGGTGAACGGTTTAAGGCATTTTATTCAGGCCTATCAACCTACAATATGAATTGCATTATTAACAAAACATATAACTTATACTTAAAGTGCTTACTCAAGTGCAAATATAACATTCATTAAGGCAAAATATACTATTAATGAAGGGATTAATCACAAATTGTGCTTACCCTTGATTTTATATTCTGCAAAGAACTGCGTCCTTAAACTGCATGCAAATTCAGTAGAGAGTCAGCCAACTTAAAATCAATTATTAAACTCCCAGTAGAGCGCTCACTTCACAAAGAATTTGCATGCAGGTTCATAAGAGCCTTATATATCCTCTTGGTCATTGGCAAACACAGTGTATGAGAATGACATTATATAATACATTTGCATAAAATGACATGCAGATATACAGTAGGGCTGTAATACGAGGTGGAGGTGGATTGCCATCAGAGATGTAGATGTGTCGCAGGATTTGTTTGATATGAGCTAAAGCAATGATATATTTGAACATTTGGGGAAGACTACGTGTAGCTTGACATGTTAATAGAGGCCTGCTGCGTCTCAGGATAATCTTGTAAGCACTGTTTGTTTTCTGCGTAATTAAACAGAGTGAGTGTCTGCTAGTGTCCTAATGTGTGCTGCCTTCTCTGTTGCTCTCTCACTTTATCTGTGCACTCTCATTATGCGAAAGCATCATCAATTTCTTGGACTCCTTCCAGTTCAAACAAACATTTAGGATGAAAAAGAAGAGAGAAAAAATAATTTTATGTCAAAAAGTAAGTATGGGATAAGGTACATAAATGTATAGTATTTATTATGTAACATTTATTATATTATTATTTAAATCTCCTGTTTAAAAATAGGAAGATAGACACGCTATAGTTAAAATGGTTTTCTGTCTTAATTTGATGTCAAAATGATGGAGATTAGCAGAAATAAGGTAATGCAGCCTCTTATTTACATGAGGTAAACATAAAGCTGCTTGGTTTATATTTTTAATTGATATAATTATATATATAATACATTTTAAAATTGTATTGCTGAAATGTTTGCGTGCTTTCTTGTTTTTTGAGTGGTGATGAAATAGTGTTCTTGTAAATACTTCCCAGCATTTCAGTAATAAAAGTGTACAAAATTAAAAATGCATGCAAATTACAATGAAACGCAAGTTAAAGTACGGTGTTCGCAGTCCTCAAAAAGGATTTTAACCGTGAATTTTGATCAATCAATCAATCAATCAATCAATCAATCAATCAATCAATCAATCAATCAATCAATCAATCAATCAATCAATCAATCAATCAATCAATCACATGTTTCTGATTAATACCAAATAAGTTTATCATGTCTAATAAGCAATAAATGGAGGATACTAAAATTTCTATAATATTTGGTCTAAATAAATTAAGACAAACTAAAATCAGTTTTTAAATGCCTCAAGTGAATTAAGATATCAAATTATAGTGTACAGTATGAAAAATGGATATTCATTTTCTGATTTGCTAAAGATTATATTTAGCAGTGTTGTTACATTATTAGTGTTTTTAAATATAAATTTTAAGTGAGTGTTAGATGATGACAAAGGGAATCAAAAGAAAAAATAGGAGAAATGAGCATACACAATTAAATATTTCCAATATCCAACATCGTTTTTTTTTTTTTATATAACGTGAGAAAAAACTTTAATACTGGCGATACTACACAAATAGATTAAAAATGACCACACACTGTAAAAGTTATTTTCATGATTTATCATAATGTTTTTTTCTTTTGTCAAATCAACTTATAGATAATACCAACAATTAAACCAACAATTCTTTTTACAGTGCAGAACACCACAACTGACCAATCAGAATCAAGTGTTTTGGAGAGTCATATATTGAATACCTTGTTTCATTAATTAGCAGTCACAGTGCCTCACATATATAGTTAAGACTGTGTTTCTGGACTCCCTACAGCTGTTGTGCCAATTTTATACACTGACAGCTCTTTGAAATATTGTGCCATTTAAAAATGTTTTTGACGTTTTGATGTATTTTTAACACGTCTGCTTTGTAATCTAAATTAAACACAGATGCTTGACCTGCATTACACAAACAAACTCTAAGCAGTCTGATTTCTCAAACATTTAAATGTCTCCACCGGAGACCCGTCTACAGCAGGAAGTAACTAAGCTGGACTGGAGGCCCTCAATATGCCAGCATATAGAGCACCGCTATAAAGCATTAACAGTGGGGTTGAAGCACACTGCTCTTTGATTTATCAGCCCCTCTCCATTGAGAAAATGAGAATATATATGAGGTAGACGATCCTCCAAGCATCAGGCCATCTAATGAGGGCACCCCCACTTTAGACAGCTACTGCTGACCAAGACTCAAGTTTTACTTCCGTTATTTGGCTTTAGCAGTGAAGCCAGATACTGTAGCTGACACATTAGAAAATGAATGGACTGTGGTTTGTTGGACAAAAGCACTGCCGGTAGCGCCCGGATGCTGAAGCACAGCTGAACAGATGTGCATGCAATAACCTTGACTTTGTGTGTAAATTATGAGCTGTTTACAGTTATAATCAGCTTTGAGTGATTTGACTCCTGGGCATAAGCGCTACTGCTTTGATAATGTTCTCCTCAATAAAAGAACTGAACAATGATTTTTTAATGCACCTTGGCTCCTTGTGGCATTAATGTGCTGTATTCTGTGTAATCTTGTCTGAAGGCAATGTTTTAATGAAACATTAACTCGATTACAGGCCACCCAGCATCCCGTTATAGATGTGAATGACTCAGGTAGAAAACGTCAGTGAGGTAGTCACACTTGTTTTGGTCAATGAAGCTTGAGAATGGCTCTATATCTGTGTTACACCTTAAGAAATACTGATAATCAACATAGTAAAACAGGTGGTAAAACTGGAGGCCACATGATGACTGGAATTTTTCCTTGACCATTATTATTATTATAAAAATAAACAATAGTTAAAGCTGCAAGCAGCGATGAAAGGGCCCTCGCACCCGGGCTCACCGCCACCCGTTGGCCTCAGAAAAACAGCGAACAGTGGGCGACATGCATGCGAGCGAGTATATAAAGGAGAATTATGGCAAAATCATGTAAAAGTGCCACACTTCCTGCTGCCAACAGGTGGCGCTATAGCTAACTGAATATTGTCATATAAATGTCTTTAGGCCAGGACTTTTATCACTCATGTGAAGTTTGGAGCAGATCAGACATAGTATGCCTGAGTTACAACAGCTTCTTCTTTCATGGCGAAACATCAGACTTTGTCAGTCCGCCACAGACACGCCCTTCAACGAAAACTCAAGATCTTTGATATTTAACATCTCAAAGGCCTTAAGATTAGACTGGCCATATATGATGTGCTTCTGGTTTAATCTCTATGAGGAGTTAATCACAGTGTAAAACATGTAATTTCCTGTTGCCCCCAGGTGGCGCTATGACTGTAACTGAATATTGTCATATAGATGTCTTTGAAGAGACTCTGACTCTGATGCCTTTAGATTAGACTGACCAAATATGATGTTGATCTGATTAAAGCTCTAGGAGGAGTTCGTTAAAGTACAACGTCTGGAAATGGCAAAAACTGCACAAATTTTGCAAAGAAAATTCAAAATATCTGACTTCCTCTTGGTTTTCAGATTTCACTCCAAGAGGTATTGTAAGTATTGGGCTGTTAGATGTGTGTACCAAATTTCATACCTGTACGTGAAACGTAGTGTCAGGGGCACTTCGTTGAAATTGTTTAGGTGGCGCTATCGAGCCATTTTGCCACACTTCATTCTGAAACCCATATCAGACGTAAATTTTCACCACTTCTGACGCATCTGCAAAGTTTCATGAGTTTTCGAGTCCCTCAAAATTGCAATTTAACATCTCAACGGTCTTAAGATTAGACTGGCCATGTATGATGTTGATCTGGTTTAATCTCTATGAGGAGTTAATCACAGTGTAAAACATGTCATTTCCTGTTGCCCCCAGGTGGCGCTATGACTGTAACTGAATATTGTCATATAGATGTCTTCAGGCCAGGACTCTAATAAAACATGTGAAGTTTGGGGCAGATCAGACATTGTATGCCCGAGTTACAACAACTTCCTGTTTCATGGCGAAGCATCGACATTTGCCAGGCCGCCACGGACACGCCTTTCAGCGAAAACTCTAGATCTTTACAATTTAACGTCTCAAAGGCCTTTAGATTAGACTGACCAAATATGATGTTGATCTGATTAAAGCTCTAGGAGGAGTTCGTTAAAGAACAACGTCTGGAAATGGCAAAAACTGCACAAATTTTGCAAAGAAAATTCAAAATATCTCACTTCCTGTTGGGTTTACAAACTTTTTTGTAGGTATTGGGCTGTTACATCTGTCTACCGAATTTCATAACTGTACGTGAAACGTAGCAATTTTGTAGGTGGCGCTATCGAGCCATTTTGCCACACCTAATTCTGAAACCCATATCAGATATAAATTTTTTTTACCACTTCTTACGCATGTGCAAAGTTTCATGAATTATCGAGAACGTTTAGGCCCTCAAAAATGCGATTCATTTTGGAGAAGAAGAATAATTGGCTGAGCAATTCCAATAGGGTCCTCACACCATCGGTGCTCGGGCCCTAAATATCTGCACAGGCCACTTTATAGATACACCTGGCTAGTACTGGCTCGGATCCCCTTTTGCCATTAGAACTGCCTTTGTGACATATATTCAACAAGGTCCTGAAAACATTCCTCAGAGATTTTGGTCCATATTGATATGATAGCTTCACACAGTTGCTGCAGATTTGTTGGCTGTGCATTCATGATTCAAATCTGCTCTGTTGGATTGAGATCTGCTGACTGCGGAGGCCATTTGAGTAGAGTGAATTTATTTTCATGATCAAAAAACAAGTTTGAGATGATCTGAGCGCTGTGAATGGTGCGTTTCCTGCTGGAAATAGCCATCAGAAGGTGGGTCCACTGTGGTCATAAAGTGATGGACATGGTCAGCAACAATACTCAGGTAGGCTGTGGTATTTAAACGATGCTCAATTGGTACTAAGGGGCCCAAAGTGTGCCAAGAATATATGAACCATTGATACAAGTAAGGATGGA
This sequence comes from Chanodichthys erythropterus, assembly GCF_024489055.1. NCBI lineage: Eukaryota > Metazoa > Chordata > Actinopteri > Cypriniformes > Xenocyprididae > Chanodichthys > Chanodichthys erythropterus. The sequence continues at coordinate 24,401,663 of NC_090242.1, read as the reverse complement.
TCCATAATTTCGTGTTTCGTATTTCTTGTTTAATTTCTATTTAATTCATAGTAAACTACTGTATCTTCTGTCACAGGAAGGACTAAGAACATTATTTGACACATTATTGTATATATTTTACAGGTATAAGGGTTATTATAGTTAACTAAATCTAAAACCATAAAAAAAATCTTCATTACTTGAGATAAAAGTTAACTGAAATAAAATAAATATGTAAAAATGTAAACTTATTTTATTTCATCTAGTTTCCAAGCTTTAGCTTAACCTGATACTAAAACAGATAAAAAACTATTTAGACATTTAAAAGCAAAAACTAAAATACATAACATAGAAAAATACTAAAACTTTTAACTAAAATTACAATGAAAGCAGAAAAACTAAAAATCAAAATTATAAACAAAAACTATAATAGTACCTCAATGATAAGTGTGTCAATCCCTGATAAGTATTGAATTGAGCTCTCTTTTGTGTGATTTTGCACTTGAACGGTCAAAAACCATCTGCTTTGGTGAGTAAAGAATACAGTTGGTTGTCTTAAGTGAACATAAACGGTTTAGAGAGTATATCAGATGTATATCAGTGTATTGGATCTGTGTATTGTTAGAGAAATGCTTACATAATGCATTACAATTGAACTAAACCCTTTAGATTTAAATCTAAATTAAATCCACAGTAGATTTAATCAACTAAAAATAGACTAAAACTAAATGGCATTTTAATCAAAAGACTATGACTAAAACTGTTGTGAATGGGAGGCTCAGGCAGGGGATCCAAGTGCAGCGTTTTATTAAGAATGAGAATGAGGTTGTACAGGCAGGGTCAATCAGGAACAAACAGGAGCAGCAAAGGACAGGCAGGGTCGTAGTCAGGGTACAGGTGGTAGGTCAAAAGGCAGTCAGATATCACTCACAGAACAGTATACAAGGCAAGGGTCAGGACAGGCAGCAACAGATCAAAAACAGGAACAGACAAGGTCGAGAACAGACAGGCAAACAGGGAATAAACGCTCGGAAATGGCAACAACAGTTAACAATACTTCGCGGTGAGGTGGTGTGAGTGGAAGTCCTTTATAGTCCTGATAATGAGCAGCAGCTGGGTGAGGTGATCAGTGTGGATGTGGCAACAGGTGATTGGTGTGATGAGTGCATGTGATAGGTAGAGAGGATTGTGGGAAGTGTAGTCCGGGAACTGACAGGAACAGACGGTGATCGTGACATAATGTCCCCCTCCCGGAAGGCGCGTCCTCGCGCCGTAGATGGCACAACTGGGGAGGGGGGGTGGGTGCCCTGGAGACCTACAGGCAGGAGATACTGGATGTGCAGGCGGGTATGGAGGTCTCCAGGGCAGGTCCAGGAACTCAAGCAGCCACGGCGGGTCAGGGGCCTCGGGCGGCCACGGCGGGTCAGGAGCCTCGGGCAGCCACTGCAGGTCAGGTGGTTTGGACGGCCACTGCAGAACAGAGTCCATAGATGACCCCAGCAGGTCAGAGTCCATTAGTGGCCATAATAAATTGCAGTCCAAAGGTGGCCATAACCGTTCAAAGGCCCATGCCAGCAGTGGTCGGGCAAGGTCCCCACCCACAAGCTCCCCACCCTCAGGTATACTGCCCCCCCCAAAAAAGTTCTTGGGGATTTCCGCGGGGTCCGTCGCAGGTTCCTGGGCAAGGAGTTCGAGTGGAGCCGGCAGGGCCAGGCGTGTGGGTGAAGCTGGCAGGGCAAGACACCTGAGTGGCGTTGGCAGCGCAAGCTTTTTTGAGCGGCGCCGGCAGGGCTGGAAGCTTGGATGGCGCTGGCAGGGCTGGAAGCTTGGATGGCGCTGGCAGGGCAAGGCGCACAGGTGGCGCCGGCAGGGCAAGGAGCACAGGTGGCGTCGGCAGGGCAAGGAGCACAGGTGGCGTCGGCAGGGCAAGGAGCACAGGTGGCTCCGGCAGGGCAAGGCGCTTGGGCGGAGCAGGAGAGACCACTGGAATGGTCTCCAGACCCACAGCGGCCTCTTGAAGAGCGTCTGTGTCTTGAGGAGAGGAGGACGCCTTCTTCCTCCTCCTCCCCTTCTGAGGATGAGGCGATGGTTCACTGGTTGGAGCGGATTCTGGAGCGGACTCAGTGGCTGGAACGCCCCCTGCATCCTTACGCACCGAGGGGGCGGCCATCTTGCCCGTGGGCACTGGCAAAGCAGCCATATTGTCCATCGCATCCAGGGCGCTTGAGTCCATGGCAACCGGTGAGCTTGAGAGCGTTGCAACCGGCGAACTTGAGTACGAAGTGGCCACCGGGCTTGAGAGCGAAGCGGCCGGCAGGCTTGAGTGCGAAGCGTCCGGCAGACTTGAGTGCGAAGCGACCGCCGGGCTTGAGAGCGAAGCGGCCTGCTGACTTGAGTGCGACGCGACCGCCGGGCTTGAGAGCGAAGCGGCCGGCTGACTTGAGTGCGAAGCAGCCACCAGGCTTGAGAGCGAAGCGGCCGACTGGTTTGAGAGCGAAGTGGCCGGCTCGGACTTGGGGAAGCCAGCTGCTCGGACTGTAGTCAGAGGAAGATCAGCCACACTGGAACGTAATCCTCTGCGCCCTTGGACGGATCCGGAGACGTGACGTGGCTCTGGGCGATCAGCGGAGACGTGACGTGGCTCTGGGCGATCAGCGGAGACGTGACGTGACTCTGGGCGATCAGCGGAGACGTGACGTGACTCTGGGCGATCAGCGGAGACGTGACGTGACTCTGGGCGATCAGCGGAGACGTGACGTGACTCTGGGCGATCAGCGGAGACGTGACGTGACTCTGGGCGATCAGCGGAGACGTGACGTTGCTCTGGGCGATCAGCGGAGACGTGACGTTGCTCTGGGCGATCAGCTGGGACATAGACTGGTCTTGTTGTGATGGTGGCCGCCATTTTGTGAGTGTTCTTTGATGCGGCGGCCATTACGTGATTAAGCATGGTGTCGCGTTCTTCTGCGACACCCACAGTAAAGGGAGATCCGCTCAGTAGTAAAGCCTGTTCAATATACTGTTCCAACGTCCCGTTTGAATCGTGTAGCGGCATGACAGCACTGAGCGGGTCAGATAGTCCACCGCGAAAAAATATCATTAGGCACTCCTCATTAAAACAGGTTAACGGTGCCAGTTCAATAAAGTCCATGACATAGTTCTCAATGGATCTGTCCCCTTGACGGAGACCTATTAACTTGGCAGATGGGTTCATATTTGTTGAGACAGGAACACTCACGGTAGCTGCTGGATCTTGGTAGTGGCGAAGTATTCTGTTGTGAATGGGAGGCTCAGGCAGGGGATCCAAGTGCAGCGTTTTATTAAGAATGAGAATGAGGTTGTACAGGCAGGGTCAATCAGGAACAAACAGGAGCAGCAAAGGACAGGCAGGGTCGTAGTCAGGGTACAGGCGGTAGGTCAAAAGGCAGTCAGATATCATTCACAGAACAGTATACAAGGCAAGGGTCAGGACAGGCAGCAACGGATCAAAAACAGGAACAGACAAGGTCGAGAACAGACAGGCAAACAGGGAATAAACGCTCGGAAATTGCAACAACAGTTAACAATACTTCGCGGTGAGGTGGTGTGAGTGGAAGTCCTTTATAGTCCTGATAATGAGCAGCAGCTGGGTGAGGTGATCAGTGTGGATGTGGCAACAGGTGATTGGTGTGATGAGTGCATGTGATAGGTAGAGAGGATTGTGGGAAGTGTAGTCCGGGAACTGACAGGAACAGACGGTGATCGTGACAAAAACTAAATCAAAATTTGCTGTGAAAATTAACACTGCCTACATGATATTAGGCAGCCTATAATGTTGTGGCTGGAGCCTATATCACATGAAATTTTATAGTATAACATATATATTTTCAGTGAAGCCTCTTACCTTATAAAATACTTAGGACACTTTTTCCAAGATATCCATTAACAGACAAGAACTACAACCTTGCTATAAATAATGCATATTATTTAATGTATGCAATGGTTCTGAGCATTTTCATACATTTTACAGTACTCAGACTCTTTCCTATACTAAAGTGACTAACTTACTGTTTGTAATGATCACTTCAGCTTAGATACACATCAATTTGACAAGCTTATACAAATACAAAATTCACAAATCTAAGTTTACACATACATGTCATACTGTTTCACATCATTTATTGGTTTAAAATTCTAATTATGCTCTTTACTCATTCCCACAATCACATGTATTCATTTTTATTCCAGTCTGGTTGCTCATGAACAATATATAGCACAATTAGCATATATTCCTCAGGGAAGGGTGTTATGATTAATTTTGTATCACCAGAGATGACATCAATTCTACGCACTTTACAGTTGCACAAATAATAGTGCATACACAAGAGTTGTGAAGTCTCAACATAGAAGCAGCTGCTGTGGAGGTGGGAAATTGATGTAACTTGCATTCCCTGTTCAGCGTGACTTCATGTAATTCAGATGAGTAATAAAGAACATGAGTATGGAAGATGGTCTTATAAATAAATGTCTTCCTACTCATTTATGGATGCTCATATTATACCTTTTAACGAATCATCTTGACAAGAGAAAACAATGTCAAAAAATGTATGACCCAACAAAAAGTGAGATTAGTGGTAATATAAGTGAGATAGTAGTAATATATAGTGATAACAATAATAATAAAAATAATAAATATAGCTGCAAGCAGCAATTATCGGGGTTCATGCCCTTTAAGGCCTTTTAGCGCATGCGTAAAAAGTTATTATTATGTATTAATTAGCAAGCCTTGTTCATAGATGGAAAGACCATTTACAGCAAATACAGACAATTTACCTTAAGAAAAAAATAGTTTTATTGCTTTTTATTTAGTTTTTAGTTTTATTACTCGTTGAGCCAAAAACCTAGGACTATTTCTAAGTTGTTTCTTTTAAATAATCTTCAAAATTTAACGAACGATTCGATGGACCGCGGCAGTCCTAGAGACAAAGTTGCTCAGAATGAGGTGTTGTACCATGTGGTAAAAATGTCATGGACGTGTGTGAAAAACCGTGCACTACACAATCCTTTACACACATGAAAAACGCAAAGACACCCCCCAGTAGCCGATTTCTTTCGAATTTCATTCATTTTCAATTTCATTGGCCTCGGTTAACCTTGTCTGTTAGCTGCTCAAATTCATTGGCCGATGGTGGACATGTTTTTTGAGATGTGTCAATGTCCTCATAAACAGTCATGGCACCTTGGACAAAGACCCCGCATGCCAATTTTCAAGTCGAACGGGCTAACAATGTAGTAGTTATAGCCATTTTCATTTTTTTCCCTGTTATAGCGCCACCAAGTGGCCAGTTGCCCTTTTTTTCTGCGACCACAGAATGAGCTCTTACATAGGTGTGCTGAGTTTGGTGAAAATATCTCATTCCATTCATGAGTTATAGCCATTTTAGTACAAGTTTTTGGTAGCTCTTAGGGACCGTGAATCGAAATTTCAACTTTTTTTTTTTTTTTTTTTGATAATTATTGACAATCAGATTCCAGAGAACTGGTTTGGTTCCAATCAGGCCAAAAACCTAGGACTAGTTTGCAAAAGTAGTTTTTTTTTTAATTCAAAATACCCTAAAATTTCCAAAAACTTTGGCTTCATGAGTTTACTCCAGTGGCCTTTCGAGTTAACATGAGGGTACAATGATCCACAATGCATCACTCTCCCTAACATGCTAATGATGGCAGATGTCATATTAAATAACTGTTGATGACTTTTCAAGTGTTATGACCAGTTTGACACTTTTATAGGTCAAAAACATTTTGACAGTATAAGATGAGACACAGATCCTGGATCAGCTGTCAGGTGGCCAATAAAGTAAAAGTGTTCAGTGACAAGAAAAATATGAGAGCAATCTCATTTGCTCACAATGAAACATTTTTGTTGTCCACAATGATGATCTAAAACATGCCTTACTAGATTCATAACACAAATAGTGTTTTTAGAGAAAAGAAATAAATGGCTTCACCTTATCTGAAATAAGAATGGATCAGGAGGAATAAAGCTGAGCTATTTGTCTTCCATTAATGGATTACATAAATGAATGAATTGTTCTATCATTTTTTGTACAAGCAGAGAGCGCAGGAATGCTGAAATGGCAGGAAAACCAAATTTAAATACCATATTTAAGAAGAAACGATCTCAAACCGCTCTCTTAATGCAATACACTTGGTTGTCGAGCAATATTAAAGACTTTAAAAGCTGTCTGGCGAAAGGACAGCTCAGTTCAATTACATAGTTCAGTGGGCCAGAGCACCCAAAACAAGTTCTACCTCAGTGACAGGGCTGGATTTAGATACAGCTTAAAATCTTGCTGTCGGATTCCTCGGTTTTAAAACTTCTCTTAACTTCATTCCTGAAATGACTAACTTTCTTCAAATGTTTCAAAATTCAACACTTCTATCGCAGTCCGAACATCCAACACGCGTGCAGTGAGGTGACGTGTATGTATCTGTCTGAGTTTGAGTGACAGTGAGACACACTTTTGGCTGAGGCCTGGTGCAGACCCCTGTCCGATGGGAGATAGAGTCAGTACGAATGTTCTAGCGTGTCACTCAGAGCTTGACTCCTGATATCTCTATGAGAGCTGCGAGCAGGGTTAACGGGGTCTCAACTGGCTATTCTTTGACTGTCGGTCCAGAAAAGTATTTCCTAAACTCATTCATTCGGCCCGTTCCAGCACAGGGGAGAATTATATTTAGACTGTCTCACACATGTCCCTTTGTGTAATCTCTCTATGGTTCAAACTCAATGAACAGTTATTTAGAGCTCATTTTGCTGACTCACTCTAGAGTATAAAGGGTACTTTATAAAGGGCAATTCATTTTTTAATTAACCCAAAGATTAATTTTAGAGCATAATGACTAGCATTTGAACAAAACATCTACCTGAAGACACATATAAGAAAAAAGCTGGAGCAAGTAAAAAAGAATAACTGTGTTAAAGGGTACCTATTATGCCCCTTTTCACAAGATTTAATATACGTCTCTGGTGTCCCCAGAATCTGTCTGTGATGTTTCAGCTCAAAATTCCCCACAGATCATTTATTATAGCTTGTCAAATTTGCCCCTATATTTGGTGTGAGCAAAAATACCACATTTTTATGTGTCCTTTTACATGCAAATGAGCTGCTGCTCCCGGCCCACTTTCCAAAAGAGGGTGGAGCTTTAACAGCTCACTCTTCGTTTGCTCAACAACAACAAAGCTGGAGAATCTCACACAGCCAAAATGATTATTGTCAGTAACGGTATTCAGCCTTACGTTGTTCAAACCAGAGTCGGACACTGATGGAGAGACTCAGGAAGAAGTTACAACTTATAAAACGCATCTGGACGTTTCTGAACGGTTAGAGGATAAATGTATGTAATTGCTGTGGAGTTGATTCAACTCATCGATTAGCATGTGCCATCATGTTAATCTTTTGTAAGAATCCAGTGTGAAATTGACCCTTGTTTGTGAAGCAGTCCAATGTAAAATGATGGCATGACAACAACACTCTACTTCCTCTTCTCTAAAGCAGCCCAACATGGCCTTTTTGCGTGTTCCCGGGGACAGGGTTTATGTAAATTTTCGGCTTTGTGATGTCACCAACCCGGGAAGTAGCTTTTTGTAGTCCCTACCAGCTGTTTGTTGTACAATGATTTCTGTAAAAGAAAATATCTCCTCTTTATCTCACAATTTGGCCTTTGAATCTCTCAAATTAGACTTTAGAGAATTTCTTTATTCCTCATTTCAGACTGTCCTCCAAAAAAACCTGACCCTATAGATAGTTTTTCAAGCACCTTATTACGACCTATATTGACGTTGTAAAGTCATGCGCCCTCTAGTTGGCATAAAAATAATGACAGTGTTACATCTGTCGTCATGAAATGACGTATGACTGTCGTTACCAATGAAAATGCATGTTCATTTAAATGCAATGTGTGGACTTTTTACACCATTTGTCCTATTTCCATTTAGCAAAACTCTTTTTTTTATTAATGACTACACCTACCCCACCCCTAAACCTACCCTTAGTGATTTATAGTGCATATACTCTTTATGAGCACGTGCGTTCCCTGGGTTCAAACCCACGATCGCATGATCACTTGATTGCATATTGTTATATATTGCAATGCTCTGCCAATTGAGCTACGCAAAACCCGAAATATGACGCAGATAAAAGGGAACAATACATTAAAATGAAAGTGTCCTGTTGTCGATAGGGGCGCAACTTTAGTAAACGCTCATGTGGGTCGTATTTCATGAATTAAAATGAAAGTGTCCTGTTGTCCATAGGGGCGCAACTTTAGTAAACGCTCCTATGGGTCGTATTTCAGGGAAGTGACAAACGACCTATATAGACGTATTGGTTGGAGAACATGTTGCCTTATTTCTAACTTTATCTCACAATTACATTTTTGTATTTTTCACTCTGAGAAAGATACAGAATTCCATAAAAAACTTCAGTCTACATGACATACATCGCTGAAATATATTAAATGTCCTGAGACTCCTTAAATAGCAAAAAAGAGTTAGGCCCTTTTTCAGCCATAGAGAACTAGCAACTCAGAAACCCATTTTGTGCGTTTAAGTTTGCCGCACTTTCTTGTTGAGAAGGAGTAGTCTAATTCAGAACTTTTAGTTTTTAACAGTTTTTTTTAAACGCATCTAAAAGTCTTAAATGTTTGAGCCCACAGTACAAAAACTTCAGCACAGTTTGGTGATGCATCTCTGAACAAGAGGCTGTTCTCTTCCAAATAAACTTTGGTTTCATCATCATGACTCTGAATGACACATTCACAGCACAATCTGTCAACAGTATGTCCATCACACATGTCGTGCTTGGCTCCAATAACCTTTAACTCTTAGTCAGAAGTGTGGGATCTCAACTCACCCCTCAGACCTGACAGCAAAAACAAAGCTTGGCATATATTAAACAATCTTTAACAGAACAAAAATTAACATGAAGAAAATGTTCATGTCACAACCTAAGAAGCTGTACTTTCTGAATGTTTCACCCGAGGAAGTCTCAACACTGTAAAAAAGAATGGTTAGTTTAACTTTACCTTTCCTTAAAATTATATTGAAATAAAAAAATGTAGTTAATATAATGAAGGCGATTGGTTTAATCAACTGAAACTCGAGATATTATGTTAAAGGAGGTTCAGAAAGTGAAGAAGTTATCTCATCATTTTTGCTTTCACTAAGTCATCATCACTGAGCATTTATCCTTCATTAAAGACTCTAAATCATCTCATGAATTAATGACATGTTTGTAGATGCTGTTGTTGACATGTGTCAACAAGTAAACTAACTCCCATTCACTTTTTTGTTACTCCAACAAAGCAGCAGCAATGCTCAAGGCCTGTTTGAATCTCAGAGCACTTTGAACACAGCAATTAAAAATTAATCTGTAAACTGCAGAAACAAGTGTGTTTGTGTTCTTCTGAGGATCAATGTGCTAAGAGGCATGATTTCAATATTTTAAAATAACGGCTGAAAAGGGGACAGACAGAGTCATATCTGAGGAGATGTCGGCTTTAGGAAACAAAGTTTGGGATAATACCAGACAAAACACTGTCAAATAAACAATTTCCACTTCATTTTCACTGCAAGCTAAAAGGTTTGATTTCACAGAAGCAATTGAATCCTGAAGCAATTTTGTGATCACATTGAAAATGTGGGCGTTTCCCAATTAAATATTTAAATAAACAGTTTTATGCACTTTGAGTTAGACAATAATGCAAAACAGTGGAATTTTTACTAGTAGTCTCAGACTTTTGAATTCCACTGTATAATCTGGGCATGTTTATCTGCAGTTTTTCTTGTGATTTTTCATACACACTTCCTAGAATCAATGTGCCTGTGGCAGGGCTGTCTGAGGATGTTTCTTGCTCTCCGTAATAAATCACACTTGCTCCTTTGGCCTGTCAATAAGAATTATAGGCCTGTAATCCAGGCTCAGGGGCATATTACTGAGGAAGAATCCATAAAGGCTGGCATTTGTGTCAGCATTATTAGGAATGAGCAGTGTGAAATTTACAATCATATTGAAGCATCGCCTTTAAGGGAAGATAGTAACTATGGCAATGCTTGAGATTGACAGTGAGGACAGTCGTGGGATCTGTGCTTCTAACTGAATCACAACGAAATGACAAAGATTTAGTGGAGGACAGCGTGTACAGTTATTATCCTGGCAACAAATTATAATGTAATCAAGTGTTTTATATGCAGAAAAAGACTGTATCTTATTGTTGATGAGACAGGAGTATACTGCACTATACTGTTATTACATGCTGAATGAGAGGATGGTAAAAAGAAACTGACAGTTCCTGCTGCTTACGAGCACTATTACTCTCACAGTTCTTCAGATCACGTTTTATTATGTTTACAGTTCTCTACATAATGTCACTGACATGTTATTTCCCATTTTCTAAACAATCCTTAATGGTATTTTTGCATTTAGGACACACTGTTCAAACCTGAGTCACTCGTGGGTTTATATGTCTTGCTCATCAACATTTGTGTAACCAGTAAAACTGAGAGTCCTTTGAAGGCATCAATAATTTTCATACATCCTCTGCTGGTAAAGCTCTGCAATTGCATCGACAAGAAGAGAAGGAATGGGAATAAAAAAATCTCAACCAAAACATAAGCAATAGCAGGATTAAAAAAATAGAGAAAAGAGAAACGTAGCGTTAGGGTCACAACAGCAGGTGAACTAACGAGTTAAAGTTCACACAAACTGTTCTTGGCTGTTTATTATCATCTGCCACTCTGTATCTGAAGGATTTATTTTTAAGGGCTCTGATCATTTCAGTCTGATCTTAAGAGCTTGTGCAACACATTACAGCATAGACTGTTTTATGAACCTGTCACAAAGTAAAGCAGACTTTGACAAGGTTGTTATTGAAAGATGGGACTGTTAATAAATATAATTGATATGACAGCAAACTTGCAAGCTGGTGTGTGAGCAATGAAGTACAGCTGCTACTGGTTTCACATGCAATAGGAACATTTATATAAGAATCTTAAAGGAGCAGCAGCTAAAAGCATTCCATTTAATTGTAAGAGCTAGTGTGGAAATTGTTCCAAAAGCATGACACATTGGGCCTCATTCATGAAACACATGAAATTTGAAATTTGTGTGTAAATCATTCGTAAAGCTATTTGTAAAGTAGTGACGCAAATTTTCGAATTCATATTTCATATTTTTGATGATATGAAAGAAAATACAAGTTTTCTAGGTAAAAATTGCACATGAACGCCCTCCCATTTAGAAACTTTTCGTTCATAATCATGGCTGCATTCCGAAAACTGAAAAATGCTGCCTTTGAAGGATGCATTCCAAGGTAGGAAGGCATCAAGGCACATCTGAATCCAATGTTAGCTTTACTTCCTGTCTCCTGAGATACCTTCATCTGATCAATTTTTGAAGGCATCATAGATTTTGTTGGCTTTGATATCCCACAATCTTGTACTTTCCATTCTGTGACAGCGAACTAAAAAATAAAGATGGTGTCTAGTGAGAAATTACTATTTTAGTAATTAAAGTTGTGTTTATGCATTATACAGACTGCAAGTGTTTAAAAATGAAAATAACGGCTCTTGTCTCCATGAATACAGTAAGAAACGATGGTAACTTTAACCACATTTAACAGCACATTAGCAACATGCTAATGAAACATTTAGAAAGACAAATATCACTAAAAAAATCATGATATCATGAATCATGTCAGTTATTATTTCTCCTTCTGCCATTTTTCACTGTTGTTCTTGCTTGCTTACCTAGTCTGATGATTCAGTTGTGCACATCCAGACGTTCTGCCCTTGTCTAAAGACTTTCATAATGATAATGTTGGGAATGTGGGCTGGCATATGCAAATATTGGGGGTGTACACCCCGACTGTTACGTAACAGTCGGTGTTATGTTGAGATTCGCCTGTTTTTCTGAGGTCTTTTAAACAAATGAGATTTATATAAGAAGGAGGAAACAATGGAGTTTGAGACTCACTGTATGTCATTTCCATGTACTGAACTCTTGTTATTTAACTATGCCAACATAAATTCAATTTTTAATTCGAGGGCACCTTTAAATAGTTGCTTAGTTATCACCAAAGCTCGTGTTATTTTGCTGTAGATCAACCATTACGCTGTCCGAAATCAGTTTCGTGAGATACATTTGTGCGCAAACACTGCCTGCAAAGTCATTGCCTGATGGGGCAGCGAGGCAACAAGTCAGTGGCCTAAGTTTTTGGATGCAGCCCACAACTTCAGAAGTGGGAATTATCAAATTTCTGATAGCACAGTTTACTGCATTTTTATATTCAGTAATATTCTTCAAAACGAGATACTTCTAACGCGCCACATTACTGCTGTGGATATTCCAAATCATAGCAACCAAAGCATCTCAGATGGAAAAATACGCTCATTAAATTAAGAGAAAACAGTCGTTAAAATACAAGAACAAATTTGTTAAATTACAAATTTGTTCTCATAATTTAATGACTTTTTTCTCATAATTTAATGACTTTATTCTCAACATTTTATCTCAACATTTTTCTCGAAATTTAACTAGTTTTTTCTCGTAATTTAACAAGTTTATTCTCAACATTTAATTTCGACTTTTTTCTCGAATTTGAACAAGTTTTTTCTTGAAATTTAACAACTTTAATCTCGAGATGGTTTTATTTTTTTTATTATTGCTTGGCTCTAATCCTCTTCCATAGTTTTCCGAAGAGCACCATGCAGGCATTTTTTTCAGCTGGCTAAAAACGCTTTTGCAGACAAATGTTAATTAAATAGTTATTGTTAGACATATGACCTATTAGTTTCTTTTGCATTTATGCAATATACTGGAACCAAACCTGAGAAGGGAGTCCGGAAGATTCCCGGCGTAATTTGCTTAGCTGTAATTCATAGGCAATTAAGCTATGCTAATTCAAAGACTATAGAATAACACAAGACGTGTCACTCGTATTGTTTTGAATGGGAGAAAGTGCAATGCACAATATTGTCAGGTATGGAAAGGAGCGAGGACTCAAATGCAGGGAAGGAAGGGCTTTTTATTAATAATAAAAATAAAAACACAACAGAAACAACCCCGTGGGGGAAAACAGACTTAACAAAAAACAAGACATGACTTGACTTGGCTTGACTTGACTTGACTTGACTTGACGAAAACACCAGGGAAAATATGACAACGAACCAGCACCGGACTGCAAACACAAGGAGAATAAATAGGAGAGCAAACAAGGCAGGTAACGAGGGAGGACAGGTGGGGCCAATCAACCAAAAATGAGGTAACAAGGTGGGCGGGGTCAAGACAATAGACATGAGAGCACATGGCACAAAGAAACACATGACAAGCCATGTGCTCACATCAAACAAAACAAAGACACAAGCACATGGCCAATGAAGACAAATCACAAGCCATGTGCTTACACAAGACGAGACATGAACACGTGACTATGAAAACTCATAAGCCACGTGTTCACACAAAACAAGACAACATGAGAGCACGCAGCCCGTGAAACACAGACTGCGTGCTACACAACACAAGACAAAAACATGAAAGCACGCGGCAGGTGGAAACAACCGCGTGCTACACAAAACATGAGACAAGAGCACACGGCAAGTGAAAGTACACACAAACCGTGAGCTCACAATAAAGACAGGACTGGGAGCGCGAGTGTCCGAATCCCAACACGAAACCGAAACCAAACTAGACACGAGGGCCGGGATCCGAACGCCACGCTCCCAACATGAAACAAGGCACGCAGACAAGAGAGCGCACAGCCCCGAGAACACTCAAGACCGTACGCTCACACAAAAACACGACAAGAACGGGAGTGTCAGAGCTCTGTCACAAAACCAAGAAATAAACAAGACTGAAGTGACAGAACCCTGACAAATATGGCGGAATAAGTCCCGCCTTCTAAATAAGAGCAGATTGTCGATTGGTAAAGTCATCACATCACTGCAGCGGCCATTAGAAGCTCCGGTTTCTATAGAAACAGTCAGATGCGTGCCTCCGAAATGAGGCACAAGAGACGTGCATTTAGGTCTGCGCATGCACATTAGCTTCATTCAGCCTGAAAAATACAGTTTTTTTGTCATGATTCGAGCAGTTAGAAACAAAATTTATGAGACAAAGCTAATTGTTTACTTTGGCTAATTGTGAATGAGCGCGCATGATTTACGAATAATTGGAATTATAAAACACACGTTTAACATCAAATCTAATGTTACGAAGCGGTTTTGAATCCGGAGGAGAGTTTTCGGGAAGGTCTGTTTTACGTACAAATTACTCCGTATTTACTCATATATTTACGAAAGTTTCATGATTAAGGCCCATTGTGACATTTACTTTACTAACAAAGGACCTCATAAAAAATAAAAACAAATAAATAAAAAGTAGGAAAATAAACTATTAAATAATTAAACAAATAATAAAAATTAAAGAGATTATAAACAAGATTTTATATTGAATAATATAGTAATAATAATACATAATAAGTAAGATATATAAAATAAGACAAATAACCTTCCAGATGCTGCATTTGTAAATACTGAATAACTTATGCATGTGAAAATTCATCACTTGAACATTACTGAGCCACATATTTCTACTATATGACACTGTATACAAAACTGTATGTAAAAAGCTACACAAAACAATCAGTGTAGCAATCAATCAACAATCAGTGTGGCTATAGTCTGCATCAACTGATGATCTGAGGAGCCACATTTTCTGGCTTTGTCTTCAAATCATTCAAACTCTGTCCCCAAAGGACAGAAAACAGTTGTTTATCAGGCTTGTATGATAGACAGTGTTTGCCAAGCAATGGATAAAGCCTGTGGCTTAAACACGCAATGAGCCCTGCCACTGAGCTTTATCCGATTACAGTCCGCAGAGCTTCCCTCTGTATGTTTGCAGAATGATGCTCCTTTACAATTACTTCTGATCATATACTCTCATTATATATGACAGCAGGACAATTTAAGGGGATGTTAATACTGCTGTCACGTATAATGTTGTACACACAAATCTGTTAACTATTCACCAAGGCATATTTGGTGTATTTCATAATTCAATTGCACTGACCTCTTTTTTGGATAGTTTATCATAAAGTAATTAATCTCATTGCTTCATAGATCTATGGCAAGTTGATTTCCCTCCCTCCTTTTTTAATTAGCGCAATGTAGGATTTTATGAATAAAAAATGCTAGCGCAATTCTCTATATGCTCACAGGGGACACGTTTTGCCTTCTGGCCCAGATTCTTTGCTTTAAGCTTTCATTAGGTAATCTCACTGACGTATAGTATATTACCTATCCTCTCACTCTCTCTCCATTACACCCCCCACACACAGACCTCTCTTGCCATCTTTCTGTGGCTCAGCACTTTCTTCCTTCTAAATAAAAACCAATTAGTCTTGGCACCTACATTAAATTTAGGCTAGAGGAGCCACCTATTCATCTTCAGAGGCTGACACTTCTGTTGAGGTGCTGGAAGACAACAAGAAGAAACGTTAGGGTGTCTGTAGATAGGGGATACAGCCGAGGAACTTTTTTCCTAAAAAAAACCAAAACATACTAATCACAGAAATCTTGTTCTGTACTAAATCATCAGAGTTTGGAATTTAAAATCATAGAGTTCAATAAACAGGTCAATATTGAGTAACTTTTTGTTCCATCAATGAAAATAGTTCCAAATGAACCACAGCAGAATCAACTATAGGGGCTTTTGCACCAGAGGAACCTTTTCATATATGGCTGAAGTACCCTGATTTTGCCATGTTCGCACCACAGGAAACGATTTTAGTTTTAGGAACTCCTTTTGGGGGAACTAAATTAGTTCCTACTTCAGAATAGGGTCTAAACCAGCACTATCAGTGATGTAAGTGTACGTTGATTGGTCAAACACGTCAAAAACCAGCATTTTTAAAAAGCTGTGTAAACATATATATTTCACAAACATGGAAAACAGCAATAATGGCATTTACCTGTTGTCTGCAGGGTTGTCTTTTCTCAGCCTTGATGATATGTAATACTGAATGTTGTCATAAAAGATTTTGTCTCTTAGCCCCACTTTTTGTTCTTTCAGTCACTTAAATTATGCGTTTACATTCTATCTCCGTTAAAAACAACAAACACAGCTCCCATCATGGCATCTTCCATCCACCGGTTTTTAGCGTTTATGAATGCTGCGCTTAAAGACGCCGCTGTCAGCCGCTTCAGATTTCCTATTCCTGGTGCGAATGCAACCAGGAACATGGCCCAGGGGAGAAATTAGTTCTCAGGGAACTAACCTAGTGGCTAGTTCCTAAAACGGTATTCTTAGAACTATTCAGTGCGAATGCCCCTTATTGTGCACTTCTGAGAAACACAAGGTAGTGGTGCTTCTGAATAAATCAGCGTGTTTGAATGAATCAGTTGAGTAAACGATTCAATGACTGCATCTCATTGACTCGGAAATGGATCCTAAGCCCTTGATTACTTAGAATCCACTATGAAAATGATTTATTATTTAAATTTTTTTCCTTATGAATTTGTTTGATGCATCATTCTACATATTCTGTGTGCTTGCACTGTAAACCCTAATGCTCAAAATACTTAATTGGTTTGAGTAGTACAAACTTAAACTGAACAAATTAGTTCAGTTAAATTAACTGCTATAAGTAGTAAGAACTTTTTTTTTTTTTTTTGAGTTTGCAGCACTGACATATTTTATATTAACTGAACTGTTTCATTGTTTTGAATTTTATGAACTCATTTCTTTTAATTTAGACTAACTTAAGTTTAACTGAAACTGGGCTAGGATTTCTATTTCCCAGCATGCTTTGCCCATGGCACTTAAAAGGGAGAGTAAATGCTAAAATTAAGTGTCATATAATGGTTTTTTGCACAAGATTAATTGTAAGGGAGATTTAGTAGTGATTAATGTTTTGTTATGCTAATTTAGAAGAGTTTCTGTTAATGTGGGTTTTAGGAGAGTTACCATCATGGTGACAAGTAGCGCATGTGGCTTGGTATGAGAGCAAGTAAGTAACATGTTTTAAGTTGCTGTACTCGTTTAGTAAGTGCTATAACATGTTAGCAAATTAGTTGGCATTTTCTGAATTTTCTTAGGGTTTACAGTGAAGTAAATAACTCATTTGATTTGCAAGAACTCAAAATAAAAAAGCTAATTAACTAAATATTTTAAGTTAATTGCCATCAAAATGTATGAGTTAGCTAACTCAAAACTTCAAGTTAGGAGCAATTAACATGCATGAGTACTAAAAACTCAAAACTTGATAGCTGTGCTTACCTAAAAACATCATAAAGCTCATCATAACTCAAAAAAAATTTTTTTGAGTTAACCCAACTTATTCGGATTTACAGTGTGGGCTGTTGGAGAAAATATATAAAATACACAAACTAACAAAATATCAATACAATAAAGTATGACTGCGTAACAAACAGAGACAAGCGGCATAATACAAACAGTAAAAAGTTACAGTGCTGTTTGAAAATCGGTGCTGTTTGTCAGAAAATGTCAGCCCTGTAAGAATGTCAATTTTAATTTATTTTTGGTTTGTTACAGTTTGAGGGGCTGTTTTATAGACACAGACACCATGGAAGATCAGGACGCACACAAAGTACTCAAAATAACTGCACTCTACCTTTGAAAGCATTACGTCCAGAAGGCAACTGACAGTCCCTTCATATCACACTGTCTTCCCCCAGCCATTACAGTCATGCTTTAGAAACTGAGTGCTACAAGTAGGATTTTCACCTCAATACTCATACTTACATATACACTGTAGAGTGACATAAGCATCCACATAAGCAAGTACACTATATATAGTTTTACTCACTCATGAATCTAAAATGCATCATGTGAAGCTCTCCATCTCCGCACAGTCAGCCTGTCTCAAACTGTTACCATGAGAAATGCATCTTATTCCTTAAGGAATATGGCAAAGCCATACGCCATGTGAAGTATAGCTACAGAATCTATCTATCTATCTATCTATCTATCTATCTATCTATCTATCTATCTATCTATCTATCTATCTATCTATCTATCTATCTATCTATCTATCTATCTATCTATCTATCTATCTATCTATCTATCTATCTATCTATCTATCTATCTATCTATCTATCTATCTATCTATCTATCTATCTATCTATCTATCTATCCCCTGTCTGGAAGGACATTTAAAACTGATCTATAGTGTTAAATCTTAGGTAAGACTCAATGTAAGTGTGATTTGTATCACATAATTCCATTCCATAATACACCTTTCAGATCTTAAGTTTCATTTTTCAAAAATCCAGCCTGCCATATGCATGAAAGATCATAATTCACTCAAAACTGTTTTGAAAAACAAATACAGCACTCAGATTTCAACGTGGAACAGATGTCTGACTTTTTTATGCAAATAATTAGTAAAAGTCTGTTCACTGTAATGGTTGGGCGTGATTTACACACTTGGGCTAGATGATATCTTTATATGCAATGTGACAGCACCACATAACCGAACTGACCTTGAATTATGCACATATTTACAGTTTGTGTTTGCTGGAGTAAAATCTAACATGCTGGTGATAACTAGAGGACAGTTGACTGCTCAGCAGTGCCACTGACACACTAACAACCCGACATATTGATCATTAGAGCTGATTCTGTGCTTTCACCACACGTACTCACAGTTACTATGGTTATAGTCCAAACACAGTCCGACTAAACTGAGAGAGCTGATGCTTTTGAGTAGGGTTAATGAATTACTGGTAGGGGGTGTTGGTCACAAGCAGACTGTAGCTGACAGGAGTCCATATGACCTACTTTCTACCCCCATCCCCAAATCCAAAGTGCCACAGCCAGGCGTGTATGCCAGACTTCCCATGGGCAAAGGGGTGGAGCAGTGCCAGCCAACAGCAATGCAATTATTTGCTCAACCCTGACCAGAATGAACGGGGATTACTTTGGCTAGTTCATATGAAAGGTGCTTTTAAAAGTGACCTTTATTGTACAGACGCCATTTTGAAAAATTAGTAGAAATTAAATAGCTGACCACTTATCAACAGCTCTAAACAGCCCATACAGTAGATTACAGCAAACAAAAAAGAGGTCATTTATAAATGAAAGAGCTTACTGTGGATGCAGTTTTTGGAAACATGACATTCATGGTGATGTAAACAAAATGGGTAAACAGATACAATTACAAATGTGCTAAGGGTGAGTGTGCATTCTTCACATTGGTGAAGACACATTTGTGCACACACATCCTTAGCACGTCTAAACATAGTGGTAATGATTATATTTTGCATTACACACATACACAGCCACCCACCAATTCTCTTCTGCTCACCAAGGCTTGATCCAAAATACAGCAAAAATAGTAATATTGTGAAATATTTTTAAAATTTAAAATAACTGTTTTCTATTTGAATATATTTTAAAATGCAATTTAATCCTGTTGTTGTAAAGTGAATTTTCAGCATCATTACTGCAGTCTTCAGTGTCACATGATCCTTCAGAAATCATTCTAATATGCCGATTTGCTGCTCAAGAAACATTTCTTCTTCTTATTATATTATATTTCTTTTGCAACATTATAAATGTCTATACTGTCACTCTTACTGACCCCAAACTTTTGAACAGTAGTGATAATGTTTCAAAAGCTTTCTATTTCAGATAAATGCTGTTCTTTTGAACTTTCTATTCATCAAATAATCCTGAAAAAAAAAAAAGCTACACAACTGTTTTTAACATTGATAATAATAATAAATGTGACCCAGGACCACAAAACCAGTCATAGATTTATACATAATCTGAAAGCTGAATAAGCTTATTTTATTGATGTATTGTTATGATAGGACAATATTTGGCTGAGATACAGCTATTTAAAAAAATCTGGAATCTGAGGGTGCAAAAAAATCAAAATACTGAGAAAATCACCTTTGAAGTTGTCCAAATGAAGTCCTTAGCAATGCATACTCACAAAAATACATTTTTGATATATTTATGGTAGGAAATGTACAAAATATCTTCATAGAACATGATCTTTACTTAATATCCTATGTATTGTTGGCTCTTGTTACAAATATACCCGTGCGACTTATGACTGGTTTTGTGGTCCAGGGTCACAAATGTTTCTTGAGCAGCAAATCGGCATATTAGAATGATTTCTGAAGGATCATGTGACACTGAAGACTGGAGTAATGATGCTGAAAATTCAGCTTTGCCATCATAGGAATAAATTCCATTTTCAAATAGAAAATTGTAAATTAAATTGTAAAAATATTTCACAATATTTCTGTTTTTGCTGTATTTTTGGATCAAATAAATGAAGCCTTGGTGAGCAGAAAAGACTTTGTTTAAAAACATACAAAAAATCTTACCATTCAATAACTTTTGACTGGTAGTGTATATTAAAATATATAAATAAAAAACACTTTGATTTTAAATCCCAGTTTTTCCGTCCCACAAAGATTTGCTGAAACATGATGGGATGATGTATAGGAAGCTGTATGCAGAGAAGTATACTAGCACTTGAATCTGAGTACTACGAGAATGCATTCTAAAGAAGGAAGAGGAGGATCGATAGTCCCCTCCCCATATGTGGTGCATTTTGTCAATAACGCCCAAATATGGTGCTAAAGCATGCAGCTTCTGTACCTTTTTCTGTGATAAGATCTTCCTGATTTGTTGAGTAATGAGATTTATCAGATAAAGAGAATAACATTTTACCAAATTGGTTTCTTGTTTACTATTGTTTTTTTGCATTTATGCACGTTTACTCCATTTGGAAGTGCACAAAGGCTATGAAAATAGCATCAGGGATTTAATCTCTGCAATAGCTACACTAATTTCTTAACTCAATTTACCAAATTGAAAAAAAAAAAAACACCTAATGAGAAGATCTGTTTGTCTTTCTAATCCAGGAATCAATGACATTGACCAAATGAGTTGCTCCTGATCAATTGCAATTACTTTTAAGGAAAACCACAGGGATGGAGAAATAATTGTAACGCCAGAGTTGCTAAATGGTAAACGATTAACATCAACTTTTTGAGATACACTTACTGCTTATTCACCATTCATTGGCATTGTTCACACAGTAGTGCAAACAAAAGCCAAGCCGAAGTCAAACCCCTTTCTGTTTATAGTAAATGCTATGTCTCTAGTTACTAGTCTCAACTACGTTCACATTCAGAGAAACCAAAACGATGTCACAAACTGATATATAAAATGATATACAATTGGTTTTAATTAACATCAAATCATAATCCGATAAAAAAAGAACATCTGAAGTCATTTTCTCACTAGTTTTCTCACAGTGTTTTGCCTCTGTATGCATCAGAGAGTGAAAACATCCAGCCACATGCAGCATTAACATTAGCCTGTACGCTGGCAAGCTGTTTATCTGTTGTCTTTGTATTTCTTATGGAACACAAGAGCCTGGATATAGATGATTTGCATTCTTGTATTTGTCAAGTCGACAGTGGTTAACATTTCATGAAATGGCAGACTGTCCAAATACGCCCTGAGCACAGAGAACTTACAAACTATAGTGCAGAGCATCTGCTGTTCTTTTGATATATGCAAATCTTCTAATGGAGTGGAAAAACACAAAAGTCGTATTTATTGTCCCCTGTGGGTACATGTGAAAAGTTTAAAGCATTTCACGACTCAGAGCTACTACAGCCTCATGCCCCGGAGGACCTAATTTATGATGCATGCACATTTAATATGAATTCTTATTATACAGAGTGCTCCTGCTTTTCTGGTCAGCATTTTAAATATATCCTTTAAAGAAAATTTTACCCAAGAATGTAAATTTTGTAATCATTTAATCACCCTCGTGTTGTTCTAAACCTGTTTGAATTTCTTTCTGTGTTGGGGTTAAAACCACATCAGACCCCACTGACATATGGACAAAACACACACACAAACTCAAAACCTCATCTTTGTGTTCCACAGAAAGTCATACATGTTTGGAAAGACATGAGGGTGATGACAGAATTTTATTTTTGGTGAACTATCATTTATCATTTTTCACCTACTGAAAGCTGGAAATAAAAAAGAAATCGGATCAAACTGGTCTAAATGTATATGCTAAATGCTCCAAATGACTTTTATGAAGCCAATTCTCTTAATGAATTGTTCAAAATGACAAGTTACACCCTAAAAAATTGACAATACACCCTAATGAATCAGCATTAAATAACATTGAAAGCTTGTGAATCAGAATTGAACTAAATCTGAACATGCTGATCAATATCCTGCCCTACTCACTTAATCTTGATAACCCCCATTATACGTTCACTCATGGCATTAATCAAATCAATCGCTAGTGCATGAGTCCATGATGATGGCAACACTGGTCTATGAAACATAAATATTTTACATATATGCAGCATTAAGCATGGATCTCAAATCAAAAGTTTGGTTTTGTATATGGACCACTAGTACATTAAACTAAAAATATATCACAAAGAAAGGCTATTTCTATAAATGGGCTGATCTTTATCTCTGAAACGTAATGTTTGTACGCATTACAGCACAGACAGGTTTGAAAGGGTAAGGTTGTTCCTAACCCATCTCTCTCCAACTTCAGCAGAGTTTAACCTACACTCTCATATACTTCAGTGTGAAAAATCACAAACCAAGACCTTGCCATATATTATGCATCACACCTACCCTCATAATGCATTTATAATGAGATTTAGGTAATACTGCGATTAAACTTTACCTTAATTAAAGAAAATACTTTGATAAAATGTATGTGATTAAAGGTGCCCTAGAATTAAAAATTGAATTTATATTGGCATAGTTAAATAACAAGAGTTCAGTACATGGAAAAGACATACAGTGAGTTTCAAACTCCATTGTTTCCTCCTTCTTATATAAATCTCATTTGTTTAAACGACCTCAGAAGAACAGGCGAATCTCAACATAACACCGACTGTTACGTAACAGTCAGGGTATACGCCCCCAATATTTGCATAATGCCAGCCCATGATTGAGGTATAACACAAGGGCAGAACGTCTAGATGTGCACTGCTGAATAATCAGACTAGGTAGGCAAGCAAGGAAAACAGCGAAAAATGGCAGATTGAGCAATAATAACTGACATGATACATGATAACATGATATTTTTAATGATATTTGTAAACTGTCTTTCTAAATGTTTCGTTAGCATGTTGCTAATGTACTGTTAAATGTGGTTAAAGTTACCATCGTTTCTTACTGTATTCACGGAGACAAGAGTCGTCGTTATTTTCATTATTAAACACTTGCAGTCTGTATAATGCATAAACACAACTTCATTCTTTATAAATCTCTCCAACAGTGTAGTGTTAGCCGTTAGCCACAGAGCATAGCCTCAAACTCATTCAATATCAAATGTAAACACCCAGATAAATACAATACTCACACAATCCGACGCATGCATTCAGTATGCATGACAAACACTTTGTAAAGATCCATTTTGAGGGTTATATTAGCTGTTTGAACTTTGTTTATGCTGTGATAGAGTGGAGAGCTCGGGAGGGGGCGGAGACCGCGCGATTTAAAGGGGCCGCAACCTGAAATCGGCTTGTTTCTAAATATGCCTTAAAATAGGCAGTTAAAAAAATGAATTAAAAAAAATCCATGGGGTATTTTGAGCTGAAACTTCACAGACACATTCAGGGGACACCTTAGACTTATATTACATCTTTTAAAAAAAAGTTTTAGGGCACCTTTAAGCTCATAATCATAACAACCAGTTGTAGTAATTGTAGTAAAATATGTGCTGTGCACTGCTTTTGTATTTCGCAGTTGTAATTCACTGAACCATAATATCTTCCTTGATTTGTCCTTGCAGGCGGCATGCAAAAACAAATAAAAAACACAACCAGCATAGGCCAATTCATAAACAAACTACTCTTATGAGCCTGTCTTTTTATAAATTCTTTAAAATGACAGTTACTGGTCCATTGATTGGTCTAAATCAGTCATACTGTATTTGAGCAAAATGGACATAGTAAATGAAATATAGCCTCATTTACTGAAATCATGTGACTTTGGCAGTTTGATACGCACTCCGAACCACTAATTCAAAATAAAAGATTCGTAAAGCTTCAAAGCTTCATGAAGCAGTGTTTTGAAATCGGCCATCACTAAATATTGTTGAATAAAGTCTTTATTTTGTTTTTTGGCAAATGTAAATGTAAATTTTGCAAATGTATTTTCTTTGCTTCATAACATTAAGGTTGAACCACTGTAGTTACATTAACTGTTTTAAATATGTCTTTAGTAGCTTTCTGGGCACTGAAAGTGCTAATTGTCTTGCTGGCAATTTTATGAAAGATATCTTCATTTGTGTAACAACATGAGTAATTAATGACTGAATTTTCATTTTTGGGTGAACTAACGCTTTAAGTTCATCTTTAACAAAACATTTTTTTGTACTTCTGTACCATTACAGCATTAAGCATAGTTTCCTGAACAACATTATAATGACCTATCTGAAGGTGAGTTGTGGGGCTGAATATTCTTATCTGCCCTTCAGCTATAAAATGGTTATGGAAATGGAGAGAATTTTGAGGCCTGTGTGTTATTTTCAGTTCAGATGATAGCATAGTACTTTGCAGCTGGTGTCAAACCCAACAGATGTGCATTTCTTACCTGAGGGAACACATATTTTCATCTTTTTACCTCAGGGAAAACAAATATATCTTACTGTTAAATAATGTATATATAGCTGTACTTACAAATACTTACAAATGTTCAAGCAGGTTAATAACTCATATGAGAGGGTAGCTGGAATAAAACTTGACAATAAATGAATAGACTGAGAGAAATGAGTTAGAGGTTACAAGAATTCATAGAAGTTTTTTTTTTTTGTTTTGTTTTTTTACATTGCCTTTGAACAGTGTCTGTGTCATTGAATGTGGGTTTATATATAATGGATAAGGACATTACACTGGATGGAAGAACCTTGACAGGCAGAACCAGGGAGATGACCGAATGAGACTAGGCTGATGGAGACGGAGACCCAGGTGGAACCAAACAAGCTGAAGAGACTTGGCAACATAGACGTTCCTGGAGACCAGACAAAGCCACGGAGATGAGCAGCCGAAGCAAAGCCAGGGTGCCGCAGGATTGAGCTGGCAAACTATCAGCCCGAGGTGGATCCACAAAGCACCAAGCAGGTTACATAGGAGATGAAGTGCTGATGAGAGGCAGTGAAGACAGGGCTGAAGGATTGGGCAGTGCAGGCAGGGCTTTAACCCTCTGGGGTCTGAGGATTTTCGGGGCCCTGGAGAAGTTTTGACATGCCCTGACATTTGTGCTTTTTTCAGTTGTCCATAAACATATTAATGGAAAAAGTGTCATTACATTGTATTCAGCACAATCTAGGCTACCATAATATGTGAGGAACATGTACGTACATGTTTGTGTTTTTGAAGGAATAGCATTTATGGGTGGTTATTGAAAAAAACTAAAAACTTAAGTCACTGAAATAAAGCCAAAAAAATATATATTAAATCTGTGTTCACAAGACGTCTGGGTATTGGAGGTGGTAGACTATAGTTTTTGCTTCAAAATGATGTAAAAATTATCCTGCCTACTCATTCATATAAAACAATATATTGATTTAGTTTTTGTAATACACTTTTTCTATTATATACTTTAAAATATAATGTATTTCTGTGATGCAAAGTGTCTGAACAATTATGTTACCTCTGTGGCATTTTACATAGCCTTTTAGCTTAAAAGCATGCACATTTGGAGAAATATTGATGAATTCTCATATGTTTATGTCAATTTTCTATACAGAGGAGTAATATTTAATATTTATTGTCATCACTATGAACGCTGGATACTGTGTTTTCAATTCATACTTGCAGCCGGAGGGCGCTCTGTGCACATTTAGTCCACAAATTAATCTAAAGAAGAACAGGACATTCCAGGAACTAATGGCATGTCTTCCAGAGGTTGCTAACCATGGCTTTTACATACAGATAAACACTTTTCAAGACAATAAATACATGTTTGAGACGATGTATACATGTATTGCCTCAGAATTTGCGTCTGAATAGCGCTGGCTCCGTGGGCGTGGCCGCATTAGCGGATAATGAGCTGAATCACGGGCGTCTGACATGTGTCTCTTTTCATACAGATTACATATACACAGAATTTTTGTTTTCGATTTGACTTACATGATTTAAAACCTGACATTTCAACGTTTCTTTAGACATAAGTCCAGTTTTTTGTGATTAGTATTCACTAAGTTACAGTTCATTTTCTGAGAACTATCAGATTGGACTTCGTTCAGAGGGAGACGAGAGATCACGCATCATGTTAGTTTTCTTTATTTTGCAAAACACAACATTTTGTTGTTACTCTGAGTGTACACAAATAAAAGAAAATATTCCACAGATTAAAATGGTGTATGACTCTTAATTGTATGTGCAACATTAACAGAGTATTTTGAGTCTCTTTCACACTGGTAAGAAAAAAACCGAGGTGGTATCGCCGGCGTGACCGCCGACCCGAAGGAGTTAACAAACGGCCTTCCTGGATGATACTCGACAGACTGACAGTCTAAAAGTGGAACAGGCAGAATACTTAGAAATGGCTCTCTCCTTCGCTGAAGGGACAGGGCTCCACTCCATCCCCTCCACCAAAATATCCACAGGCACGGACACTATTGCCGGCTTACGCACCTGGTCAGATGTGCTTGGCTCTGGCTCTAGAGCGATAAACGGCTCAGACATTAGCTCTGGCTCTGGCATCATGGCACAAAGTGCAAGGCATGGATATGGCATGGTAATCCTCCTCCATCTCGCCAATGGTAAAGGGGGATCCACAGTGATACAAGACCCAGTCCACGTATTTCTGGAAGCTCCCTCAAGGTCTCTCTGGGCAGGCACACTCTCGTCTCCACGTTGAGACCTGCCCAGAAAAACACAAACAGGCTTTTGTCCTCATAGTGGACCAGATGGTATAAGTCCAGGAAGTCCTGTGTGTGTCTCTCAAGGGAACTTGCCCCTGGTAAAGGAGGAGGATTCAAACTGCTGCAAGATCCATTAGTGGTTTGTTCTTCTGTCAGTGCATTTGCAAACAAGACGAGGAAATGAGCAGGATCTATTCGCAGCAGTTAGACACTCTATACCTGAAAACAGGAACAGAGCAACCATTTAACCCGACTACAACAGACACTAAACTGAAGAAAACACAAAGCTTAAATACAAACAAGTTACAGGTGCACAAGATAATCAAATCAATGAAAAACCATAGAAACTAACTGAAATACAGGAAACTTAACTAAAACATGTTAAACCCACCCAAAACAGAAACAATACATGAATACCCATAACACAGTCTAAGTGGATGGAACATTTAAAGTCTATAAGCATTGGCAGAAAACCAGTGGTGTATAAAGTACTCGAAAACCATACTTGAGTAAAAGTATAGATATCTTGCCAGAAAATGACTTTGGTAGAAGTTAAAGTTGCTGTTTAGAATGTTACTTGAGTAAAAGTTTTAAAGTATGTGATATTTTTTGTACTTAAGTATGAAAAGTATTTTTTTGATATTAAATGTACTTAAGTATTGAAAGTAAAAGTACAAGTAAATGTAAAATACAAAAGGAGCAAAAAAATATAAAAAATTGTTCTATACACAGTTTGAGCAGCAAGATTGTGTTCAGTTTTAACTCTCTTACATTTTGTTTCTTTAAATTGGCTAAAGGTTTATTGTAATTTTTATACATAAAAAATACTAATATATTAATTATACATTGATGATTCGTTCATGTTAATTTATAGTGCATTATAACTAATGCAAGAGACAACTTTAAAATGTTAAAATGTAAATGATGTAATTAAAAATGAACAATACTTTTATTAACCTTATTTAATGTTACAAATGTACTCTTATTGTAAAATGTTACTATTTCATATAAATCCAAACAGTCATGCTTAAAAATTACCATCTTTACACACAAAGGCATAGCATGGGTCTATTATATGTGTACTTTCACACATTATTTGGCTCTATTTTAGAAAAATTGATGATTATCTAATCAAAATATGTGTTACAGTGCCGATAAAAACTGAAATCGAATAGGCTACATTTCTGATTTGTTAAGCTTCTGTCGCTGTATGATGAGAATACAGTTTAAATATGCAACTTCGCCGGATAATGAATGCATAACAGCGAACAAATAGTTATAAACTAATGCAAATGAATGGTAACAATCGTGGCATACAGTTGTTGTTTTTTTGTCACATTGTTTTAACCGCTTGAGGTTAGTACTAATCTTAGCCTCCTCTCAGCCTCGACGGCAAACATACTGTTCTCCACTAATGCAGCATCTAGTCAACAAACTAATTACTTTATAGTGATATGAAAACATGTACTGTAGTGTACATTGTATAACATACCGTTTTGTTGTCCGTTTTAAATCGTTTTGAAGTGACCCGCTCTGTGCAGCGCGCAGCTTCACATCACGTGTCAAAAGAAACCATACGAGGCCTCAGTGATAGTTTTTATTTCGCCTCTAGAGGCCGCTCTCGTAATGTCTCATAATCTATGCTCGAACTGACAGCGCACTCTTCTCAGCCGCTCCAGCAATGGACGCAACCCGGAAAATTAAATCAACCGCGGTTGTGCGAGCACTTGTTTGCACATGCTTGCTTGCAGTCTGTGTTCTTCCGACTTTATTTTGTAGTAAGTAACGAAAATGCTTTGGGAAAATGTATCGGAGTAAAAGTATATAATTTATTTAGGAAATGTAGTGGAGTAAAAGTAAAAGTTGACAGAAATATAAAAACTCAAGTAAAGTACAGATTCTCCCAAAAAAATACTTAAGTACTGTAACGAAGTATTATTACTTCGTTACATTCCACCACCGCAGAAAACTAGAATTGCCATTAAAACTTTGCTCAAATGGACTGTATAGCAGATTCTACTCCTTAAATTGTAAGCAAGATGTGAATTGTGAATTTCGAAAAGTGAATTTCCAGCTTGAGCTATCTCCTATTGGGCTGATTTGTGGATTTTCAAAAACCACCATTTTGGACATGTATTTAACAGTATTCTGCCGTACACTCTAATTATTTGACAGTTAAACACTTTTTTAAAATCTGAAAACAGCCTATAGCTCAATTTTAACAATATATAATAGCCTAGATGCATCAGCTAAAATATTTTTATAAAATAAAGTGCTTTAAGAGGAAATTTTTACTCTTATGTTCCAAACCTCTAAGCTGTTATTTTTTTTTCTGTGAAACAAAAATGCTGTTGCTTGCTATTGAAAGAATTCACAAGTTTTATTTTAAAGACGTCACTATCAGAGATTGTGCTACAAATAATCATTACCCATCACCTTGACAGAATGGGTTAGATTGGGGTTAATTTCCATCCGTCCTAATTTTATCCATGGTTAAAGCGATGTGTTGCCAGTTCTTGGCCTTTTCTTTTAATATTTCGTAATGTGAAATAGGCAACTGACTCTTTGGTCTTACAATATGGTCACCTGGCAAATGAACAACATAAATTCTTTAAATGGACTACACTTTAAATCTCTCTTTTATGTCTACAAATCCACACTCATTACTTTAAAACTGTCTCCTTATAGCATCACAAAAATGAAAAAATCTTTGACATCTTTAATTAATATTTGAAGTTCGGGAAACAATGTCTGGGCACCATGAGCTACCACTGTATGGAAAAGTTGGTGTTACCATCAAGTAATGAATCATATAAACATCTTTTGGACTTGCAGGGGGCACTGATGATACATATGATGTGGGTGTGTGTGTGTGTGTGTGTGTATATATATATATATATATATATATATATATATATATATATAGCCTATATATATATATATATAGCCTATATATATATATATATATATATATATATATATATATATATAGCCTATATATATATATATATAGCCTATATATATATATATATATATATATATATATATATATATATATATATATATATATATATATATATATATATATATATATATATATATATATATATATATATATATATATATATATATATATATATATATATATATATATATATATATATATATATATATATATATATATATATATATATATATATATATATATATATATATATATATATATATATATATATATATATATATATATATATATATATATACACACACACACACACATAATACCTGTGTCATATCTTTACAGTGCTCTAGTTACTTGTCTATTTGTTAAAAATTTGGTTCAACCATGATGTCACTAACAAGTGACATCACTACTCCCGGAGAATTCAGTGTGGCTCCAGTTTCATGTCTCAATCCTAACACCGCGCGCAGTGCAATCGATGGGATCGTTGGGATGAAATGCGAATGACGCATACAGGTTGAGGATTTCCTTCCCACACGAAAGTCTGACGTCTACCCCTCCACACATTTAACTTTGACAACACGCGAAGCCTTGTACTTATGGTGGGCATCCTACAAGCTCCTTACACGACTTCGCCTTTGCGCATGATACTGCGGTTCCGACGCCACTTCACGCTCCAACTCACCTTGAAACTCGGTGCTCTCAGATTTTACATGGAGAGCGACGGAGAGGCGACCAATACCCGCCCCGACGCCTCCTCCACTGGCCAATGAATTTCGAGCGGGGGCGGAGCTAACAGCTAAATTGTCATGCTTGGTTTCACGCTGGCATTGCCATCAAGCCGCGTCTGGCTGCCGTGCGCTGGTGCAGGTGCTCTATTTCATCGAGAGAGGATGCGAAAGGAAAGAAGGGGAGGGAAAGAATGAAGGGAACCGTCGGAGAAAAGTATGCAGGGCATGAATAAAAGGGTATCAGCTGCTGACAGTGTGTCTAACATCCAGGGGCTCGGCTAAGAATGGTTTATTGAAAGGGGCACTTTGAGATATGATGAGGTTTCTTTCTGGTTGGCAATAGTACTATGATTTGGTATGTGGCCACTTTGATAGCAAGTGTATTCAGCACCAGAGGAACAGCTGCTCAAGGTGAGTTGAAGTGCAATTTATTATATTCAGCCTTAAGTTTGTTGTGAAATATTGCTTTTTTTTTATAGAGTTAAAAAAAAAAAAAATTCTGTGATTGGGTCGTTCTGAGTTTTTTTATTTTTTATTTTATTAAAAAATAATATAGCCTGTCTAAATTCTAATTTGGGCATGCTGAATATTTTAAAGTAAAAAGAAGTATAGCAGCTCTGGGTGATTCTGTTTTTATAATTATTTTGGATTATAGTTTTCTCTTTATGCATAAATATTATTACTCTGCCATTGCTTAGTGACATTTCTGTTTAAGTGCTAGTTTTTAAAAGTCATCTGAGCTTGCAAAACGAGGGTTTTAGCTGTTGCTGTCTATTCATCCATATTCACCTGTTCTGCAATACTATGAGCAACTTTAGGCTTGTATATACTTCATATTAAGTCTGTTCTATCAAATTAAAGGGACTGATCGCTCCAAAATGAACATTTACTGATTTCCTTTCTCTTGTGGGACACAAAAGGATATGTTACAATTCACTTTCATTGCATATTTGTGCTAGCTGAGGCTGTCATTGTGCCTAACATGTCCTTTGGGTTTTGCATGATGACAAAATTGTATTTTTTTGTTTTAACTGTTCATTTGAATTACAATTAAGCTCTGAAAATATACATTAGGGAACTTTAATTACACATCTGAAGGTGCTTTTATTGGGAATATGTATTGTTTGGTGATATACTGTATCATTCATTTTGTGCTGTAGACTGTTTTAGTTATTCACTTTATGAATATTCTGCCTTCCTCAGATGTCTTTAGCTTTTTAAACATCAGACCACTTTAAAGGAGCCATCATAATTGTAATTGAAGATGTGTTCTGTGAATCTGATCGACCTTCAGTTCAGACTAGTTTAAATAAGTGTGTCTTTATTTCAAATGTTGAGTTCATGGACTCACATAGCCCTGCAATTTTCTAACTCGTCCACTAGAGGGCTGCTAACATATAGCAAGGAGCATCCAATCCTGGGTCACATTTTGAGAACTTTTTCATTGCATGTACTATGAATACATTTCCCAAGTCAAAAGGGACGCTATACATGCTTTGATATGTTGCTGTAAGTAGAAGATATTTAACCATAATTCTTATGTATAAAAAGCAGAATGTGATTATCTTACCTTGCTAAACTTGAGCTGTGTCATCCCCTTAATCTGACAGCAAGATGTATTTCACCTTGCTGTTCTGACTGTGCACTTTGCTACATTCGCTCAGTGTCTCCCTCCTGTGTGTCAGAGCCACGCTGCACTATCCCAGCCCCAATGCAGATCTCTCCCTGCCCTCACCCTCCCATCTCAAGCTGTTAGCTGGCAAACAGGCCCACAATCATCAGCTACAAAACTGGCCAGGTGCCAGATCTATGCTTTGCTGCTCTGTCTAAACAGAGGACTGGGAGGCAGCAGACTGAGAGTCATGAGCTGATGCATGGCTCCAGGTAGGCCCTCAAGGCTCAATGCTAGCCGACCGCATTGAACTTGTTGAGACCTCCAGCAGTCCACCCTAGGAACAGACCATCTTCCCTCATGATAAGAGCATGTGCCCAGCATCTGTCCCCTTTTAAACTAGTGTTGTGTCTGTTCAGATGTCAATTTTGGCAGGAGCTCAAATTGATCTTTTTATATAAATTTAATTTATCTAGATTGACATCAAGGAGGTTTATAATAACTGAGAGAGCTATCAGATATTATTCTCATTCATTTCAAAAGATGTGAGCTAATCATCTGAGCCTTAAAAATAATATAATATAATATAATATAATATAATATAATATAATATAATATAATATAATATAATATAATATAATATAATATAATACATATTTATGTTAGCTGAGGCTATCATTATGCCTAACATGTCCTTTAGTATATCATGTCCTTGAGCTATCAGATATATAGAGTAATATATAAATAAATATATATATATATATATATATATATATATATATATATATATATATATATATATATATATATATATATATATATATATATATATATATATATAATAGATTTTATATTGTTCAAAAGTATATATATATATATATATATATATATATATATATATATATATATATATATATATATATATATATGTATGTATAATAGATTTTATATTGTTCAAAAGTTTGAGGTACAATTTTTTATATTTTGAAAATAATTTTTTTTATGTGCTCACAAGGGCTGCATACATTTGATCAAAAATACAGTAAAAAACTGTAATATTGTGAAATATTATTACAATTTAAAACTATTTTCTATTAAATTATATTTTAAAATTTATTTAATTTTTGTGATGGCAAAGCTGAATTTTCAGCAGCCATTACACCAGTCTTCAGTGTCACATGATCCTTCAGAAATCATTCCAATATGCTGAGATTATATTATATTAGTGTTGACTTCGGTATCAAGTCGGTACTGAAATTTTAAAAATGTGATGCTTTGAGCGCTGTTGAGTGGATTTGTAAACTCCTCTGATTGGCCATTGTGTTGATGCGCTCATCGGATATGTCTGTGACTGGCTACAATGATCAATGCTTCAAAAATGTTGTAAATAGTCATCATTGATGCTCCTCACCGAGAGCTTACACATATACACATGGGAACATTTGAAACCAGGCGTCTATCAGCGGACTGGTCTGCGACGTTTTTACGACGTTTTTGAAGTGTTGATCATTGAAGCCAAACACAGACATATCCGATGAGCGCGTCGACACAATGGCCAATCCAAGGTGTTTACGAATCCGCTCAACAGTGCTCAAAGCGATACCTTTTTAAAATTATATTATATTATATTATATTATATTATATTATATTATATTATATTATATTATATTATATTATATTATATTATATTATATTATATTATATTCAATCATTGTTACAGCAACTACCATAAGGGGCTAATGGGCCATGCTAACCAGCCAAAAGTGTGACTCCTTGGTTTGGGCAGACAGAATGTGATTTGAGCT
Source organism: Chanodichthys erythropterus (assembly GCF_024489055.1). NCBI lineage: Eukaryota > Metazoa > Chordata > Actinopteri > Cypriniformes > Xenocyprididae > Chanodichthys > Chanodichthys erythropterus. Next base: position 24,367,628 of record NC_090242.1, on the reverse strand, counting down.
GATGCGGGTACATATGAAATGATGGTGATTTGTTTTAGCAGTTAGCACCTGTTAGCAGCCTAGATTCTGCCGGGTTCTTTAACCCTTAGGCATTGTTGATGTAGCTGCCAGCTGGAAATGGAGAAGCTAAAGAAAGCTTGCTCTGGAGGTTTGTGCTGCAGTCTATGTTTCATAGAAAGCCTGTTAGAGGAGGGCTAGCGGGGGACCTGACAGCTGCTCATTTTAAGCGGTGTTGGATAACATTGGATGTGTTTTCCAACAGTCATCACTTCTGTTTCATCCTCAGGCTGTGATAGCTTGATCCTCATCCGTGGAATGATAAGCATGTAGGATTCTTCCCTGTGGAAAAATTAAAATAGTTTAAATAACAAACAAGCAGCCTGTCATCACATCTGGCTGAATTATCAACACAACTCACACGAGCATGTCACTTTCGCCATTTATAGTCGTTTTTGTGTCCTGGTACTACAGATTTCAAAGAAAGAACCCTCAAATTGCTGTATTTCAACTTACTGGCTCTTTTGACCGGTACTTTCAATGTCTTGTAATTATGATTTATAATGTCAGCTATAATCCAGCCAAATCCATGACAGCCTTTCCAATCAAACAATGAAAAACAGCTGACTTGCGCCGATTGCGTGGAAAGCTGCAGAATGCGAACCACAGCTGAGGCAGTCAATTTCCAAATGCATTTTGTTAGGTCCAGTGATTCTGTGAGGGGAAATGCTTTGGGCTATAAAGAACAAAGTGGAATTACAACTATTAGAACACATACATTTTTAACTTTTTTTATAGTTACTTTTTATTTGTTTTTATGGGCTTTTGCATTTATATGAAAAAAGTAGTAAGCAATAGGGAAAAAAGTAAGAAAGCTGGACTCAAACCTGCATGTTCAAACTTAACAAACAAACAAATGAATAAAATAATTTCTTAATCAGTATTTTGTCTTGTTTTCCAGTAAAAATATCTAAACTTTCTTTAAACAAGATTAATTTACTTGGGAAGCAAAGTTGCTTAAGACATTAAAACTATTTGTCCTGGTTTCACAGACAAGTTTTAGATTAAGCCAACAGTAGGCTTTAGTTAAATTGTGACATTTAAGTAGCTTGTATTAATGTGCCTTAGAAAAAAACATTACTGATGTGTATCTTAAAGGTGCCATCGAACTTTTTTTTTTTTTACAAGATGTAATATAAGTCTAAGGTGTCCCCTGAATGTGTCTGTGAAGTTTCAGCTCAAAATACCCCATAGATTTTTTTAAATACATTTTTTTAACTGCCTATTTTGGGGCATCATTAACTATGCACCGATTCAGGCTGCGGCCCCTTTAAATCTCATGCTTTCTGCCCATCAAGCTCGCGACTCTATAATACAGTGCATTTACAAAGTTCACACAGCTAATATAACCCTCAAATGGATCTTTACAAGATGTTCGTCATGTATGCTGCATGCATGCTTCGGGTCATGTGAGTATAGTATTTATTTGAGTGTTTATATTTGATTCTGAACGAGTTTGATAGTACTCCGTGGCTAAAGCTAACATTACACACTGTTGGAGATATTTATAAAGAATGAAGTTGTGTTTATGTATTATACAGACTGCAAGTGTTTAAATATGAAAATAGTGACGGCTCTCTTGTCTCCATGAATACAGTAATAAACAATGGTAACTTTAACCACATTTAACAGTACATTAGCAACATGCTAACGAAACATTTAGAAAGACAATTTACAAATATCAATAAAAATATCATGATATCATGGATCATGTCATTTATTATTGCTCCATCTGCCATTTTTCGCTGTTGTTATCGCTTGCTTACCTAGTCTGATGATTCAGCTGTGCACAGATCCAGATGTTAATACTGGCTGCCCTTGTATAATGCCTTTCATAATGTTGGAAACATGGGCTGGCATATGCAAATATTGGGGGCGTACATATTAATGATCCTGACTGTTACGTAACAGTCGGTGTTATGTTGAGAATCGCCTGTTCTTCGGAGGTCTTTTAAACAAATGAGATTTATATAAGAAGGAGGAAACAATGGGGTTTGAAACTCACTGTATGTCATTTCCATGTACTGAACTCTTGTTATTCAACTATGCCAAGGTAAATTCAATTTTTAATTCTAGGGCACCTTTAAGACTAAACAATGAAGAGATTTAGTCAGTGCAAGTTACTGTACTTTCAGATGAGTCACCTCAAACATGCATTTTAGTCTGGGATAGACTCAAGCCTTGTCTCTGAATCTGGGCATTTATCTTGAATAAAGTTTATTTTTCTTATGGTTATGTGCACTAAGTGCTAACTTTTTCTGCAGCAGTTTGTTTCTGCTATAAAAAAGTGATATTGCCATCTAAGGTCAGGTAATATGTCTTGTGCGTTTTGCCCTTACTCACTCAAACTTGTCAAAAAGGCTACTTTACGTGAACGCGTGTGCATTAGCAGGTAGTTGCTGAATTGCAGGTGTTTGACTTAAGAGATGAGGTCATGACTGCAGCCGGTGATGAGGCCGAAACCAGCACATCCAGTGCAAGTAGACTTTGACTATTTAATTTTAATTCACTTATATATGATATATGCAGTAGGTTGTGAATCATCATGTTTTGTCGCATTTGCATTCAGGATATCTTGTTCAGTTTTAAACGGGAAAAAACTGACAAAAATCTTCAAATAGCTCTCCAGCACTGTAGACTCTGAAGAGAATGTCTTATCTCTGTCTGTGGCTGGATTCCATTTCTACTTTCTCAGCAATTCAAAGGCAGTTTCCTGTCGCTGATACTCTCCCTCTCCTTAACACTCTCAGTCTAGTCCGTCACCACAGCCAGTACAAACCATGTGCCTGTGCAGACTTCCTGCTGAAGCAATGGAAGAGTTTGTCTCATTCAGAAATTTGTGGGTACAGCCTTTCAGCACTGGATGTTTCTATTATCCACACTCGTTTTTGTCTTTTTGGGGAGATTAATGGAATGATAGAAGAGTGATTAATATGTCCAATAAGTTACAGACTCTGTTGTTCCTTGCTGTAGTCTTGTTGTGTTTTCCCTGAATACATTAAAGTTTGGAATAAGCAGTTATATAATATTATATTAATATATGGATCACCATATTGTGATATTTTTATGGTTATGGTTTATTCAAAGTGGTGAACATTAGTGATTATTAAGCTCTTTTTTAACAAGGATACTGTAACTTGTTTCTCTTAACTTGTTTAATCTATATTGGGCTTCAGTACTTTAGGCTGTTATCTCATTTTTCTCTAGCCTAGTATTTTTTGCACCATTTTGTAATGTAAAAAATGTAACTAACATATTTAGTTTGTGCTGTAAAACATTGCATTAGTTCTATAAAAATAATATTTTTCTAATGTTAGACCCTAAATGTTTATTGATAAAGTATTTTGTACTACATTATTGCCTACTATATTATATATTTACATTTTTAATAGTAACTTTAAACCCTGGTCTTCTAAAATTTTTCTTAATGTCTTCCTCAGTGAAATCCCTCACCACTCACATACTCTAGATACCCCATGAACCTTGAGTGCTCTAGCATCAATTTTTCACCAAAGGCAGGCCTGTGTCCCGATTGATGTGGATAGGAAGTAACAGGCCACCGCTGGCCCAGGGCAAAGGACTTGTTCCATAAAAGTCACTAACCCTTATATGTCAATCAGCTGGTATTTGGGCCAGCATTGACTCAGATCCCCCTCCCACAAATACAGTCTTACTCTGTCTGATAGATGCATGCAAGACAGCACTAGTGGAAGCTGTTCCATATATAGATACCTTCAAAAAAGCCCTGTGGAGTTCACTTAATTATGCATGATTTATCTCTGGCGTTAAAATAAAGAAAGTATGTTTCTAATTCAAGATCATCAACACATGAAAAACGCATGTTGGAGAACATGCCAGATGACTGTTTTATTCATGTCACGTTTTATTCATGACACTCACTGACTCCATTTAAGTGCCATTAAAGATCTAGATCTAGATGGAAGAACTGGGTTTTTTGTGTTGAGTCAGTGGAAATCAGCCTCTTGGTCTAAGTACAGCTTTACGTCTGGTTTAGCACTTTGGAAATCACTGAGCAGAAAGTCTTTGATCTTTTAAGAATTGAGAGCATGGGCCTATTGATCGATACACTCTCATTGCTCTTGTTTAGATCTACATCTGTGATGTGGCCACGGCGTACAGCACACCAAAAGGGTTGAAGAACCTTGTTTCGGTGTTGTTTGTGGATGCTTAATTGCTTGAAGCAGTGATATCTTGAAACACTTCTTGATTTCAGAAACACAAATGTCCCTTTTGATTGGCACAAATTGAAATTATGACAATCAAGAATGCTTGGTAGATTGTACTCCAGCGGTGTGGTATGTGCTGTCTAATAGGGAAGTGATGCTGTGTGGGGGCGTTTAGTCTGACTCGGCGTCAGAGGGAGCAGAGGAAGAATCCTGATCCAGCACGTGGTTGAGGAAAAATAAATTTCTTAGTGGTTCAGAGTTTGAGTCAGTGTAATATTAGGAAACATAAAGGTGAATTTGGGGTTTGTGTAGTTTGAAAAATTATTGGGTTTAGTACAGTGCTGTTGAAATGTTTGGAGTCAGTATTTTTTTGTGAAAGAAATTAATATTTTTATTTTTTATCTCAAATAAATACTGCTTTGTTGACCTTTCCATTAGCTCTGCATTAGCTGGTTGTGGTAACACCTCTTCAATTTTTCAGGTTAAGATGTAGGCTATCTGAATGTCTCTGGAGTGTGTGTAGTAATCCCAAAAGGAGATGTGTGAATTCAGAAAGAACGATAACAAGCAACTTTAATGAACAAGATATGTCAGGTCCTACACATGAACATAACATTAACACAAGAAAATTAACAGAAGGAACAAAGGGATTAAATACACAGGGCTAGATGGTTATTGAGACAAGGAACAGGTGTGTAACAGACACATTGAAGAGACGGGGACAATGAGAATCATGTCCGTTTGTTTTGCTTAATTTAAAAAATAAAGTGATAAAAAAACTAAAGAGAGCCTGCATTATTTTTATTGGCATATTAAAAAGAATCTTAACATTGACAAAGCATTGGTAACATTAAACATACATACGCATTTTCACAAATACACACAGTAAAATAAAATAATATCAAATTATATTAAAGTAATGTCTATAATAATATGAAATAAATATTTTAAAGGCACAATATATAACTTTTCATCACTAGAGGTCACCCATTCAAAACAAAGGCGTAGCTTGATGATGCCGAGATTGAGCGTGGAATCATAGGAGATGTTGTCTTCACCCCATTGCCGGTGGAAAATTGGGACCGGACTTGGGTAGAAATCATGTCCGTGGATGAGATTATTAATGCTACTGTAGTATGATGCAGTGCAGGGCCGAATGCTGTGCAAGCGGAACGAGGCCACTGGAGAGATTGATAATGAGCGATGAGCACGACACACGCCTCGACAATAGCAGAACTTTTATTATGTCTCAGTCGCCACTTCCGCTTCTTCCGGTCAAGTGTATGTGGGGTAAAGCAGCACTGTTTATCATATTAGATACATATGAGTGTGTTGAAAGTTATGTTATAAAGTTACTCTGTGTGTTTGCTCTGCGGCTACTATGAGACACTTTTTGCAGTAAGCCAGATCGATATTAGAATATCATACTAATAAATGCTGGATGGCTTATGTTGTTAAATGGCATGCAATTAATTTTAAAACATATTGTATGATGGAGAGAATGCTGTATTACTGCTACTAAAAGTAAAGCTGCATCTGATTAGGTTATATGTTAGCCACTTGACAAAATAGTGTTGTCTCTGAGGCATGATAAAGAACATGGTATCACTAAAAATCAAGAAAATGAGATTCAAACAATAGGCCTAAGACTAAACGTGTTGAGCTATATAACAATGATTAGTTCCCTTTCATGGGAACTGTCGATGCTACGTCATATGACATAGCGTCTCGTTCCCTTATTCAGGGAACCAGGGTTACACAAGTAACCCGAGATGTTTTCTGTCGATGTATCCATTCAATTGTTCCTTTGTCTAATAAAACACATAATATATTAGGCATCTTTGGTGTTTCCATGGTTTCTTCAAAATAAAACCAGAAATCGAGGGTAACGCAGGTATGATGTCATTGATAGGTGAGGCACGGACACGATTCATGTCCTGGTTAAACTTGCTTATTTCTCTGGATTTAAACATTCTTGGAAACATCTGGGATAATGTAAATACTAGGGATGTAACAGTATTATCAATATTGTGGTATTGTAATAGCAAAATTGTTTCGATATTATCGTGGTCACATGACTGTATGAAACAATATGTCTTCCAGGCAAAAAGTGTATGTTTTTTTTTCAGCTCGGTTCCGAAAATGGTTCTGGTTTGATGGGTGGGCGAATTGCGAGGAGCATATCATTTAATAGAGACATCTCACTTCATGAATATTATACCAATGAATGTATTGAAAAGCCCTTTCGGCTCACGCTACTCATACGTCAGTTATCAATGTAGAGAGAGAGAGAGAGAGCGTGCGAGAGAAAGAGATGCTCGAAGGCAAGATTATTAATCTTTAAAGGCAGGAACACACCAAGCCGACGGTCGGCCGTCGGACAGTTTTTGTTCATCGGCAGACTAAAGGCCGGAACACACCAAGCCGACGCCGTCGAACTAGTGGTGACGAAAGCAGACCGCGGGGTTGGCTCACGTCGGCAGCGTCTGTGTCCAAAGTTGCCCTGACACATCAAACCGACGCTAAACAGCCGACGGCCAAGTAGCATGTCAGTTCTGCACCTGCGTGAGATGAAAGCCTTTCCGAACCAGCAGGCGGCAGTATCTGAGCAGCCAATCAGAATGATCAGATGGCCAGACGGACCGACGAGCTCCAATGCCGATTCAACATATCGAATCGGCCGAAAAAAAAACGACGAGGACCAACTTCAGCCGATGGTGCCGAACACACTGAGAAAACTTAGTCGGCTGATGAAGAAAAACTGCCCAACAGCCGCCCGTCAGCTTGGTGTGTTCCGCACAGTCGGCTGAAGTTGGTCCTTGTTGGCATTTTTCGGCCGATTATATATTGAATCGGCGTCGGAGCTCATCGGTCCGTCGGACCATGTGATCATTCTGATTGGCTGTACAGCTACTGCCACCTTCTGGTAGGGAAAGGTATTTATTCTTACGCAGGCAAAGAACGGACGTGCTACTTGGCCGTCGGTTGTTGAGCGTCGGTTTGAAAAATAAAATGGTAACATTCAAATCTGCGTTTGTGCGCTGCCGTTGATCTAGAGAGTTGTCATGCTTAGATATAAACAGCTCCACAAACAATCTTGTCAAACACAGTAATATTTCTGTTGCAAATATTCCAATTATCACAGAAGCATACAAAAGTATATTATTCAGATAAATGCTTATATATACGTTACCGATCAAAATAGAATAAATCAACTTTTGAAAGCGCTTCTAATGACCACTGTATCAATTGCATTGTTACGCCACTAGGTGGCAACAAATTACTGTTAAAATTACTGTTAAAAGTCTTTATGAATCCAAATTACAAAAAAATGTTTCACCTGTCTGGATCTTACATGTGTATTCAAGAATCTTGTTTGTGCTGAATTTGTGGTAACACTTTACTAAAGGTTAATTTGTTAACGTTAGTTAATGTATTAACTAACATGAACTAACCATAAACAATATATTTGTTAGTGTATTATTTGTTAATCTTTGTAAATGTTAGTTAATAAAAATACAGCTGTTCATAGTTTGTTCATTTTACCTCACAGTGCATTAACAAATGTTAAAAAATCTCTTCAGAATGTCATAAAAAATAATAGATGTTATTTTTGTCAAGGTCCAGCTGGTGCAATTATTTTATTTAATAAGAGGGAGTTTTAGATCATTTAACTCATATCATACTATACCTCATACCTCTAAACAACAGTTATGATTAGAGGATAAAGAAAAGAGGACAAGATATGACATGGTTAATTTGTACATCATTGTAATGTAATTGTAATGTTCAATCTTTGTTTAACATTAATGGCATTTTTTCCAAGACTTCATTTGTCTTTTTTTAATTTTTTTTAAAATATCGCAATAAATATCGTATCGAGGTATTATCGTATCGTGAGATTTTGATATCGTTACATCCCTAGTAAGTACACAAGTCAACAAAATATATAAAATTGTTCACATGGTTTTTGGATATTTTAATCCAAAAATCTTACATATTGTACCTTTAATAGGTTGTGACATTTGTGATGTTATGTTGTGGGCTATTTATTGTGCATTGGCCACTACTACTTATAATATGCTCGGACGGTCAGTTGAGCAACAAGATCACTGCACATCTCAGTTCTCACAAGGATGCTTTCTGTGTCCTTGCGTCCTTCTGAGTTCGTTCTTGGAATTTAGAACTGAGAGAAAGCTCACAAGACAATAGGTGTGTTTGACCTGTGCTTTGTTTTTAATTTATTTACACAAAATAGTACAGAATTTTAATATTGGTGCATCCCTAATGAGGAGTGGTACTTCTGTCCAGTGAGATTTGGGTGGAACTACTCAGCTTGAGGCTGCAGTAACAGAAACCATTGCTGATTAGGATAAAAACTCTATGTGAAAAAGAGTTAGAGTTAAAGAGTTAGCAGAAGAAGAAATACCTTTTATCATTTGTCGTGTTATCACTTCGTTTTTGTTTAGGACACAGTGTAACAGCACACTATCATCAGCCATGACAACAGTATCACTATCATCAGTCAGAGACAGAGATGCCAGACTGCATGTACATTTTAAGATCCCGCTGTATCATGTGCGTCAGGACAGGCTGCTGGACTTCACAATGAATTGACAGAGATGTAGAGAGCGTGTGTGAGTATGCGGCTTTGCTGACGCGCGTGGGCCCGGCAGGCAGCCAGGCAGCCAGGCAGCATGCTGATCGTCTCTCTTCCCGCCTCCTGACTGGACCACTTCCCCTCACGTCTCATTTTTCAGCTGTCCATTGATGCAATGCACTCGGCTTCCTCCCGCCCGGCTCCACCACGTCCATTAAACATTCATACTCTGGCCATGAGATATTCAGTACTGTACCCCACACTATAAAAAATTATTTTAACTGTAAAAGTCTGTAAAAATGCTACAGTAACCCCTGTTAAATGGTTAACAGTACGTTCCTTATATATAAGTTGTACATAGGGAGCTAACCTTACATTTCATGTAACTTTACAGTAAAATACTGTTAAATGTACTGGGTTTTTTTTTGGAAGTAATAAAGAGGACAAATCATCTTAAAATGTACAGTGAAAAGATGATTTTAATAATTATGTTAATGTACATTAGGGATTTATGATACATTTTAAATGGGTCATGTGTGTTACCATTTTTTCTTTACCCCTGTTTTATTTTCGTACAGTACATGTTAAAGATACAAAACTGATTTTAGTAGCAGCAAAGCCTTGCTAATTCAGCAGAAAAGGGCTTTTGGAATTACAGATTAAAATGTTGTTGTTTTTTGTTTTTTTTGTAAATTACATATTTTTTACATTCACAGGTTGTACTGTAAATATGTTTACGGTTTTGCTGTATTTTTCCAGATTTATTCTGGCAACTACAGCTGCCAGTAATCCTCTGTAAAAACGGCAGGATTTTTTTTTTTTTTTTTATCAGTGCAGGCTCTCTGCCCAGGAAACTCTCCTTCTCCTTGTCGCCGCCCCTCTCGCTTTTCTCCCTAGCCCTCGTTTTCCTATCCTCCACCACCATCCTTCAGAAGGCAATCAATTTTGAGCAAGCTCTATCTGTACATCCATCTCTCTCAATCTGTCTGGCCGCGCTATAGATCTGTTAAAATTAGATTCATCATTCGCCACAAGTCCACGTGTTTGCTCACTGTGAGTACTGCAGTGGACGCCTGGTAAGGGACGTGATGCAGGCGGGGTGCTGACTGGCTGTGATGAGTCAGGCCCTACTTAGTCTCGCATAGCCAGAACTTCAGACTGACGGCAGAAGGTCTGGACTCCATAGCAGCTTTCACTTGCTAGGGACGCCCAGAGGCCATCTGACTGACATATAAAGCTATCACAGTTTGTTTTGTTTCACAACATTTTTATGGGTGTGAAAATGTAACGCCAATGTCCCTACAAAAACAGACCGGTGTTTATTTTAAAGAGTCTATTTCACAAACTCAAAAAGTTGCCCCGTGTATCATTACCTTCAGATGACGAATTCAAAACTCCTGAAGTGTTTGTGAGCCATATGCATCAGATGTTCAGCCAACGATCCGTGGGTGTGAGGCTAGGACCTCCTGAGCTGCCTCCTCTTCTCCTCCTTGTGGCATGGTGCCCAAGTTCAATCAACTTTCTCCTTCAAATTCAAACTATCCACCCTTCCACACCAATCGTATCTAACAAGCCTATCACCCCTCCACTCAGAGGTCAGCCAGACTATAATAATGGATAAAGGAAAATTCTGGGTTCAATACCAGTCAATCAAATTAAGCTAAAGCCCAGAGTATACATTAGTTTTTTTCATGAACTCTTTAGTGTATGCATACATGTGCATAGTGTGTCCAACCCTGGTCCTGGAGGGCTACTGCCCTGCAGATTTTAGCTCCAACACGAATCAAACACACCTCAACCAGCAAATCATGGTGTTCAAGGCGTAACGGTTAAAGCTAACGCTCCGCCCCTCGCGGTACGCAGGAGACCCGAGGCTGTTTTTTGAATGGAAGTCAACGGATGAGAGGCTTCATTATGCTGATTAAACAGCTTTTGTGGGGAAATAGCTAATCATTTAATTAATGGACAGCCTATTTGCCAATCTTCAGAATGTTTTACACTAAACAATACTTTTGTTGGGAACTATGTAGATTTTAGCTTGATAAAAATTTATTTTTATTTTCAAAAAATTTATTTTTATTTTATTTTTTTTTATTTTTATTTATTTTTATTTATTTATTTTTTCAGAGAAGGCAGACTAGGGAATGTTGTGACTGACGTCACTGCTATTACACGATTGCTATTAATGATAAAGTTAGCCGTTACGCTTTCTCCAATGGTAAAAGATACAGACCCTCTTATCTCCCCATTATATACAATCTCTAGCCCTCCAGGAGCAGGGTTGGACACCACTACTCCAATTGATAGCATGTGCAATCACAAAAACTTAACACATACACTCTAGAAGTTTCATCCTTGTCCAGTGTCTTCTCTGTTACTCCCCAGAAGTTATAAGCGGTCAAATGTATTTGTACTCATGTAAACTAGGGTTGCCTGTATCTTGTAAACCGCCTAACACAGATGCTTATAAATTGCTATTGTCTCCTCCAGTAGTTTTTTTGTTCCGTCTCATCTTTCTTTTTCAGCTGTGAAACAACGGGTCAGCCAGCATTGGAAAATGTGCAAGCTGAGTGTAAAGCTGAACATAAACAGGATGCACAGTTAGAAAAATCTGGCTATGCATGTAGAGTTCATACTATGCTGATTACGAAATTTACACCATGCACACTGTGTGCATACTCAAGCATAAGCATAAAACCGAAATATACTTTAATATATTGTACTTCAAGCAAAATCTGGTGTGATGTCAGTTAGAACAAAATCGTTAGTTCGTTAGTTTTGGGAGTTCGAGACAGAAAAGTTCACTCTGGTAGATGTGTTCTGAGGCTCCGCCTTCTTTGATGTGGAAATCTTCTGTGGTTCATTTCTTCTGTTCAGTCCATCAAGGTCCGATGGGAGTAATGGCAAGAACACACTGGAGAGCTGCTTTATTTTAGAAAATTAAGTTATTCATAAGTCAAAGCTGCTTGCTTTAAAGCTTTAAAGCATTATATAATGTAAAATATTCTGTGAATAAGTGACATGAATGGAGTGCCAAATTGCAGAGCTTGTGCAAACATATCCAGATCGCTTTGATTGGATGGTTGAACTGCTGTTTTCTCACCACTGTCATTTTTAGAAAGTGTCATCTAATCGCAGTCTCAGCAGTGTGGGTGGCGTCAGGAGGTTTACTAACAGTGTATCGCTTGATTATCAGTGTATTGTATATCCAGTTGAATATCAGTGCCTTACTGTGAATGATATTTTTGCTTTTTTTAAAGAAAAGGAGGGACAAGTAGAATCCTTTTTTTTTTTGTGGTAATTAACATTATGCCACAAGTGTTGACGATTGAACTTAAAGGAGTCATGAACTGAGAAATGAAATTTTCCTTGAGCTTTTGACATGTAAGTGGTCATCATACTATAAGAATATCCTGTAAGTTTCAGAACTGGAATCTTCCTTGTTAGTCCAAAAACAACTTTTTTCATAACCAAGTCCAGATAATGACCCATTGTGGAATGTGCATTTGGTGAAAGAATGCCCCTGCAGAAGAAATCAATGCCTACTTCATTATTGCAACATTAGCCCCGCCCACTGGTGGTCTTAGTGAGATGAGGAGATAAGAGCGTAAATCAAACCAGTGACTAAGCGGTCAACTTTACATTGTTTCTCTTATTAAGATGAAAATAATCTGTTAAATTGTGATTAAATTATATATAGAAAGAGATCAAAAACGCTCCCTTTACAATCACAGGAGCTGTCAATCAAACAGTGCAAGTTTATCAGTGACTGAGTTCTGGACTCTTGCCAAAATTCCAGTTATATTCAATGAATCTCTTATTTACCTCATGTTTGCACTGTTAGATATGATGGAAGCATACAGTAGTGTGCAGAAATTAAGTTGAAATGTCGAGATCACTGCATTCATGCGCTCAACAACATGTCTGTGATCGGCTACAATATTCATCACTGCAACCTTTCATGCCATGATCTAAATGTAATTTTATAATCAACACTTTTCACAATTTGTTAACCTTGAGAGCTGTAATAGTAAAAAAGTGCTAAAAGTTTTCTAGAGAGTTCCACATAGAGAGTAATACTTGGGTATTTCATATGCATAGATGTTAGCCAATCACAGGAAGTCTCACAGCAGACATGCCTCTTAGCGTTCAGATCAGAGGGCTAAAACAAGGGTTGGAAAAATGCCTTTTATTTCTAAATTATGATCATTTTTGATGTAAAAATCATCAAGTGCATCCCAGGGAACATAAAACAATGCAGTTCATGACCGCTTTAATTTTTTAAAGCTATTTTATTAGACATTCAATGTGCCATCTTGCCATGTGCAAAGTCTCAGAAAAGCATAATCTTCTGACAGATTAACACCAAGTCGTCTTTTAACATCAATATGGGGGAGATAAAAGGGGCATGTGTTCTTTGTGTGTTTTAATTTTGGGCGGACTGGCACCCATTGCTGCATGGAAAATGTCTGTTGAACTATGCAAATGAGATCTCAGTGTGCCAGGTCTCACAGGCCAAACAAGCACCAACCCATCATTCCACATCATGAGCCCACCAGATAGACCAGCACCGAACTAGCAACATGGAAATTTATGCTGAGAAATGTGTTAAGTGGGATAAAACTAGTTTATGACTGCTTAGCCTGTCGCTTTTACAAATGAAAATGGCTAGCTTGCTACTGTTAGCGTGTTCTCTGAGCATGTTCTCCATAGTGCAGTGGAATGAACATACAGCATACAAAAAGCATAGGTGCACACAGACAGTGAAAAGGTGAAGGGGAGGTAAACGGGGAATATCTGTCAGATAGAAATAGAGAGATATATTGCCAGAGAAACCAATTGCTGCTTATATAATGCTAGCCAGTGCAGAGAATCGTAGGCGTCTTCTGCCATTGCTAACACAAATGAGCATGTGTTTGGGAATATATTTAGACACAGATTCTGTTTTTGTCTCAGTTATTTTTATATTTGTTAGGATTAATGACCTGATATTTTAAAAGACGTCCCGGGAATTGCTGTAGTGACTATCGTTGCTTTCTTTGTGTGAAAATGAGCCCATTTTTTTTTTTTTTTAAATGAGTATCTGTTTTGTTGTTGTAATCCACATTTTCTGATCAAAATCCATATTTTAGCACAGCAGTACAACAGTTATTGTAGTAAAACATGGATTTGAATTAGCTCAACTGAAATCCTGGTTTTTGAGAATCTTTCAAACGAGCGAGATGGTGTTATCATGTGCAGGTTTTAAGGGACAATAGGTTTTAATCATCCAGTCCCAAAAGGGCACACCATTGAGAAATCCATCTTGTGACTTTGGATACTTTATTAAATCCACTAAAATATCATGTGAAACACATATAGGATTTCAAAGTTTGTCTATTGAACATTTTACCTCCTAGTTTAAAAAGAGAAGCAAAGTATCCGTCATCCATTACAATCTGAGACAAATATTCCCTCTGGAAATTTAGCTGCAGTCTGTAACTTTTTTTTGGTTAAAAATTATCCAAAATCAATTTGAGCAAGTACATAACTAGCCAGTGTTCAATCTCCTTACCTAAGCCCGATTCAGAACGGTAAGCTTGTAATAATGTTTTATAAGAAAATCGGTACTGGTGGGTTTCCGCAGGAAATTTGAGCATGCAGCTGTTTGTCTTTGTGTCATTACGTCTGTTTACATAAAGAAGGAGTTCCAGCTAGTAGGCTAAATCCCATGTGAGGATACTGCTGGTAGTGGATCATTTACAGCCTTTTCTCACAGCAGCTGCAATAATTAAACTTGCCATTTTGATGGCGGATTGTAATCCAGAAAGATCCAAAGACAGTTATCAGTGACAGCTGGAGATTCACCTGTAGTCAAAAGCAAAAGACTTTGGACTGTGGAGTAGTCAGAAATTGAAATCTACAGGTAACGCTAATACACACTAAATACACATAGTCATGCAATACTGATGTTGTTAACATTAACAATTTGAGAACAAAGTATAACAATAATAATAATTTGCACGGTTTGACATGATCTGAGCTAAGCCATTGTTAGATTTAATCACCATTGGCAGCGTGATTTATTGTAAATATTGGTAGCAATATTTATTGTTTTTTTTTTCTCAGTTGGTCAAAATAAAAGTGGCAGATTTGTTACTTACTTGTTCAAATGACATTGTCCGGTGGTTCCGAAGTACAGTATCCACACCGGTGTGGTGACTGACAGCAAACTTTAGATTCATCTGCACTGAGGAGTCGTGCCAATGCACAACCCACGTAAAGATGATAATTCTACAAAAAAACTGCAATTCCAGGTTTCAAACAGAGATGGAAACAAAGAGGCAAAACTTACAGACTGCAGCCTTAATTATGCTGTCATCTAAGATACCTCATTTTGGCTAAAATACTATTCTTTATGGTTTTTTATTGTGCCCCAAAGTAACCAGGATATTTCTGCTTTTCTAAAAGCACCAATTATTGTCAGATTTTCATTCAGCCCGTCTGCTTTTTTTTGTTTTGTTTTTTGTTTTTTTACAAATTGGTCTAAACAGGCAAATTGCATGCAAAATGGGACCAAATTTTTGTGCCAAACATTTTTGCTGATTATGCTGATCAATTTCATGCAGAGTGCAATTCACGAGGCTTGCAAAGTTTCTGCCTATGTACTAAAGCATTCAGAATCGGTCATGAGGTACATGAGGTACCATGACAGTTAGGATGTTGCCAAAAGTAGCTGCCTGTTAAGGTTTTGAAACAGAGCTAATGTTTCACATCCATCCTGTTTGCAAAGCATGTGTAATCAGTAATGTGCAGAGATTTTCCTGGGAATGATTTTGGATTCGGTTGTGAAATTTATTCTGAAAGGCTGCAGATTAATCACTGACTCTTCATCCATGAAAAGTTACAGACTAAGAGGATTGAATACAGTCAACATTTCCCCAACAATAAAGGATTAACAGCCAGCCTCTGCCGTATATGCCTGACTATTTTCTCAATCTCATATATTACAGTGCACCCACAATTGACAGATTTGCTGTCTTTGATTGCAAATTAGAACGGTTTAGCTTAATGGAATTTTTACAATCTTAAATCAGTGCTTAAACATGAACGCTCTTTAAAAGTAGAAATCTTGTAATTACGACATGACCTGATCTTACCTTTAATTACTCTACAGTAAAAACATACACAGCTTTCAGAACTCAAAACTAACTCCCCAGTTTAAAATATGGATTATTTTTTTCTACCCTTGTCAAATAGCCGTATGTGTAATTGTGAGAACTACGATGTCACGGTTGTTCTCTACATGCCCCTCAACATGCGTCATCGTCATATGTAATCAAAGAGATGTTTTCTGAACAACCGTCCTTCAATCACAATTAGAGCAAAACTGCCTTTGGATAAAGATGATGAGTAAGATCATCAAACTCAAACACTGTTTAGTGGAGGTCAAGCATCTGCACCTTAAATTTATTTTTAATGATGTGCCTGAGCAACTGAAACATAGTTTACATTTGTTCTTCACATTTCACAATGGACTATTATGAATTGTTCTCAACATGCTGCCAGTTTTTCAAAATACCTTTTATTGAAAGATACGGCAGTGCCAAACATTTTGTCCTCGGAGGCAACACAGGTAAGTACATTCATTTTTAGTCTACACTGGACACAACAAAGCAAATGTTCCAAATCCATTTGCCATTCATGTCAGAAGTAGCATGAGCGCTTATCAGAAACAGAATGAGTCAGAATGAGAAATAGAATGAGAATCAGTTCGCTGTCGGGATTTGTCATGTGACGTGTCTCATCTAGTGTAGACAGCATCAATGATTATAATGGGTTCTATTGTCTTTTGTCGCATCCATTTGCATCCAGTGTAGACACATCAAACCAGTGTTTAGTGGTATTAATACACCAAGCGTATCACTGTTTGTGTTGCTAATAAAATCAATATATACTCAGTTATTTCTGTTTTTCTGCATCGGGATCTGACATGTACGGCTCTATCACAGCGCTTGCTATCTTGAATATCAAAACACAAGCCATTCTGTAAAGGAGGGCCTGGATACAGCCTCATAAAGTTAGCCAATCACAGCAGTGTGTCACAGACACGTCAGGTTCCACCTCACTTCAGTACCCGCGCACCCAATCACCAGCATACTAATCACCGCCACCTGAAGCTCATCACATCAGTCATCAACACCAGCACTTAAACCCCACACTCACACACACTCACTGTCCGGTCTCGTTTGTGTTACACCAGTTGTAAACTTACCTCAAGGACTCCCAAAGCGATACTTGCCCAGCCTCATCATCTCCTTCGTCTCCATTGTCTCCAGTCTCCTCGTGTGTCTACCTGCCAGTGTGTGTGAGTGTTTCCATCCACCTTCTCCAGCGTCTCCATCTTCATTCATCTGCAACATCAACAAGGACAGTATTATCTCTCATTCCACCTCTGAGATCTTCCACCACTTCATTCATCACCCGTTTTGCTCTGCTGTTTGCTCAATAAACATCTTAACTGCTTTTATTCCTGCCTCCGGTGTCTCTGTCATAACACAGTGGGCATTTACTTCCATTTCTGCAAGAGGAAACGCCCCTTGATATTGAGTGTTTTCAACAGAGAGTGAAAATTAGGATGGAAAAGGATAATTTGTACAAATATTTGACCTTTTTTGGCACAAAAAACTGCAAACTTTATAAACTAACCTCGACACTAAAAATCTGACACTGCATTTCATGACCACTAATATGAACTACTATGAATCAGCTATCTTAACAAGCCAGTACAGAATTAATTAGTTTTGTTTTCTGTCTATTGTAATGACAGCTGTATAGCTGATTTGAAATTTAATTATAATTCAGAATATGAATAAATGCAACAAAGAAGACCAATCACTGCTTCCAGTTATTATAACTTGTATGTGAATTTCTGTCAATGTAAATGGGTGAATTTATCTTTAATCTTACAGTTCTTAAAAAGTACAAAAGTTTACATTCATTATCTACAAAATATCTTTATATTTAAGTGAACTGAGGTGAATTGCAGAAAATAAATGCTTAAAGTAATTGAGTAATTTCATAAAAACAGTTCTGCTCTTCAAACTTTGCAGTACATACCTAAAATATGATTGTATAATCCATCACTTTCCTCAGATTTAACTAGCATGTGTCAGGTTACCTGCCAGCAATCCAAAAATAAAGAAAAAAAGGCAATTGTCACAGTAGCTTTAAAACCTCATTAGTAGAATCCAATATTTTGCTTCTTTTTCTGCCTAGTCTGATATTGAGTCAGTCTCTAACATCATTACTACACAGTAATTTACACCAAGGGTTCTCAAACCTGAGACTACAAGACCTGAATTGGGTGTGTCAGATCAGGGAGACATGCAAAATGTGCAATGCTAGCAGTCCTCAGTTTTGAGAACCCCTGATTTACACACATGCCTAAAGGAGAAGTGAACACTGCCTGGGAGAATTGGGGAGGAAATCAGACAGAATCCTCAGAGGAGTTTGTGGAGATGGATCTTAATCATGTTGCCCCTATCTGGAGGATTGATTAACCTCTGTAGCCCTGACAACACAAGCTCACAAGAGCTGCGGGATATTGAAAAGAGACATCTAACAGATGACACATCAAAAATTCAAGAAAATATTTTTTTTTGCATAACACATTTACATGTTATTTTTCAGGTCAGATCTTCTCATTCACAAATGACAAAAAAAAAGTCATTTTTTCAGACCATTAAGTGTTCAGCTTGATTGTCTTAAACAGTATTTCATCATTTGACTATATGGTGCTGCTGTACCATGTGATCACAGTATATCTGTGTATTATTTTAGCCATATCGGGAGTGGTTTTGCTGTTTACTATACATTTTTAAGCTGATGAGACTTTTTCGTCCCTCTATAGCGCATGCTGAGCTTTCTGAAGATCAGGTTTCTCAACCTCACAGCCAGCATTTCACCCTCAAGACACCCTTCACATTAAACACAGTTTTGTGGAATGTGCAAACTACGTTTTTTGACTAAACTGACTTGGTAGGTTGTTTGAACCACTAGTCGACTAATCTGTCAAGGAAATCCTGAATAATTAGGAAGATTTAGAGATCATGTGATCTTGATCAGACTTGTCAATGGAAGTATCAATTTATATTTTAACTTTGATATATTGTCTTAAAATGCAACAATAATGGTGCAAAACACACTAAAGATGCTTGCAACACAACCTTGTTGTAATTTTTATGAAATCTCCACCTCGTAAAATAGTTATCAGGTGAATGTTTGTGGATGTTTCTGTGGTATTTAACTTCTATGTTTACACCTGGTCGGTCGGATCATTTCCACTTTCAACCACTTCTGTCCTGATTTCTTTGAGGGTAGGGTCTATTTTTCAGATCTTTCCATCTAATGGATGAAATAAGCTTGCACAATTTACTTATGAACACTACCGGAGATGCCTGAAAAAAACAGCAGCTTTTGTTTCTGCTCTGAAAACCGCATGTGTATGTGTTAAAAATCTGGAATGTGAGAGAACATTGTGATTGGTACATTTTTTGCCTTCAAAGCAAACTTGGGTCTTCACCCATCAAAGTTTAAATCTTGTCTGGCCAGCGTGCTTCCCATAATGTGTACGCATTAGGACAGTAAGCGGAGAGCAGGTGGTCTTTTGTGGCTGTTCAAACACATTCGACTACATGAGCGAAAGCACCCTTGATTACTCTAATGCAGCGTTTCTCAAAGTGCGCGCCCCACTGTTTGGGAATAGAGAGATGACAAGTGGTGGGGTGCAACAAACGGGAGGAAATTTGGTCATTTTTGTGCCCATCTCTATTAACCTTTTTCGGTAGTACGGTCCCACATATAAGATTTTATTTCTGTGCCCCTGAGAGTACAGTCCCACATATGGGATTTAGAACGTTTATTGATTTCACATAACTGCCAGATTCAAACTGTGCTTTCGCGCTTTGGCTGGCGCTGAGCCAGAGACGGACGCGCTTCAGCAGTGCTTGCTATTTATCAAAACTATGCAGTGTTTTCAACAACATAATGTTTATTTTAGGTTTCAGACATTTAAATATACATGACATTAAATATTCAGACATATTAAATATACAATATGATTGGGGACGGGTGGGTCTCGGAATCCTTCGCTACCTCAAGTGGGGAATGGCAGAAAAATTTTGAGAAACACTGCTTTAATGTGTGTATTTGTTCACTATATCTGAATCCGGTTCTTCTTTATTGTCTCCTGTGTTAATCCTGTGCTGTTGAAAAAGCGACCAGCATGTCTGAAAAAGACCTCAGTGATTTTGCCCCTGCAGAGAACATTGTACGAACACTATATTAATTATATTCTCCATTTCCATCTCTTTGAGAGCACTGTGCTAGAGGGCTGACGGAAACAGCCAATTAAGTGATTTCCTCTCATTGCATTTTAAGTGTTAGGTCTTTAGTATTGTTGTTTTTAATGGGAGGGAAAAGCATCCATTTAGTATTTCTGCAAGTGGAGGCAACATAGTCTGAAGCTCTCATTGCAGGTCAAATGCAGATGAGATTTGCTGAAGTAATTTCTAGGGATGATATGGTAATTTGCTTGGATTTACTTCATGTTTTTAAGGCATTAGAATCTGGATGGCAATGCAAAGTATGGTTTTAGGCATTACTGTATCTACAACATAGTCATTTTTAATAAACTTAAAAAGAAAAAGAACGCTATTTGGGAATATTAAGCATATATGCTGGTCTACCATGAAAAGTGCTGTGTCATTCAGTCTGAAAAGTGCATGAACCTAATGAAGGAAAATGGATTAAACCATTTGTCTGGATTAAGTACTTTTTGTGATACTCTTGTGCCAATTGGCCTGTGGTGCCAAAGTTGATTTTCTGGTTCTCATATTTAGACATACATTACATCTTCTACAGATTGATAAGATCCTGAGTTTTGCCCTATGTCAAATCATTCTGGAAACTTGGCACTTTAGCAGAATAGAATAAAAAAGGGTTTTTATGGGATTACAATGAAATTTAAAATGTATTTTGTAGTTGTTAATCACCACTTGGATCGTCAAAAATGAAGGGGTCCCATATATACATATAAATGCGACAATGTTGTATCTGTAATGTGCTTTTTAGCTGTAGCTTCCCAAACTATATGCTACACATTTGCAGATTTTCAATCAGCTTTGTATTGTTACAATGCCAGTAGTATATATAAATGAACTTTTTCTGTATTTCCTGCACCCAGATATCCAAATTTATTTGTCAGCAAAAGTCTGCTGTACTGTATGTTCTCTGTATGACAGAAGGGCAACACCAAAATAAAAACGGATTGTCTATTTACACTATAAGTGCAAATAGTGTCCCTTGTTGGCAAATGCAATTTTTCAGTAGCTCCGCCCACCAATGTCTGATTGGGCCACTCAAGTTTTAAAAAGACATGAAGAATTCAATATCTTCTGTGGTGCAGCAGTAGTGAGTAAGGCTTGCAGATTTGGCTTTTAAAGTGTTCGACACGGGTTCGAATTCGCCTTTTGCCGAGCTCGCATTTATTTTTAATAACAATTAAAATAATGTTCTAAAAGTGGAAATAAACTGTGAACGAGTGTTTAATAATATTAATATTATAAATATTAATAAATATAATCATTTACACTTTATGATATTATTGCATCCTGTTAATGTACAAAAATACTAGTACAGATAGTAGTATAGATAACATTTATTTACTCTTATTGCAAAGAACTGATACTTTTAAATGGTGTAAATAGAATCTATCACTATTTTCACCTAGTTTAAATAGCATATTGCTAAGAAAATGCTGCTTTTGTCACTCAATGTAAACAGAATAGATTTCTATTTCCACTTAGTGTAAATAGCATCTATCACTAAGAAAATATGCTATTTACACTTAGTGTAAATAGCTGCTGCCAAATAAAAAGTGCATTATGGTTGAAGTTTTTGCCAAAAGGGAAGAGCCCAGCCATTTTTCTCTACTTGCTCTAGTCATGCAGCACATAATATCTATATTATTATATTTAAATATAATTGTAGTCTGATGATTGTGTAGATCTATGAGCACTAAATTAAGTTGCAGTAGACCTGTAGAACTAAACTTGAAAACTTTGAACCAGAACTAAGAAAGTTAATTTAGGAATTATTATGCTTTAAGTCTTAGCCTCCAGCTGACCCATTAGGATGATGTCACATGCACAGGAGTAAATCTCTAAAAAGAGGTTGGCGTTCCATTACAGTTCTCTCAGTAGACCAAAAGTATGCAGATCCACCCTTTAGCCATCTGCCCTTAATACTGGCATTCAGCAGAGGGGAAAGAACTAAGAAGCTTGGTTTGGGACCCACATCTGCAGCACCTTTTTAAACCTGGAGGCCAGATTTGGTCTAACATTTGCGTAACACATCTGTCGTTTTTCACGTTGGAAAGATATGTGAAGTTATATATTTTTAAGTTAAGTAACTGTACCAGGAATATGTCTCCTGACAGCTTTTAACCCAAAATGACCCCAGTCCACTTTTGTAAACTTTAACACAATACAAAATTAACAACTTTTGCATGCATAAACATTGATTTTTTTTTTTTTCACATAAGCAAACTTGATAATCTAGACAATCATGAAAAACATTTTAAAACACTAAAACAATCTGACAAGTAGGAGAGACACATTATAAACCTTATAAGTCTGGCTCATGAATATTATAATATATAATCATGAATATTATAATATACTACAACGTAATATGCCTCAAAAGTGTATGTGACGTAAATCTGTGATATTAATTTAGTCAATTATAATATTAAGTACCAATCAATCATGTCAAATGACTTAGTGAGCTGTCAGATGTGATATCCACCTTGAAATATGGGTGAGTAGCTGTGGCAGGTTACCGAGTAGCAATCAGTGTGTTCATTAAGGATTCTGCTCACATGATGCGACCAGTTGAAGCCTCAAAGTTATGTACTGCCCCCAGTTCCTCCTTTGCAATTAGAGGTCCATCAACTCCTTACATCTTACCCTGTGGTCATTACTTAGGAGTAATGTATTGTTATTTATAGAAGCAGGGAGAAGTAGGTTCATCTGTCGCAAAGCTAACCGCTCAGAGGTGTTTTTTATGAGGCTGGTCATTACAGATCAGTACCTGTTCATAGGGACCATTGATAAAGTAATTCAGGGTGAACTGGAATGAAATTGTGGCAGTGTGGTCATCTTTTATGGAGGTAAATACTGTCTCCCCTCATATATAGTTGTGTATGGGCCCTATAGCTGTTTATTTCCAATCTGCACCAACAGAACACAGATGAAAATGGTACAGATTTTCAAAGAATTCATGTAAAATTTCCCCTGCACCTTGCATGTTTATTTGATTTTCCTTATTTTAATAACATTTAGGATTTTTGGCGACAAAAATTGTATGTGTAGGTAAATTGATAATGCTTTGAGATAAATTACGCTTGGTAATTTTTTTTTTTTTTGAATGTTTACTTGCACTTTTACACCAAAGACTATAGATATAGAAAGACTGTTCACTCCTATTAGTATATGAATGGGAGAAAATAAGCTTTTTAACTCTATTTGAGCAAAAGAAGCAACATTTATGGAACAGTCAGATTTTGTTGCTGATTTGAAATATGTTATTTAATTTTGAGTTCGCCAAGCAGTTTTTGAGATTTCAGGATTCCCCCACACTGTAAACCTGAATAAGTTGGCAAACAGTTCAGTTGCCTCAAAATTTTTAAGTTAAGAAATTCAGTTTAAGTAAGCAGAACTGGTACATCTTTTTATTTTGTAATCATACATTTTAATTGTTCTTAACTTGAAATATTTGAGTACACTCATACATTTAACATAAAATTATCATGTAACCCCAATGTAAACATTTTTATTAGTGTAAAATTAGCTAGCTATAACAAGTTAATTCAAAATTTTAACTTGCTAATTTGTTAACAATAGCATGGTATAGCACTTGCTGAATGAATGCAGCAATATAAAGCATTTAACATACTTGCTCTCAAACCAAGCCGCATGCACAACTTGTCACTATGATGGTAACTCTCCAAAAACACACATTAACAGAAACTCTTCTAAATAAGTCTAACAAAACATTAATCACTACTAAATCTCCCACTTAACATTAATCTTGCACAAAAAAACAAACAATAATTGTAGCATTTACTCTCCCTTTCGAGTGCCATGGGTAAAGCATGCTGGGAAATGGGAACCCCAGCCCAGTTTCAGTTAAACTTTAGTTTGTCTAAATTAAAGGAAATAAATTAATAAAACTCAAAACAATGAAACAGTTCAGTTTACTTAAAATATATCAGTTCTGTGAACTTGAAAGAAAAATAAAGTTCTAAATACTCTTAAAAGTTAAATTGACTGAACTAATTTGTTTAATTTAAGTTTGTCCTACTCAAACCAATGAATTATTTTGAGCGTTAGGGTTTACAGTGCATTCAAATAGATCCGACTTGGTCTTGCATACCCAAAATAGCTGCCCAGAAGTGTTGCAAATATGGCCGCCAAGTGAACAGACTTTGGTTACGCTAATTAAAGATCTGACTGAAAAGAACGATTCGGAATGCATTCAGAATGATACATTTTGGGGAAGCTATCAGTTCTGCAGAAGTGCACAGATTTCATACATACAAAACATGTGCCGATTCTGTGTGCGTCTGCCTATAGCATCCATTGTATGTGCACTTAGTCTCTTGTCAATAAATATAGTTGCAGTAAATGGTCATAAAGGAAAAGGAATTTCAATCATCTATCCATTTTAGTTATCCATTTGAATGAATCTATAACATGGGCTAAAGAAACATTAGCTTACCTCAAGAGCCTGTTAATTCTGCTTCGGCTATAATCATAAGATTGTTCTATCTGAAATCAGATAGCAGCTCTGCTAAAGGACACGAGAGCTGAACAGGCCTAAGCTTAGGCTGTTTGAAAACAGAGAGCACATTTCACACAGAACCTGAACCTCTGAGGGTTTTCATGTGATCCATGGCAGGGTTGGTGTGATTTAGCTGAACTAGGTCAAGTCCTTCCCTTCCATTAGAGTGTCATTAGTTTGCAAAGCCACCATGATATTTTGTTTTTTATCAGCCTTGTCAGAATTGTCTGATGCAGATGAATGGGAAGCTATAATGTTCGCCAAGGGGAGGTAATGTTGTTTAATTTGCACTGTACAGCTGAGCTTTTTATTATTTTTTCTTTGTACTTACCCATTTGCTGTCTTTTTTTTCTATACCTTTTCTTTTCTTACATAAACCATTTTTTAGCTTTTTGTCAGGTTCTTTCAGGCGGTGGGCTCTTCCAGCAGTAATTGCACAGTCAGGATCCATCCTGTTTATTTGCTGTGTGATTTTGCACTGTGCAAATCAGAAATTTTCATCCCATTCATTAAATTTATGCAACAATCAGACAACATTGCCTCTGAAAATAGTCAGATACTTGACAGATGCTGACACAGATGCTTGGTTTATTTTCTTGAGCAAAACAAACTTTTAAAACGTTTTAATATAGATTAATTAAATTCAACAGGTGATACATCTTAGTTTAAAGATTTGTGTTTTAGTGGCCCAATGTCTTTTATGTATTGACTTTGTATTGAAACTGAAAGTTGAGGCAGGACATTTTTAAATGGCAAATAGCCTTTAATTTGTGTATTTTTAGAACTGGCACAATGATGATAAAGACGCTTACTGGAGCATTTCCTGTATATAGATTTTTTTTCTTTAATTAGGATTTCTCATTTGTCCTGCCATATTGATTCTGGTGGAAATAGTTGCCAATGTTATGACCCTTGGGTGTTGATTCAGTGTTTTTAGAGGAAGCTCAGTCCTGAATCAAATCCTTCACAATCTCAGAGCACTTACGGGTTACTTTGACCTACTTTCCTAAGTGGGATTTTCAAAGGAAGTACAGTGCCTCCAGCCTTCCGTTACATTTATAATGTTGAGCAAGTTCTGTGAAGATCCTGATATGCTGTTAGATCGTTAATGCATGCCTAATATTTTGATGCTTTCGTCAGTATATTCATGCAAATCTTATGCTAAGATGGTTGCATCTTTGCAAAACACTGAAAACCAGTTAATCTCCTACCAACTAAGGGCATTATCTGCCTTTATTGATTTAATTATTTTTGTTTTTTGATCATTATTGATCATTATTTTCCTGATGTTTATCACCATAAAGCTGCTTTGAAACAATCTGTTTTGTATAAAGCTCTATATAAGTTCAGATGACTTGACTACATTATGCAAGTTTCTTTGGATAAAAGCATCTGCTAAATGAATACATGTAAATGTATTAATGTTCATGTGAATGTATGTGTAAGTTGTTATTTATTTATGAGCAGTATTAGCAGTATTTTACATGACCAAAAAAGAAGAAAAAATAACCATACACTTATATCGAAAATAGTGCTTTGATAATGAATAAATATTAAAGCACATGTAAATAACTGGGCAGCTCAATTACTATTATTATTATTATTATTATTATTTTACATGTTTAAAAGGTCACATGCTTCTGTCTTCTCCCAAAAGAAATTCTTATGAAAAAACAAATGGTGCTTGGACTTATTAGTACAGAGAATGCTTGAGTCCTCTCTGTTGTAAATGCACATCCTCTTTTCTCTCAGGGCTCAAGTGGTTTGACTGGCTCAATCCCCTGTGTCTTTCATTGTAAACGGGAGTAAATCTGGAGGGGAGAGTAGAGAGAGCTGCTTGTTAACCGCTTGTTGCTCTCAGCCGTGCAAACAGTGAAGTCATACCTTCCAAGGCTTGTTTTGCTCACCGGTGATGTCACCAGCAGCCAATCAGCAGGCGCTGCTGCAGTAGGTAGTGGGTGTAGCGGGAGTCTTGGGTATATGCACAGGGACGCGCTGGCAGCACTTCGGCTCTCATCATCACATCGTTACAGGGCTAGAGAGGAGGAGGGAAAGCAGCAGCTGAGAATATCTAATCACAGTCGTGATTAAGTCATCTGATTCCCAAGCTTTTTATGTGTGATGTGCCTCACAAAGGAAATTACATATTGAATAAATCTGTTTTAGTCCACCTAGGCTTAGATTAAGCCACACTGTTTTATTTGTCATGTTAGGCACCTCACACTCTTAAATACGCAGATTATACCAGTTTTTCCATTGGCCAGTGACCTTAAGTCAAGGTCAGTTTTGCTCCTGAAGAGAGGATGACTTGAATCCTGTCTAATGCATTTTTTTTTTTTTGTCTAGTAATCTATATCTGATTATTCATTTTGGATTACCTATATATTTGCTGTGGGCAAGATAAGCTTGGATGACATGGTTACTGTAGCAAAGATTGACTGCAGTTTCACTACGTCCGTCCAATACTGTTTCATTACTTAAATTGCTTTCTAGAAAATTGTGATTTAATAAAACTCATTTATTTAGACATCTTTTTTTGAAAATTACCTTTAATGCAGCGTGTAATGTAGCTGTATATGAATGTAAACAGTCTGCAAAGCTGTGAAGCTGAAAGTCCATCATAAATAAAGTTATTGTCTCTCAAAAGAAAGAGTCGACTCTGAACCGCTTAAATGAGTCGTTTGTAATTCGAATCCAACTTGCTGCTCAGAATCACAACCTGTAAGTTTGATTAATTCTTAATGTATTTTATACAGAGTGTTCGAAATACATAGATTAGAAATATACATATCGGTTTGTTGATGGACTTGTTAATACTGATGGTGAGGAATTACAGTTGAAACATCTCATGATGAACGTCAAACTGAGTAGCATATCAATGAGAAACGTCCTGCTCAACTTGCGATGGAGGTTTGGGTTGAGTAACTAGTTCTTCCAATATTTCATCATCGGACTCGCGTTCAGATTGATGTTGTAAAATCAACGCCATCGTTACTGTCTTTACAGTGTGTATAATCGCTGAGCTTTAGGAAGCCTCCGTTATGGCCGTCTGTTTCCGACTTGCACTGTAAGTGGTAGACCAATCACAACAGACTGGGTCATCTGGCCAATCAGAGCAGAGTAGGATCGCGGAAAGGAGGGATTTAGAGAAACTGATTCATCAGATGAGTCGTTTGAGAATCATTGAAAAATGTGGTGATGTGAAATGTATATTATGAGAAAATGAAAGTGTTTTTTGACTTTTGATGCATGTAAACCTGTTGTAGGGGACCTCCTAAAGAGCATTAGGAACATTTCAAGTAATAAGGGCACTTTAATTACATGCTGTCAAATGAACAGCCAGTCATTCTATAGACTGACAAACCTAAGTACACATCACAGTTTATAGGTTCCCTGTTCTTTTTTATTCAGACATACTGTAACCGCAATGACAGTCAGGACATCAGTTGTGAACTCGGTAACACCTCTGAATGATTCACTGACTGAGTCTGATTCAGACTAGTAACTCACAAGCCACTTCGAGATACTTTTGTGAAACTTTTGACTGACCCATTAATAAGAACTGGTTCTTTTGCTTTAATGAAAACAACTGACCGTTCATACAAAGGAGTTCATATGATCAGTATCACAAAAACTATTATTTGATTAGTTACCTAGAAATAATGCAGAATCTTAAATATTTCTTATTTTGTCATACGTTTTCTTTGTTGTTCAAATCCTATAAAAAATTGTTGACTTCCAGTTTAAGTGCAGCACAAAAAGCAATCTCATATTGCCATTATTTAATTTTGGAGCCCATTGTCGTTTATGTTGGTGAACAGAGAGTGAATGAGTGTGTATATTGATTAGTAAAATAGTTACAGGATTTCCGAATAAGGTTAATTTATAATACAGAATTGAACTTTAGCACATTGCCTGCAGACTTGCTGATCTATTGTAGATTTACTAACCAAAATCTAATTTCAGCTGTTAGATGAGTCACTGCTCCCCAGAGCAGTTTCAGTGTGTGGTTGTTATAATCCTGTATGTGATTGCTCATCAAGGTCCATATGTTCTCACAGGTGCCCACGGAGTCAGAGAGGAGCCCCAGTTTGTGACGGCCCGCGCTGGGGAGACCGTGATTCTGGGATGTGACGTGGCCCACCCACTCAACGGCCAGCCCTACGTGGTGGAGTGGTTCAAGTTTGGAGTTCCCATCCCCTTCTTCATCAACTTCCGCTTCTACCCTCCCCATGTGGACCCCGAGTATGCCGGTGAGCCCTGATTATTTGCGTCTCACAGCAGTTCATCATTCACACAAATATAGCAACTGTTGGTATGATTAATAAAGCTTTGATTATTGCATTTAACAAAGGAAATTCACATATTTTACATATGTTTTTGATATTATTCTTTTTTTTCAGATAGTGTTTTGCATTGATAGTGATATTTCATTTCAAATGAATGAAGCTTTTTCATCCACCGATATACGCATTAAAATGCATTGAAACAAATTGGCCTGTTTTTTGAGATAAATACTGTTGAAATGGCTCTTTCCTTTTCCAATTATTACAGTTCTAAACTTCTTGTTTTTTCTCATGTGGCTCTGATTTGTCACAAAAAATTAGTGAACAGTAAATGCCTGTTTGGTCCGAGGTCATTATCTGCAGTCTTCATTAGATAAAACCATCTCCATAAATATATTCAAACACTGCACGGATCGTTTCATCACAACAACTGTGATTCTCCAAAATTACCCTTATGTGAACCCTGTTTTAAAGATGGAAGGTTGCCTTTCCACATCTCATTCTCTTTGATAACAGCATTTGTGGATATTGCAGGGATGTACCAATTTAGAAATCAAATAGGCTTAATTTTGATAAGAAACTATAGGCCAATCAGATGATTACAACTTCCCCCACCATACTAAAGGTGTGACAATTAGCAGGCCCTCAATGTACACACATCTTGGCCTACAGGCCTTGATCACTATTAGCATCTCTTAGCATTTTTTAATGAATTCCAAATCGTTAGCCTCATAGAATAATTGCCCAGATCATATTTCAAAGGCAGATATCACAATTTGGCCAAAAAATGACTTAGGCAATTATGCTATGAGGCTAAAGAAATGGCCTTTGGAGTATGTTGGAACAGGAAAGCCAAAGTCTTTGTAAGGATTTGCATCCTTACAAATACAATGAAATTACACCACTACAAGTAAAGGAGGAGCAATTTGTATTGCAGGAACATGCAGTCATGTCTACTGAACATTAGTGGGTTGGAACTGTTGGATGCAGACTGGGAAATTAAATTTCTTGCCCACCAGACACAGTGTTTTTTGAATCCCCCAATTTTATTAACCAAAACCCACAATGACACTGACAAAGCAAATAAATATATTAAACAATAGGATAAAAATGGCAAATTCCATGTTTTTGCCACAATTTTTTTTTTATGCACAGAAAAAACATACTCTCTTTATCCAACTCTCTCCCACTCAAACACACACACACACACACGTACAGTACGGACACACACCCACAGAGAAACGTGCTGTCAGCGCTGCTCTGATGTTTTTGTCAGTAAAATAGCAACATGACATTTTTCACTAGTGAGGTAATAACAGTACTGTTCTTGAAGCAAATAAACTTACAGTTTTGCTGTTGAGATGCTACATAAATTCAGGTAATTCACATTCACTTAAACTTTCTCTCTATTAACTGCATTAATAACTAATCTGATAATTGATAGTCAGCTATCAATAGCTCAAGCTTCCGCTACTAGCTCTAAAATGATGTTTTGGAATTAGCAACAGGATGAGGTGTGGGTTGAGACAGGGGCACCTGCAGGATTTTATCTCAGGGTACGCACAGAACTAGCTCCCCTGCCACCCCTGTGCTTAATGGATAAAACAATGCAACTGCGCACTGAGGTTAATGGCTGCTTTAAATTTTACCTGCCACAAGATGACACTGTTTTCGACACTCTTGATGCTTTGAAACCTTTCCCGAAACATTTAGAGAAAAGCTTCAAAGATTTAAGAGGCTTCATTTCTCCATCCCTACTCAATAGTTTTAGGCCTTTTTTCAAATATTTAAATCAAATTTAGCTGTTTTAGAAAGCGTTTACTCATTTTGAGCCTGTTTTTAAACATTAACTATCTGTAACATAATTTTTCCTGTGTGGAAAAAAACTACGAAAATAAACTAGCCAATCACATTTCTTTTCACCCATATCCCCACGCCCAGCCATGCACGCACATATTTGACTTTACAACACAAAAACGCACACCTTTATTTATTCTCATTCTCTCTTTCTCTCTTAATATGTCATGAGTGTATGCAGATAGATTTTAATAATCAGTTTAAAAATTATGTAAAAAAATAACGGCATTAATTAGCGCCCTCTCATGGTACGCACAGTGCGTACAGCCGTACAGCTGCAGGCGCCACTGGAGATGAGATGTGTAAGAAATTTGTCCTACACACAAGAGCATTTTAAAGGGCCTCTATAATGCCCCTTTTACAAGATGTAATATAAGTCTCTCGTGTCCCCAGAATGTGACTGTGAAGTTTCAGCTCAAAATACCCCAATAAATTTCTTTTTTATAGCTTATCAAATTTGCCCCTATTTGGGAGTGAGCAAAAACACACCATTTCTGTGCAAATGTTACTCACTGCGGAGTCTATGATTTTGAATCTCCTCCTCTCTGGACGTCCAGTGGGGTGGAGGGATAGAACTCTCCACCTCTCTGGATGTCGAATGGGGTGGAGAGATAGAGTTGTGGGTAGGGTTAGGGTAGGATTAGGGTGTGGTTGTGCATTCGCTCCTCCTCACTGGACGTCTAGCGAAGGGGAGCTAACGTAAGCTTCACCCATTTGCTCTGCAGTGAGCACCTTCTCTTTTTGTGTGTGTCCCTTTAAATGCAAATGAGCTGCAGCTCAAGGCCCCCTTTCCAGAATAGGGCAGAGGTTTAACATTTCACGCTTCGGTTTCTCAACAACAACAAAGCTGGAGAATCTCACGCAGCCAAAATGATGATTGTCAGTAAAGGTGTTCAGCCTTACATTGGCATGTCTAACAGCAACATTACACACTAACTAAAGTTAAAAAAGTGAAATCATAATCAACCACCCCTTTAAGGACAAAAACCTGACAAATGTCCTAAAATATAACATCCGAACAATGTCTTGAGGTGTGGTAACTGTAGTATAAATGAAATAATTGACTCCAGTCTGTTGAATTATTAGAAATTAAAGCACACCTGAGGTGTATCCTATTGGATTCAATAAACAGCTCCATATTACAAGTCAAGTAAAATGTAATTTTTTTAAATCTTAATTTGGTCAATAATCTGCCAATATATGTAGCTGGTTGATCTGCATCCCTAATTGCTGGATATGTCACCTGTTTCATTTTATTCATATACAGGGTATCACAGTAGGCTGTTCAGCCATATGTTTGACCCACTGAAATGGAGACACTTACTGTTGTCTCTGAAATCAGCCCAATCCAGACCTCAGCACATTATTTAATCTCACTCATAGAGGTTGAAAGCTTTATCACAGGGCAAGAGCCGGCCGTGTCAACAGATTATGAATCGAAACGTACAGGCTGGTTTGAAGAAAGCTCTTATCTTTTGCTTCAATGGATCTGGCGGTCCAGATCAGTGGACAGGTGGAAGAGGTGCTGATGTCTAGAGCAAAGCATCAGCCGAACAGATGAAAGAGGTTTTGGGGTGGGTTGAGGCAGATCAAATATGGTCCTTTTTTCCTAATTGAGATTGAAAATTACATGATTGATAAGGAGTGGAAACAGAAAGGGCATAATTTAAGAGCATGTCAGATTTATAAAAGCAAAGAAACTGTGATAGTTTATCAGGAGTGGCTTGAGGCAGGATATGCAATTTTAATGGCTCTCACAGTGAATCGTAATGAGATGAGAATTTTTTTTATTTTCTCTCATCATGAATCCTTAGCTGAATTTCCAGCAGTGATTTTTAACACATTGTGTAGTGATGTGCTGTATTTTTTTTAAACAGGGAAAGATATTTAAAAAAAAATCTCAAAAGCTGTTGCGTGGCTGGTGCAGGAAACCTGGGATGTATGCGATTTGAAACCTTATTTGAAGTTTTTGCATCTAATTTCCCTTACTTTTCCATGGATTATTTTTAGCATCATGTAACATTCACTTAAAGTTAAAGGATTAGTTCACTTTCAAATTAAAATTTCCTGATAATTTACTCACCCCCATGTCATCCAAGATGTTCATGTCTTTCTTTCTTCAGTCGAAAAGAAATGAAGGTTTTTGATGAAAACATTCCAGGATTTTTCTCCATATAGTGGACTTCAGTGGCCTCCAAACGGTAGAAGGTCAAAATTACAGTTTCATTGCAGCTTCAAAGCGTTCTACACGATCCCAGATGAGAAATAAGGGTCTTATCTAGAGAAACCATCACTCATTTTCTAAAAAAAAAAATTTAATTATATATGTTTTAACCATAAATGCTCATCTTGAACTAGCTCTCTTCTTCTTCTTCTTCTTCTTCTTCTCTATTAGAATTCCGTCAGTGTAGACACTGCTAAGCGTATTACTGCCCTCCACAGGTCAAAGTTTGAACTAAATTGTCATATACACTATGCTTGTGCAAGTATATAACAATTAGTTCAAACGTTGAGTTTGAGTCCCTCAGTTGTCCTCAGTGTGATAAAATGGATCTCAAAATCATTCAGTCACTGCTGGAAAGGGTTCAAATATGCAAAAAATGCTTGAAAACTGATGAATCTGCAGGAGTTGGAGGATTTTTCTGAAGAACAGAGCTCAGTTTAACTGCTCAGGACAAACAAGAGACTCATGAACAACCATCACAAAACAAAACAAAAAACAGTCGTAGATCCTCCAGGTAACCACACACAGTATTGAGAATCAATGGTTCACATACTTTTGAATGGGGCCATTTGAATAAATTCAGTTTTTTTTTCTCTTGTGGATTATATGTAAACATCTTTTATGTAAAATATCTTACTCAGGACAGTACTAAACAAAAAATAACATGCATTCTTATTTTGTTAAAATTATTCACATTTTCACAGATTCTGCAAGTGGTTCACATACTTTTTCTTACAACTGTATATATATATATATATATATATATATATATATATATATATATATATATATATATATATATATATATATATATGCTACTAACAAGACAATTACCAGTGCTCAACTGGGAAAGACGAGAATAATAGTGCAGTGTCGACGCTCAGTCAATCAATGGATACTGCATCCAAAAACTATTTGAAATTTAAATAAAAAAATTCTTTTATCACATCTTTTATCTATGTTCCACTGAGCAGGATCATAATCGTGGCATATATGGCCTGTGTGCCCCATGACCTGTACAGACATGAGGTTTTGCATGTGGTTTTGTTCAGCAGCATATTTCCTCTGACCTCTGGCCTCATAGTGGGCACTGCATCCTCCAGACTAATGGCTCTACTCAGCACATCCACAGTAGCTCTGTGTCTTAGTGCGTGAGACCCGGGCACAACTCTCCCTGCTGTAATAGTAACTGGTTTGCGTCCAGCATAGCTCAGGCATAGATATCCGATATCCACCACAAAAAGCCCGCTTGTCACCAAATGACTCTATATGAACCCCATGTAATGGGCCTTTGTCTAAGCATGAGATTGAGAGATGATAAAGAGGCCACATATCTGATCTGAAGAGTCACTGTATTAGTCATTAATGCTAAATAGAGATGAAATAGCAATTCTTTAAAAGATTTAGTCTCGTTTACCCAGGAACTGCATAGCCTGCGGTGCTGGAAGTAATAAGAGTTACTGCTTTACTGCTGATATTTTTTATTTAAACATTTCTTTTTGTAAAGTTAAAGTTTTAACTGTAGTTTTTTTTTTTTAGCTTTAATTCAGTTAACGAATTAATTCATTTTTAAGAGTTTTAGTTGTTTTTTTCTCATACGTTGAAAGTCTGATTCTTCAAAATAGAAAATAAAATTATTTTATGTTCCACATACAGGTTTAAACAAGGCTTTCAACTTAATGAGTCAGAGAGAGAGAGAAAAAAAGGGAAAATGTACTTCCGTACAGTATTGACCTCCAGCGTGTCACTTCCTGAGGACTATCTTTAACCTACATCACGTGTCAGCGTTGTTTCTCTTGCTCCCATCAACACTCTCTTACAGCTGTAAAAATAGGCCAGGCGTATGACCGTTCTCGTTTCGCTTCTGGTTCTCCTTCAGTGTTATTGATCTGCAAGGCCTCACAGAAGCTGCTGTGTGAAGATATATTTTAGAAGTTTTTTGATTGTGTGACCTTGGTTTGGTCAGAGATGAGTTCATTGAACACAATCGTGTACTCTTTTCAGTCATGCCATAGTGCTGCTATCTGCATAGAGAAAGATTGAAATATCTGAAATTGCTTGTTACATTATGTTACATCATCATTATTTCAAACCAAGAATAAAATCTAACAACAATGATACAAGCCATGCTTCTTTAGCTCAAATCACACACAAAAAAAACATATTTTTAGACTGTACAACTAATGCGCATGCAAGTACGCTGTGGGACCATAACAAATTCTTTTCAGACTGTATTGGCTATGGTAATGCCATTTTTATATAAAAAAAAATGTTTTGAGGACAAACAGAGGCCCTTAATAGCCTTTAACACTGCTGTCTTGCAATCCCTTCCAGTGATGATATTGTTTCCTGCCATCTGTCCAGCACTGATGCCAGAATATAGAGAAAAAGGCATAAATCCCCCTCTCTGCTTGACCCTCGAAGACAGCCAGCCAAGTATATCATAGTGTCATGATGGATTTGCCCATGTCTGGCGTGGTTAGAGATGTGTGTTTCCCAATGTGCTCACGGGAGTTTCAGAAATTACTGTGGGCCACTTTAGCTCTCACTTCAGCCTTCATGGCCCCTAGACCTGACACTGCTGTCGCTAAAACAACACTCATGAGTGATGCTGTTGTGGACTGGGGCTGTGTACATCATTGCAAGAGTGAAAATAAACAATTAGATTCAATTTACTTGAATTAAATGTGTAAATGACTGTACACTCTAAAAAAAAAAAAAAAAAACGCTGGGTGGTTTCAATCCAAATTTGGGTCAAATATGGACAAACCCTTGTCTGGCTATCACCAGACCAAGCTCAATTTAAAATTGAACATTGGTCTGGGGAGTCTGTATGTATTTTCTACTGCACAAGAGGCATGTTCAACAAGCATTATTCACGCAATTGGGTAGTCCTTCAACCAATCAGATCAACGATCCGGGTGATGTACTTTGCAGAGTGACGCGAAAACTCCAGACAGGTTTAGTTTGTATTGGTTTGTAGCATTGATCAGTGGTTTGCAGAAGCAGCAATGGCATCGAGTGATTTTTGCAGGTTGTGCAAAAAAAAACAACAACATGAAAGTGATCAGTATTTACAACCACTCGAGCGATTTGTTTGCTAAACTAAAGAAGTCATTCAGCATCGTCAAGAGGTTAAAAGGAATTGGATTGACGGTCGTGCTTGCCGTCGCTTCTCTATCATCATCGCGTTATACCCGCCAATAGCGAGCCAGTCTGTCATTGGTTCCCGCAAAAGTGTAACAGAAGCAGTAGAAATGAATGTATGGGTTTCCAGACTGAGTTGCCGTACAAAATCAAATCGCCGGCAGATCAGGCTGGGTTTACCCAGTCTAGACAAACCCAACCGTTGGGTTAAAAATGTAATTTTAAAATGTAACCCAGCAGCTGGGTTTGTTCATGTTTGACCCGAATTTGGGTTGGAACAACCCAGCATTTTTTTAGTGTAGGCTTCTTAGTTTTTTTATTTATGTACTAAACCAAAAAAACGAAAAGAAAAACAGTATAAAGTAAACAAAGAATTATTTAAAAAGAAAAAAATTAAGTATTTTTAAAAACCATGTTTCCCATTTAATTATAAAAGTTTTTTACTTTTTTTTTTGTCTCAAATTGATTAAACAAAACAGTTTATGTAATGTTTTGTTATGAATGGGTGTTTTGGACCCCATTAGAGCATCTCTCACATCCTTTGTGTGCCTCTGAACCCCACAGGTCGAGCCAGCCTGCATGGCAAGTCATCTCTACGTATTGAGAGGGTTCGCTCGGAAGACCAGGGCTGGTACGAGTGCAAGGTCCTGATGCTGGAGCAACAGTATCACACCTTTCACAACGGCAGCTGGGTGCACCTCACTGTCAACGGTGAGTCTCTGACCTAAGATAAATTTTCCTCTTATGTCACTTATAGGGTTCAGTTTTGTTTTTAGGCAGAGGACATTGAGCCTGGGTTAGGTTGAGAAGGTCAAGCTCAAGTTCTGATTGTGTCCAAACCAGATGTGTTGTGATTCAAAAAGTGTTATTCAAGTTTCTGTTCAAACCAACTATAAGTTGTTTTTTGGCAGTCAGTTGGCCATTTGGTTTGAGTTTGTGGCATAGCCCCATCTACTTTACCCATTCCAAAGTATTTGGACACTCATAGTCAGCAGTACTTAAAATGTCTAAATGTCAAAATTTTAAACTGAGTGACATCTGCAAACAAATTATGCTTTTTAATTTTTTTTAATTTTTTTATTTAGAAGTACACTATTGTTTAAAAGTTTGGGATCGGTACGATTTTTTTTTATGTTTCTGAAAGTCTTTAATGCTAACCAAGTCTGTATTTATTTGATCAAAAAACATTTACTTGACACAGTAAAAACAGTATTGTGAAATATTATATAAAAAAAATGTAATTCCTGATGGAAAAGCTGAATTTTCTAGTCTTCAGTGTCACATGATCCTTCAGAATTCATTTTAAAATGCTTTAAATGCTGCTCAAGAAACATTTCTTATTAGTACCAATGATGAAAACACATGTGCTGCATAATATTTTTGGGGAAATTGAAACATTTTCAGGGTTCTTTGATGAATAGAATGTTCAAAAGAACAATATTTATTTGATATAGAAATCTTTTGTAACATTATAAATGTCTTTGTCACTTTTGATCAATTTAGTACTTTTTAAATATACTTTTATTAATACATATTGTTCAAAAAAAGTATTAACTTCTTTTAAAAAACAAACAAAACAAAAACAAACACAAACATACTTACATACCTTTTTAACGATAAGTGTAACTTAATTTTTCAATGACTTTTAACTGGTCCCAAGTCCATTTTAAATGGATATATGAAATAAAGTTTCTTTTTGTGTAATGGTTTGCTCTAAAAATGTGTTTTTGCTATCTTCCTTTAAAATAAATGACACATGGTTTGTGTGTCCAAATGGTCAAGGTTTGTGAGTGCGTGACAGTACTCAAACAGAGAAAACTCTTCCAGACACTTTTCTGATCGGCCATTGTTGCAGATGGAAAATTTTGCCGCATCGTGCCTGGTTACGATAGTGTCAGTCTTCCTGTGAACGCATCATGTCACTGTGCCTTGTAGGTTGCGTTGCCTAGGCAGCAGACACCCAAATCCCCAAACCGGTTACAGTACATTAACTCTAGCTCATTGCTGTGTGATATACACTCAACCTCTTGTAACAGACAACAGCTGTAAATCAGATCACTTCCAAATGCGCAGCTCTGCAGTTACAGATTGTGTTGAAATTGTATTGTTGAAGTTTTTTTTTTTTAACTTGCTCATGTCTGTGAGGTGAACTTGAATCTGTCTGTGTAAATTTCAATCTGTGTATCCATTTGTGTTGTGGCTAGCCTTAAATCCAGCAGCTCAGCACACAAGTTGGAGTGTTGACAGGCCAGTTTATCAGCCGCATTTGGATGTGTGTGTGTGCCCGTGTGCCCTGCGGTCCTGTGTGACTAACACACTAATATCAGCAATGTTTCTTCTATGAGGCCACAGCCAGTCTGTCTAGTTCTGCACTGGGCTAGGAAAAGCACAACCTTATTCAAGAGCACCGCCAATCTCTTTTACTCCATTTAATTGGAGACTAAACCGTACTTTAGGGTGTACTGCTATATGTTTGCGTCTCATCTGTGTGATGGACAGGTCTTCATCCCTCATTAACAATTCCCGCTCTCTCAGAGGTGTTTCTGCAGGCTTTTGTGCAAAGAACCACAAGCATAAAGCTTTTGCATATCTCTATGAATATATGCATAGGGCCAGCTGATGAAGTGCTTTCTGAAGGGTATTGTGTGGAGTGTTGGTGTGTTTGGGGATGTTTAAGGGCCAGTTAGCGCGGCGAGTGAGTGGCTTTCAGGAAAGAAATTAGCTCCATGTTAGCTGCTGTTGCTGTGTGCCTCAGAGCTGTTGTTTTACAGTTCCTGAAATATTTTCACACACATAAACACACACACACAGTCACACATTTGTGTCGTTTGAGGTGTGAGGCACGTGTCAAAAGTGCTAAGGAGGGGGAGAGGAAATGATGTAATGGTTCATCAATGCAGCAAGGTTTAGCACTCATGCAGGTTATTGTTGGAGCGACACATTGCAGTGCACATCTTTGTATTAATTCAGACAAAAAAGCCCCCTGAAGCAATACAATTACACCTAGATGATGATGATGATGGTTATTTAAACAATGTTCACGCTTCACGCTGCAGTCTGTAACTTTTTTTGGTTAAAATTGATCCAAAATCATTTTTAAGCAAGTACATAACCAGCCAGTGTTCAAAACTATCTCCTTACCTGAGCCCGATTCACAATGGTAAGTTTGTAATAATGCTTTATAATTTGGGTGGTACTGGTGGGTTTCCATGGGAAATTCGAGCATGCAGTCGTTTGTCTTTGCGTCATTACATCACATCTGTTTACATAAAGAAGGAGTCCCAGCATGCTGCTGGTAGCGGATCATTTATAGCCTTTTTTGTCACAGCAGCCGCAATAATTAAACTTAACATTTTGATGGCGGATTATAATCCAGAAAGGTCCAAATGACAGTCATCAGTGACAACTGGAGATTCACCCATAGTCAAAAGCAAAAGACTTCGGACTGTGGAGTGGCTACAGAAATTGAAATCTACTGGTAACGTAAATACACACTAAATACACAGTAACGCAACATTGATTTTGTTAACATTAACAATTTGAGAACAAAGTATAACAATAATAATCATTTGTATGGTTTGACGTGGTCTGAGCTAAGCGATCGTTAGATTTAATCACCACTGGCAGCGATTTATTGTGATTGTGATGACTTTTTTTCTCAGTTGGTCAGAACAAAAGTGTCAGACATGTTACTTACATGTTCAGATGACATTTTCTGGTGAAAATTCTTATTTTGGTCATACTTCAAGATGTAGAATCTGTGATTCTGAAGCACAGTATCCCCACCGATGTGGTGATTGACAGCAAACATTAAATTCATCCGTGCCGACGCACAACCCACGTAAAGATGAAAATTCTGCAAATAACTGCATTTGCAGGTTTCAAACAGAGATGGCGACAAAGAGGCAAAACTTACGTATTGCAGCTTTAATCAGTTTTTTATTATTATTATTATATTTTGTATTAAACATTTACTATATATTATATATTTGTAATAGGTGGTCTGACTCTCTTAATACTCTTTAAATTCCTCCTTTGCAGTGCTGAATCTGTGTGGGGAGAATACAACTCCAGCACAGAGATCACAGCACCACTGGAGATCCTCTATTTTTTCTGTGATCGTAGAGCAGATTTACACTTCACTGCAGGTTATCACTAATCCTTTGGATTTCAGATTAAACTTCTTGCAATGTTGGATATGGGAAGCACAAAACTCTTATTGAAATCCAAATGGCAAATCCCAAACACTAAATGTTTTATATAGTACATGACTCTCAAATTATTTAAAGGGGTCACGAACTGCATTGTTTTATTGTTTTATAATGTTCGGGGACATTATGGGACTGGGGATGCACTTATAATGCTTTTTACATAAAAAATAGTTTAGAAATAAAATATTTTATTTATAATTTAGAAATAAAAGGCATTTTTTCTACCCTGATTTTAGCTCTTTTATTTGAACGCTCTGTTTTAAGAGGTATGTCTGTTTCTGTCAGACTTCAGTGTAAACGCCCACTGCTGTGATTGGCTAACATCTTTGCATTTGAAATAGCCAAGTATTACTCTCTCGAAAACGTTTAGCACTTTTTTACTATTACAGCTCTCAAGGATAACTAATCATGAAAAGTGTTGCATTACATTTAGATCTTTGGCATTATATTTAGATACTGCAACTCATTTAGTCATTGCAACTCAATTTCTGCAAACTAACAAATGCTTTCATTGTAACTAACAGTGCAAACGCATTGTAACTAAGCGATTCATTGAATATAACTGGAGTTTTGGCGCATGTCCAGAACTCAGTCACTGATAAACATGCGCTGTTTGATAGACAGCACCAGCGATTGTAAAGGGAGCGTTCTTTGATCGCTTTCTTTATATAATGTAATCACCGTTTAAATAACAGATTATTTTTATCCTACTAAAAGAAACAATGTGAAGTTGCTTGTTTAGTCACTGGTCTGATTTACTGACACATAGACAAAGAACACATGAATCATTACATATCAGATCAGGCATTAGATTTAACACAGTTACTTACATGTTGTTGCATTACTGTCGAGTCCATATCGTAAAAGTCTGTTTGCAAATCCTGCGCCGAAATGAGATTGATTTACCAAAGAACCCAGAGTGAAATCGCGATAATAAATGAATAATGCTTAACTGAGACATTCACATCGGCTTTTTCTCAATATGCGTTCTTAAGCGATCTTGCGTCCTTGTGTTCTTGCTTTACGTCATCATCAACCGTCAAAGTTCAGTTCCAATACTCAAGAACGCAAATACAGAGGACGCATGAAAGTACACGGATGTGTTCTTGATATCGAGGATGCATCGAATGCAGATTTGAGAGAATCGAACCTTTAAAAATCCCAGAAGACTCTGCGGGTGGTCGATGTACGGAAGCCTGCAAGCTTCACTCTAAAAAATGCTGGGTTAAATATGGACAAACCCAGGGATTAGGTTGTTTTCACCCAGCCATTTTTTTCAACCAATTTTGAATTTATTTTATTTCCAGCAAAATCGTAATATAGTAAAAGGCATGTTTTTGCTCACCCCCAAATAGGGGCAAATTTGTGGGGTATTTTAAGCTGAAACTTGACCAGACCAGAGACTTATATTACATCTTGTGAAAGAGGGCATAATAGGTGCTCTTTAACCCAACCTGGGTTGTTTTTAACCCAGCATTTTTTAGAGTGTTTAAAGTTCTCGTTCTAGTTCTCACTTATGAGATTCTCGCTACAAGCTCGCAAATACGTGACGGCTCTTGAAAGTAAACATCTGTTTTGCTTAATTTTAATAAAGTGATAACCTGAAGAAAGCCTGCAGTATTTTTATTGGCATAT
Organism: Chanodichthys erythropterus; assembly: GCF_024489055.1. NCBI lineage: Eukaryota > Metazoa > Chordata > Actinopteri > Cypriniformes > Xenocyprididae > Chanodichthys > Chanodichthys erythropterus. The sequence continues at coordinate 24,325,539 of NC_090242.1, read as the reverse complement.
AAAAAAAGAATCTTAACATTGCATAGGTAACACAAAGGCTAATCATTTTCATAAATACATGCGGTAAAATAAAAATATATAAAATTATATGAAAACATTGTCTATAATAATATGAAAGAAATCTTTTAATCGGTTATGACATTTGTTTGTGATGTTATGTTGTATTTATTGTGCATTAGCCGCTACTTATGCTGGGACGGTCAGTTGTTGAGCAACAAGATCGATCAATTCTCACAAGGATGTGTTCTGTGTCCTCGCGTCCTTCTGAGTTCATTCTTTTAAGGTCACCTGGCAAGACTGGACTACACGAGAACGTGGAAAAGTCCGTTCTCTGCATTCTTGGAATTGAGAATCAGCCATTGTTGAAAGTAAATAACCATATTCCCAGAATTATGATCCTTTGAAATGTAATGTTTGTTGTATCACTCTTCTCTCCTCGTCATTTCACTAACACACCAGTGGGCGGGGCTAACGTTGCAGTGATGAAGTAGGCATTGATTTCTTCTGCAGAGGCGGGGTTTCATCTATCATAGATAGACACATTCCAGGATCAGTCGTTCAATAGGTCTGGTGTCAATAAAAGCTTTTATTGGACTAACAAGGAAGCTTTCAGTTCTGAAACTTAGGAAAGGATATTCTTATAGTGCAATGACCTCTTGTATATCAAAAGCTCAAGGAAAAGTTGATTTTTCAATTCATGACCCCTTTAAAACCTGAATTAGTCTTTAATTTCTGAAGTCTAATTAGTGTGAGGCTAAAAATCTAGTTACTAAAAATTATTTAATTTTATGATTTTCAGAAGTTAATGTGTAAGTGGTTCTTTTTTTGCAAAATATGCTACTATAGTGCTTATGGGGCGCTGCTATGTGATTGCTAATGCATTCTAAGAGTTTTTAGGAAGTTATGTGGTTGGGATGTTCTGGGTTAATTTTCATCATTTTTGTCAAGTATATATTAATGATGCTTTTATATTTTATGATATACATATTCTTTGATTAACGAGTTCGTTTGCCCATATAATCTTTAGGATATTAGGTTAGATAATTTGGCTTGCTGTCCACTGAGGAGGGGCTCGATGAAGCATCTTCAACTCGAGCTCTGATACACCCCCCAGTGAATAAATATAGGATGTGATTACATAGGGCAAGGTACCTGAAATGAAGGTGGAGTTTGGGGAGGTGGAGGGATGCTGAAACAGCTGAGACTGAAGAGAGGTAAGCAGCTGCTTATATGCTCTGGCTGTTGATTGGAAGATTAGATGGGCTCGCTCCTCCCTAAATTACGTTTAGGAACTTCACTTAGTGGCTGCTTGTCACCCTTGATCTGACACCCCTCACATAATCATATGCTCAGCCACTGCATGTTTTGATTGGACATCATTAGGCCACGCCTCATCAGTATGACTGACAGCTGCGGTTCATCCTATTTTCTGGGGTGTGATGTAGATAGGGAGGACACACCATTTATCTGTGTTTATTTCAGTAATCATCTTGTGGTGATTGTTAAAGTTGCCGTTCTGACGTAGAACCCTTAAAATACATTTTGTGCAAAAATAACAAAACTACGACTTTATTCAGCATTGTCTTCTCTTCTGGAATCCTTTCCATTGAATTGATTCCATTGAATTGATTCCTTTGAATCCTTTCATCTGTCGGCGTTGGTAATGCACTTTTTCGTCGCCGTGGTTGTTTTTGGCGATTAGGACATCCGCGACATTTTGAAGCAACGAAAATACATTTTGGTGCAAAAATAACAAAAACTACGACTTTATACAGCATTGTCTTCTCTTCTGGAATCCTTTCCATTGAATTGATTCCACTGAATTGATTCCTTTGAATCCTTTCATCTGTCGGCGTTGGTAATGCACTTTTTCGTCGCCGTGGTTGTTTTTGGCAATTAGGACATCCGCGACATGCACACTTACGCACCATTTTAAAAAATGTAGCAATACCAAAATACAAACAATGTAGAATAGCTTCAGTACAGCGTGCGTCTCCCTCAGACTGTAAACGTAGCTCTGGCGCACTAGATAACATGTCAGCAGCGTCTTACATCAGCATTGACTGCGGAGTTGTGAACCACACTCCGGAGCAGAAGGGGGCGGTAATGCACCAATAAGCTGGATGCCAACCGTCGTAAAACAGGAAAGAAGAACCGGAGTCGTGAACGCGGATTGACAACAGACCCGGAAGAGAAGACAATGCTGAATAAAGTTGTAGTTTTTGTTATTTTTGCACCAAAATGTATTTTCGATGCTTCAAAATGTTGCGGATGTCCTAATTGCCAAAAACAACCACGGCGACGAAAAAGTGCATTACCAACGCCGACAGATGAAAGGATTCAATGGAATCAATTCAATGGAAAGGATTGCGGAAGAGAATACAATGGTAACTAACCCTCTGATGTCACATGGACTACTTTGATGATGTTTTTATTACCTTTCTGGACATGGACAGTCTACCGTACATACATTTTCAATGGAGGGACAGAAAGCTCTCGGACTAAATCTAAAATATCTTAAACTGTGTTCTGAAGATGAACGGAGGTCTTACGGGTGTGGAACGACATGAGGGTGAGTCATTAATGACATAATTTTCATGTTTGGGTGAACTAACCCTTTAACTAGTCTCTAAGAAGCTAGGAGGTCACGTCCTGGTGACAAGGTGAGAGGTTCGGTTGTCGTAGCATCTCGTCTGTTTCATACTCAGATCCTTATGGCAGGGTCAGAGAAGAGAGCAGGGCGGTTAAATCTATTCCAAATTGACTGTGAGCTAACACTAATCCTGTGGGATTTAATGGGATACCCGCATTAGGAGAGAACGTCTGTTGCTTTGTCTCGGGGCGGTCCAAAAATTGTACTGCATTTCTGCTCTCATGCTTTGACATTGTATGATTGCTGTTGGCAGATGACTCGCTGTGAATACAATCAACCCAAAAAATCCACAGACTCACCAAAACATCTGAGGTTTGAGCATTTGAACATATTAAGGAGGATTAACCTATTTCTTTTAAGTTGCTCATTATTTTTAAAATAACTTTTTGACTTCTAGTTCATTTTATTAGTCACACCTTTTGACTTTTAATTTCAAGAGGGTTTCAAGTGACCTTTATTTTAATGCATCCACAATGTTCGTCTGGAGCCTGAAATACAAAGCAAAAGGATACTGATGTTATTCTGATACTTATTTTCAGACTGAAAGATGAAGTAATTGTCATTTCAAACAGGTTCTAATTGCCTGCTAGACATCATTGTGTTTTATTAAGAGTGTGTATTGTTGGTTTAAAGACTTGTGAGATAAAAGGCTCCTACTTCTTCATGCAGGTGAATTCATCCACAGCGTATAAATTATAGTTAAAAAAAAGCACCATTACAAATCAATCGGCTTATACTATGTGCAGAACTGCAATTTTGATAATGCCATTACAAATCTTCTTTTCCACAAAGCTTGTTAAGCGAATGAAGTCGCGACCTCTTCAGACCCAGATATAGCCACAGAGACAAACAATCCTGCTGCTTATGATGCTTATTCTAATTGTCTCATTATCAGGTCTGTGAGTCAAACTGGCCCTGTAGCAGAGTCACTACAGGGTTGAGTTAGGGAGCTATCCATGGTGCTGCTGCTTGTGGGCCAGGGAGCTGTCCGTGGTCCTGATGGTCTCACAATCGCATGTGGGTGCTGAAAACTCTGCACCGCGAGGCCATATGCTTTAGAAACACTGCAGATGGCATCATGGCATGAGATTAAGACTTTTAAATGATAGCGCGACGGTAGGCGCAGAATTCTAGAACTGGCACAACTGATATTTGCAGCTCTGATTGTCACATTCTGTTGACCTGCTGCATGTTTGTTGGTTTGTTAATGGGAATGGAAAGCTACAGGCAGCAGACAGGCCTGGTTGTTCAGTTTTCTATAGTTGAGGGATGGCTCTTGGTGTGTTGTCATTGGGTGTAAATGAAGCTGACAGCATGCCAGCCTCTCAGGTGCCATAGTGGTTATACTCTTACTAATAATGCTGCCCTTATTACAGTCTGTGTTGCAAGTCTGTGAGAGAATATTTGATAGTTGAACCTCAGCGTTTTTTATTGATTTGCTGACTTTTAGCTATTGAAAATTTCTCTAATTAAAAGCAGCAGACACCGGCAGCTGCTGCGGGATATACATGGAATGGCAGTTTTGCTTCAAGACCCAGATTTTACATTGGACATCAAGTACCAAATTGTTTATTGGATCAGTTTTGACGCTTTAGACAGTTTCACGCTTGTGGCAATGTTGTTATTGTTAACTAAAACTATTTAAAGTGTTTTCATTAATTGAAGTAAAGCTGAAATTAAATACAATTTAAATTTTAGATGAAAAAGATTCATGAAAATTAGAAATGTTGCTCTGGCAACTAATTGAAATAACATAAGTTTAAGATTAAGTACTTTATTTTAATGTTTATTTTAAACATAAAAAACAAAAAAAAAAGACAAACAAACAAAATGACTAAAAGTTAAACTAAACTTAATATGAAAACTGAAATATGCAGATAAAAGCTAAAATATTAATTAATACCATAATATTACTATATAAATAAAATAAATAAATTATAAATAAATATAAATAATACTAAAAAAATTACTTTTTTTGGCTTGTGGATCCCCCTGTAGTCAATAATTTTATACCTTAAAACTCATCTTTGTTATATTTATAATGTTTTTAAACGTTTTCTTTTTTTTTTTTTCAGTGTAAAAAAATTCTTAAAAAAAAATTAGCTTGAATGTAACTCTAAACCCTTGCCTCATTTAATACATGCGGATCAATGAATATGCAAATTAGCCCCGCCTTCACTCACTCACGCCAGCTCAGAGATCCACTCGGTCAATTTACTGAAGTAAACACAACAGTTATATCGCTCTTTACAACATCGGACACATAACGGGAATTAATATGATTAGCCTTTTGCTTGACTACGTTATCAAACAGCTAATAATGTGTTGCTAATGTTACACAAACCATGTTCCTGTTCACCATGTCAGTGTCACACAGCTGCCTTCTAACAATCAGTATCCTTACAAACGCTTTGAACAACTCAGAACGTCAGTGTAAAAAGGCATATAGTTCAACATAACATCGTAATATACTGAATACAACCGCCAAATTGCTAAAAAACACCACATAGACATAAACAACATTTAAAAACTTGATTTTCACCACAAGGGGTCTTTAATGAAATCATCTGATAATTATATACATTATCGCCAATAACTGACAAATGGATATTATAATTCCACGCTGTTTTGTCTAAATAAATAAAACACCAAAAGTTTTGGCATCATGACATACAGTATTATAAATAGATGTTCATTTTGAGATTGAAGAAAATTCTTAAATAGTAGCTGATAATTAATGTGGTACAATATGTTGTGCATTTGACCTTGACTGCATTTGTACAATTAGCCATATGCTATACATCATGAACAATATACACACAAGTTGACACAGAGGAGGACAAAAACCAAGGATTACATGTGTAAGCAGATCAAAGTGTGTAAGGTGATTATATATGTCTGTAATATGAAAAAGAAGAATTAAAGCCTGAAATCTGCATGAGTCATTCTCTCATGCATGTTTGATATCAGTACAGGAGCTGGGGGCCAGTAGTTTCTAGAGCTTTTTGGATCATCTTCCAGATCTCCATCAGCATGAGATAAAGAGGATTTTCACATTATGATTAGCGTTTCAGAATACCGGTCTGGGGGCTGGTCTTGGCTTTTATGTTTGTGCTTAATTAGCTTTGGGTATCACTCCATCTGCCTTTAAACTTCTCAACGGCTCCATTTTGCTGATTTCTTTCATGTTGTAGCAGGTTTCACAGTTGCACCATCATCACATAAACACACAATCAGAACTGAAGAGTGAAATTTTCCCCTGAAGTTCCATTATTACAATTTACAAATCACTGCTTCAAGCTCACTTCTTTGTTAGTGTACTATGATGTGAGCAAGATTGTTTTTTTTTTGTTTCTAAATCACTGTGCATCATATTATCCACTTGATGAATTTTACTATAAATAAAATTACTATAAATAAATAAAGATAAACCCGAATAAAAGCTTGAGTGGTTTATGCAACCGATTCTATATGAGAGTTTCTGCGAAGCTACTTTTTTTTGTAGGTTGCCACATTATTATAATTATGGGGGAAAGGAGAAAAAAAATGGGCTTCATTTTACAATATTTACTGCTATTAAAACTAGAACATAGACAATAATTTACTGTACGTAACAGAGTAAAACATGAAGATCAGTACTTTACTATTTTTTTCACTTGACTTTGACTTCATTTGAACAGCGAATCATTTATTTTAATGAACAAACTGATTCACTAAAAGGAAACCTTGTGTAGATATGAAAACAAAACATTCACTTGCTGTAGCAGTGAGGCAAGCTACTTGACATTTGACATGGAAGGAAGTAACAGAGACAGAGAAACAGGAAGTGAGGGTCAATTCTCATCTTGGGCTAATTGAATCAGTGCTTGTTTCAGCAGGGACAGCAGGGCAGGTTTTAGTCTTGCAAAGAGCAGTGATGCTCTTTATTTTGTTACTATTCTCTCTGGGTTCTGTTGAAACGCCCCCTCGCTTTCAGTATGCTCTTTCAGTCTCTGGTGAGGCTCCCCTCTTCTCAGTATGCATCGGCTTACATGTAATCTGTGTTTGACCAAGAGTGTCTGAGAGATAAGAAAATAGGTTTTGCTCACTGATGGCCTCCATGTGTGACTGGACTTGCAATTTAGTTACATTCACATCAGCATAACCTCCCAAATATGAAAAATGTTCCTTTTGTAGAATAGCACATTTCTGCAGCTATAATTGGCTCTTCGAATTGCCTCTTATCTTCCATCATTAACAAAGAAGCTACATTTGTTTAAGCCATTACAATTAGATGCTCTTGTTCAAGTGTGTTTCTTTTGTTAAAAATTAGAAATGAATCATACAGATGGCTCTGAACACACTAAACACACTCTGCATGATTAATCATTAAAATATCGCAATCTCGATTCAAACACCCATGCAATCTTATTCCTAAATGACAACGATTCAGCTGTCCATGTCTGACAAGCATACGATCAACACCAGAGTATCATTTTTTTCTGTGTTACAATAATACAAATATCCCAGAAGTACTGGGGTAAAAGTTTACATATAGTTCGGATATAAATACTGATGTCTAACATTATGTTTCTACTGATTCACTTTAGTAGATCATGTGACTTTGACAGCAGTTGCTGAATCAAAATCAGCTCATGGTTGTAGTAAGCCACATGACTTATGTGAATCAAGCAAGAACAATCATTAATAACATATTAGATCTCTCAGGAAACAGGAAATAAATCAAACAACAAATCAAAACCAAACAAAGAACCGTGAGAATTGAAGGCTTAAAAACACATGAGAGGCTAATCAACAGAAACAGGTGTGTAAGGAAACTTACTAGTGCTGGGAAAATGGGAACAAAGGAAACAGGTACAGGAATTCAAAGTAAATCAAAACAGAACATACACGTGACATTAGCCCCCCTCCCGGAAGGACTGTCCTTGCACCGTAGAAAACAGTTCAACAGAGGAGGGAGGGAAGGAGGGAGGGAGGGGGTTCAGGTGGAGGACATGGAGCTGGGGATGGATGTAACCAAGGAGAGGCAGGCAGAACAGTTCATGTGGGAGGGAGGGAGGCAGGGAGCAGACGATGGATAGAGGAGACAACTGAGAACCTTGAGCACAGCCAGGGTGATAACCTATGGCAGAACCGATGGTGGGTGGAGCCAGGGTAGTTAAAGACACAGGCAGAGCAGAAAAGACACATAGACTGGGCGAGACACTAGGTCCTGGAGGTCAAGGTGGAGCCATGGTGGTTAGCAGCCGAGGTAGTACAAGGGTGCCGGAGGACTGAGGTGGAGCCAGTGAGACTGAGGACCATGGGGGAGCTGAAGGGATGGCAGAGCACGATGGTGGCGAAGGGGTGGAGGGAATAACGGGAAGGGTGGGAAGGCGCTGGCAGAGGCAGAGTGATGACTGACCAAGAAGGAGTTGGAGGAATGAAGGACCCCGGTGGAGCTGTAAGGATGATGCTCCCAGGTGGAGTTGTAGGGTGCCGGAGGACTGAGGTGGAGCCGGTGGGATTGAGGACCATGGGGGAGCTGAAGGGAAGGCGGAGCCCGATGATGGTGAAGGGGTGGAGGGAATAACGGGAAGGGCGGGAAGTCGCTGGCAGAGGCAGAGTGACGACTGACCAAGGAGGATTTGGAGGAATGAAGGACCCCGGTGGAGCTGTAAGGATGATGCTCCCAGGTGGAGTTGAAGGAAGAAATAGCCAAGGTCGACCGGCCAAGGTGTAGTGATGGGCTCAGCGGCCCGAGGTGGAGACAGGGGATCCAAATACATGGAAGGCCTGAGGCTGATACGTGCAGCAGAGTGGAGTTAACAGAGGAGAAGATGAGCGAGGGACTGATGGGAGCCAGCAGAGGCAGGGCTGAATAACTGGCTGGTTTAGGTAGAGGAAGTGGGAGAGGGAAGCCGTGTGAGACCATCACAGATGAAGAAGACTTGGAGCTTGGCGGGACCAGTGGTGATTTAAAAGAATTTCCTCTTTTAAATCCTCGAATAAATTTACAGAGGCTAGACTCAGCGGTGGGAGTATAGGTGGGACTCTAATCCATTCCCTCGAACTCCTTGAGGACACCTACTGGCACGGATGATGATTAATTAATTAGTTCACATTGTGGCTTGTTTTGGGCAAGAATTGTACAGCTGGTGTGGTTCACACATATTTGCATGAGTGTAAACAGGCCATGTGATCTGATGAGGTGTAATCCAGTGAGCAGTATTCACACAGATGCTTGGCTCAGTACAGGATCCTGAGAGGAAGATGAGCAGGATGAAGATGTTCCTGTGGGACGAGCTCCACGCAGCCTCCTCTCACCATGCTTGTCCTGCCAATTAGCTCTTACTGGTGCAATGCGTGTGTTGTTAGTGTGTGTGTGTGTGCTAAAACATCTGCCTGTGTGGCCGGTGTAACCACAGAGCCTTATTATAGCTGAATTCTTCTCACAATCTGTGCCTGTGATAAGAGCTTGTGATTTTATCACCGGCTGCCGGCTGACACACGCGCTCATTGCAAAAGAGATGATGTCATCCTGCCTCAAAGGCTTGGAAATATCGGAGGGATTATTATGCAGTGTCAAAGACAAAATGTGTGTGTGCGCACAGAAAGTGAGCAGGTGATCGTTTGGCAAATTCAACAGCTCTATTCCAGGACTCTCACTGTTTGCCTGTGAGTTAGCACAGTAAATAATTTATGTAAATAATTTACCATTAATTTTCTATAACTGTTATGTTCTACTTTATGCTGATGACACTGTTGTATCTAAATCTGAATTTCTACAGATTCAACTATCCCTTCAGTCTGATTTTAATATTTTACAAGATAATAAATTAGAGCTTTATAAAACTAAGTCTTTAATTATGATTTTTTTGTTCCAGACAGAAACTTTAATCCAAAACTGGTTCTTGTGCTGTATCAAGTAAAGACGGTACTCCTCTGCATAAAGTTGATACTATTAAATATCTTGATGTTTGGCTTGATTCTGAACTTTCAATTAAATCACATATTAATCATGTTTTACCTTTTTCAATTCAGTTTTGTTTTGTTGTTGATGTGATTGTGTTACACTGTATGTTTGGACCCCCTTGAAAATGAGATGGTACATCTCAAGGGGTTAATCATGATAAATAAATTGAGTTGAGACACAAGACACAAACCTGTGTAATTGGGTTCAGTTAAAGGCCCTTGTGTACTTCTGTTATGGTGCACAGCTAAGCACAACCTGTTGAAAGACCAGCAGGACTGTGAACTACCACATCCTGATTGTGTTAATACTAGGGGTGTGACGAGACCGGTATCTCACGAGACGAGACGAGACTCGAGACTGAGTTCACGAGACGAGACAGGACAAGATTTTTACACACTATTTTTAAGAAATCCTCAATGGTGAAATCATGACTAGAAAAAATATTCTGCAGGTGTCTTTAAAATGTTTTAACTAATCATCTCGTAATGAATGTCATTTCAGTTCTACTTTCTGAGTATGAATTATCATATGCAGTAAAAGACAACAATACTCAAGTACTGTAAAAGGTTTTACCACAAACTCAACTGACTGACTTCTGTATGATTTCAGTCTCTTCAGACCTTGCTGTATATGTTTTATGAGCTTCTACCACTTTTGACCTCCTAACTGAACTCCTTTCCACAAACTGATCATAGAAATAAAAACAGTATAAATAAAAATGTTAACACTTTACAATAAGGTCTCATTTATTAACATTAATGTATTAACCAACATCAACTAACAATGAGCAATATATATTTGCTACAGTATTTATTAATCTTTGTTTATGTTAGTTAATAAAAATAGTCATTCATTGTTAGTTCATAGTTTACAGTGCATTAACTAATGTTAACAAATGAAACCTTATTGTTTGTGCTTAATAAGATTAAGAGAAAACTGTTATTCGTTTTCATGGTAACAATTTACAATAAGTGCAACCATAATCACACTCTCTCAATATTCAAAGTGCAAATAAGACCACATTTTTCTTTGATACAGAGCTGAGAGATGGTTACAACTGCACTGCCCAGCCTAAAATAGCGTTCATATTGAGAGATATCTGTATTCATCAGGGAGCCGCTTTCAAAATGCGGGGTATTGAGGTCGCGTTTGAATGCGCGCTCCTGTTTACTTTCACTTTTAGCGATCACGCGTAACTCTGTACGTTAAATATGGAGGTGCGGCGTCCGTTATCCAACTGAATTAAATGTTTTTTATTTAAATACAAAGCAAAACAACAGTGGAGGCGTAATGTAAACGTAGCGGTGGCATATTCTTTCCTAATCATCCTAACACTCTGTCATGGCAACATCACGAGACTACTTTTCGCCTCGACGAGAAATCTCGTCACAGTTTAGTCTCGCGAGATCTTGTGACACGAGATCTCGTCACACCCCAGTTAATACTAATGATTGTGTTAAGAATGTATATTATCGTAAACAGCAGACATTACCACACGGTTTACTGATCTACTGATCTGAAGTTTGGTGACATGTTACTGATCTGAAGTTTGGGGTCAGCAATTTTTTTTTTCAGCAAGGATATGTTAAATTGATCAAACATTAAAAATGTAAAAGTAAAAATAATTTTATGTTGGTGTTACTTCCGTTGAGCTGTAAACAATCAGTGAAAGTTTCGCTTTATGAATGCAATAATTGTTTTTTTTTTTGTTTTTTTTTAACCGGGTACAATTAGATGACATTATTCTACTCATTCTACCATCGAACATTAAAAGGACATTCTTTTCCATAACAATAATGGACCGGTTAAATATCACTTTAGTAATATGTATCTGTATTATGATACGTTGCCTTAATCAAAAATTTTATAATCTTAAAGCTGCAGTCCGTAATTTTTTTTGGTTAAAATGATCCAAAATCAATTTTTGAGCAAGTACATAACCACCCAGTGTTACTATCTCCTTACCTCCTTACTTTCTCCTTACCTTAGCCCGATTCAAAACAGTAAGCTTGTAATAATGTGTTCTAATCCGAGTGGTACTGGTAGGTTTCTGCAGGAAATTTGAGCATGCCGCCGTTCGTCTTTGCGTCACATCTGTTGACATTAATAAGGAGTCCCAGCTAGTAGGCTATATGGCATGTGAGGATGCTGCAGATGGTGGATCATTTATAGCCTTTTCTCACAGCAGTTGCAATAATTAAACTTATCATTTTGATGGCGGATTGTATGGTATGACAAATTAACGTTAGAGATTAGACTGCACAGAAATGACACACTAAATATACATAGCCACGCAATGCTGATGTTTTTAAATGACAATTTGAGAACAAAGTATAACAATAATAATAATTTGCACAGTGTGATGTGATCTGAGCTAAGCGATCATTAGATTTAATCACCATCGCAATTTATTGTAAATACTTTTTTTTCAGTTCGTCAGAACAGAAGTGGAGGATTTGTTACTTATTTGTTCAGATGACATTTTCCGGTGAAAATTCTTATTTTGGTCATACTTCCTAGACTACAAGCTGCGATTCTGAAGTACAGTATCTACACCGGTGTGGTGACTGACAGCAAACTTTAGATTTAATGCAAATAAGTGCAATTGCAGGTTTCAAACAGAGATGGCGACAAAGAGGCAAAACTTACGGACTGCAGCTTTAAACATATTGTGAATATTCACTAAATCACAAAGTACTAATTGGAGCAGGGCACTTCAATCTGGTGAGACATATTTTCTGTGATTTGTATACACAGCAGGTGTCGGGCAGTTGCTCTCCCTCCATTTGGCGTGCTGTGGCAGGCATTTAGCTAATGTCAAGTGGATTTGCCTGGATGTTTTGCCACTAATGGAAATGTAGATTGAAAAGCAAAGGCAAACTTAGATGTTATCAATTAGCTGCTTTCAAAAACTCTGAAACATGAGACAACAAACAGATGAGGTTGTTTTCCATATAAGACACACATTCTCCTTATCAGCCTGTAGTGTGCCTGTGTCTGTGTCAGCATTTCTTTTGTGTGTGTGTGTGTGTGTGTGTGTGTGTTTGTATGTGATTATGTTTAATCACCATCACAGGTCAGCAGTGTGTCAGAGTGTTTACGGCAGTAAATGGAGAATCGGAGCAGATGGAGGCATGTTTTGCACAGATGTCTTAGTGGCTGGCCTCAGATATGTTGCCTTCAGCACTCTGGTCATGTGCCACCAGATCTTGGGGGTTCCTTTAAAAAACTGCAAACTTTAAGTTTTAATTAATAAACATTTTTAAAAAGGTATGCAAATTAGTGTTATAATCAGATCAATCCAAATCAAGAATGCTGAATCAAGGTTATATTCCCTGTAGTTTTACAGACAGTCAGGTCTTACTGACATTTAGAGTCATGTATAATAGATGCTCAGCTTGAGAAGGGTTCAGACCAGTTCTTTGTCAGGTGCAGAGACATTGCCAAACCCATATCTTCTGTGTTCCTGGAAAGTAAGATGTTCCTGTAATCTATGTGGTAAAATGTGACCCTCTTGTCACAGTGCTGTCTTAAATATTTGAACACATTTGAGACAAAACAATTTCTCCCTAGTGTTCCTTTGTCATCCTCTGCTCCTAAGTGTCTGTCTTTGTGCCCAGAAATAATCAAGTAACCACCACATTAAATAATAGACAAACAATAATCTTAACTTTGGAGATACAGTAAGAAATATGAACAATTATGCAATAGGTCACTAATATTTTGATAATTCAGAGTGAAATGCAGATCATGCAGCACAACATAATTCACCCTTGAGTGTTACAAAACTATAAAACCCATTTCAAGTTATCACACACAGGAGATGCATTGAGCCACATGCTGTAATCAGACAATCTCACACATGAACATGAATGTTTCTTATGAGATTGTTTATATTTTTAATTCATATTTATGTCTCCCGATATCCCTGTTTTCTGCAGAAAATGCCCTTCAAGTTTATCTAAGAGGCATTAAGTTAATAATAATATATATAACTAATTAATATGTGTGACCCTTGACCACAAAACCAGTCATAAGTAGCACGGGTATATTTGTAGCAATAGCCAACAATATATTGTATGGGTCAAAATTATCAATTTTCTTTTATGCCAAAAATCATTAGGATATTAAGGAAAGATCATGTTCCATGAAGATATTTTGTAAATTTCCTACCATAAATATATCAAACATTTATTTTTATGAGTGGATATGCAGTGCTAAGTACTTCATTTGCACAAATTTAAAGGTGTTTTCTCAATATTTAGCTTTTTTTTGCACCCTCAGATTTTCAAATTGTTGTATCTCAGCCAGAATAGCAAACTGTACATTAAAGGAAAGGAAAAAAAAAATTCAAAAAAGTAACCCTTATGACTGGTTTTGTGGTCACATTTATGCAAAGTAATTTTTGTGTTGTAAATGGTTACAAATTAATTAAAATGGTTACAAAATAATTAAAAACTTTGGGTTAGTTAGTTAGTTAGTTAGTCTCAATTCACCCACCGTTGGCAGGAGTGGTAAAGAGTTAACTTTGAACATTTCATATTAAAGAGTTACCTAAACTGTGAAGAACTGTTGAACTGTTCCTGATCCGGCCTTTGGTTCTGTGCCCTGTCCAACCCATTAAGTTCTGTCATGAAAATCTAGATGGCGCAGGCTGTACTTAGCTCAGCCTTCTTGCAATCACATCCTTCTCTGTAGGGCACAGCAGATTGGTTCCTGCTATATCAGTAGCCAATGAGCTTGCATGCTCAACATTTAAATACTTGGTTAGCATTTGCTGTAGCAGTGCAGTGCACTTTCAGAAACCCTCCACCTTCCCCAGCTCCACCTGTATAGATCTGCTATGGGTAGAAACAGCAGCGTAGCAGACCTGTTCTACCAAGACCAAACATATCAACATTGTCACACTCATTACCATACCAAACACTCTGAAATCTGTCATGAATATTTATATACACATACAGGTGCTGGTCATATAATTAGAATATCATCAAAAAGTTGATTTATTTCACTAATTCCAGTCAAAAAGTGAAACTTGTATATTATATTCATTCATTACACACAGACTGATATATTTCAAATGTTTATTTCTTTTAATTTTGATGATTATAAGTGACAACTAAGGAAAATCCCAAATTCAGTATCTCAGAAAATTAGAATATTGTGAAAAGGTTCAATATTGAAGACACCTGGTGCCATCAACGTATTAACTCAAAATAACTGCAAAGGCCTTCAAATGGTCTCTCAGTCTAGTTCTGTAGGCTACACAATCATGGGGAAGACTGCTGACTTGACAGTTGTCCAAAAGACGACCACTGACACCTTGCACAAGGAGGCCAAGACACAAAAGGTCATTGTTAAAGAGGCTGGCTGTTCACAGAGCTCTGTGTCCAAGCACATTAATAGAGAGGCGAAGGGAAGGAAAAGATGTGGTAGAAAAAAATTGCACAAGCAAAAAGGAATAATCGCACCCTGGAGAGGATTGTGAAACAAAACCCATTCAAAAATGTGGGGGAGATTCACAAAGAGTGGACTGCAGCTGGAGTCAGTGCTTCAAGAACCACTACGCACAGACGTATGCAAGACATTGGTTTCAGCTGTCGCATTCCTTGTGTCAAGCCACTCTTGAACAACAGACAGTGTCAGAATCGTCTCGCCTGGGCTAAAGTCAAAAAGGACTGGACTGCTGCTGAGCCCAAAGTTATGTTCTCTGATGAAAGTAAATTTTGCATTTCCTTTGGAAATCAGGGTCCCAGAGTCTGGAGGAAGAGAGGAGAGGCACACAATCCATGTTGCTTGAGGTCCCGTGTAAAGTTTCCACAGTCAGTGATGGTTTGGGGTGCCATGTCATCTGCTGGTGTTGGTCCACTGTGTTTTCTGAGGTCCAAGGTCAACACAGCCGTATAACAGGAAGTTTTAGAGCACTTCATGCTTCCTGCTGCTGACCAACTTTATGGAGATGCAATAGTGAAATAGTGAAATATCTGAAACGCTTCCAATACTCATTTTCTGCTGAGTAGACACGATACCAGCTGTGCTTTCTTGCTCTCTCATCTCTCCGACAGCGAGTTGACACACAATCCCGCCTCCCCTCACTCCCTCATTTCATTTGCTATGGATAAATATTGTTGGTTTTACAGAACTTGAATTTCGGTGTGGGATTGTGCGTATTGCACATTATTTTACACATTCCTGCAGATTTTATGCTAACACTCAAATTGCGCGCACATAAATCCTCCTCAGTACTAACAGTATAATGGATCTGTGCGTCAGGTCTTAAAGTGACAGCATATATACTGTATGTATATATAATATGTATATTTATATACTGTACATATATATCCAGGCACACCCCTCCCCCAGCCTGATTTTAATTAAAGTAAATAAAATTTCTACAAAAATCAAAGCTTGGAGAGAATTGGCTGTGGTGGAGATGCAGAATTATTAACAATGAGAGAGATGCCAGGCAGAGAGCTCATGTACTGTATACTAAGAGCTCATAAATGACCACATATGTATGCAGGAGGCAGATCCATGGTCAGGAGTCCCTCTTATTCAAAGGAATACGAGCTAACTGCTCCAATGGCCTTCTGAACTCTTATGGCTCCCATTAGTGATGAAGCATGAGTCATGCTTTAGCAGGGTCTGTAGAAGACACGTATATCATAGGATATAATATTGTTATGAATGAGCCTGCCTTATTATCACCTGGCTGGCTTATTTATTTCAGGCGAAAATGGAGAACAAATACAGAATTTTCATATAATTTCTCTGTGTTACAGCTCCCCCAACATTCACGGACACGCCACCGCAGTATGTGGAGGCCAAAGAGGGGGGCAGCATCACTCTGAGCTGTACGGCCTTCGGCAATCCCAAACCTTCAGTCAGCTGGCTCAGGGAGGGAGAGCCCGTACAGGACAGCAACAAGTACAAGGTGAGCAAGCACATCTCTTATATATGTATATTAACTTTGGTCATGAAATCGAGGGTATATTTTATAATGTGTAGTATAGTTTCTTGTGCCAGCAGTTATTTATTTATTTTTCACCCTCTCTCTGACCCTTTGTTATGAGTGGCTTATGCTGTCATTCATCTGGGCGGGCAAGTTGCTTAATACTAAAATATGTGTCATATGCTGTGTTGCCATGTCTCCTTAGGTTTTGAGTTCTGAGGGTTTTTTTCATAAAATCACTTATAAATGTATAAAAAATGCCATTTAAAGAGCATAATTTCCAGAGTATTTGTGTAAGACGTTTAAATTTCTTTGGCAAATGTTTGTGTCAGTGTGAAAATCATGATATACTGTAGTGTATTTTAGTATGTGACAGCCCTAGTGTTGTGATTACCTGAAGAGTGCCTGTGGAGTTTGATTGATATCCTTCTCTGCACAAATACAGGATTGAAGTTTCCACAGTGAGAGCTCAGGATATTTGATGACGGTGGAAATTACAGGTCATAGGCACTTTGTCATCTCTTTTCCACTGTTTTTATTTCTTGCTCACTTTCCATCTTCAAACTATATTATACTATAGTCATGGCCCCAAATCCAGCCCTCCATAAGGTTATCAGTGGCCCGTCATCACGGTTAAATTGCTGCTTCTGTGTCTAAAATGCAAACAAGTGACATGCATTAAAAGTGCCACAACACTCAAGTGCAGTTTAGTTTTTTTTGTTGAATTACATTTTTTTATTAATTCGCAATTTATTATTCATTTTAATAACCAGAATATGTGAACACTGTCATCACTAATCTCTGACATTGACTAGAAAATAAATATTTTGTTTCTAGTTCATTCAGTTCAAAAGTTAATAGCTGAAATATACACTACCATTCAAAAGTTTTGGGTCAGTAGTTTCTTCTAATAAATTAATCTTTTTTTTTTTAAAGAAATCTGAATAAAATTTATTCAGAAAGAATTCATTAAGTTTATCAAAAGTGCCAAAAAAGACATTTATAATGATAAAAAGATTTATTTTTCAAATAAATGCTGTTTTTTGGCATTTCTATTCATCAAAGAATCCTGAAAACATGTATCATGGTTTCCACAAAAAATGTTTTTAACATGGATATTAACAAGAAATGTTTCTTGAACACCAAATCAGCATATTAGAATGATTTCTGAAGGATCATGTGACACTGGAGAAGCTGAGAGATGCTGAAAATTCAGCTTTGCCATCACAGGAATAAATTACATTTTAAAAGATATTAAAAAAGAACAGTCATTTAAAATTGTAATAATATTGTAATATTTGTTTGATCAAATAAATGCATTAACACCCCCAATCACTCGCTGAGCGCCACAGCAAACATGGCTGCCCACTGCTCTGGGTGTGTGTTCAGTACTCACTGCTGTGTGTGTGTGCATTAGGATGGGTGAAATGCAGAGCACAAATTCCGAGTATGGGACAGCATACTTGGCTACACATCATGTAACTTTCACTTTTAATTAATCTGCCTCAGCCTTGTCATATTCCCTAGTCGTTTAGCACTAGCCCTCTGTCCATCTCAGTGCTCGTAACTGTGCTCATTTTAACTAATGTCATGGAGGTGTCCCTTGGGCCTCTTATGTTCACAGTACTGTGTAATTAGGAACCAAATAAATCATCCTAGTGTTTCAGCATTAATGGAATTTTTTGTCTTGAGTGACGTCTTTTATATTTCATCAAATGAGCCGTTTATGATATGAAACAGACTCATTGTTGAAACCAGCATTTAAATACAGCCTTTCTCACAAGTGATCCATTGAGCGGCTCATCAAAACCGGCAAATCAAACAGTGAACCTAACTGTCAAATGTTTCCTGAGTATAAACCATCTGCTTGCTGAGACTAAGCAAAGAGATTCCTACAGGAACGGATGGCTTAATTCTCCTCCTGAAAAGAGTTTGATTTACAAGAGCCCATCGAGAGATCTCCATCTCCTTACCCACAGCAGAGAAATGACAGCCTGTCTGTGGCAAGCTTTGCTTGGTGATTGAACACTTTTGAAGTAAGGTGAGATAATATCAGGAGAGGAACAACAGTATTCGTTGCTTGTTAATTTGAGTGATGGCAAGCTCTTTGTTCAGTCAAAATGGAGTGTTGTTTTGACTGATTAGGTCTATAATATTATTTACAAAGGAAAGAGGACAACTTCTGGTTACAGTTGCACCACCTTTTGGTGTTTAACCCCTTAAGCCTGAAGTGACACCACCACCCATAAAAAAAAAAAAAAAAAAAAAAAAAAAATCAATCAATCAAGTTTTTAAGCAACCACTGACAAGAATAACATAAAATTGTATAATTTTAAAGCTTAGAAACTCCAACCAAAAAAAAATAAAAAAAAAATAATAATAATAATAATAATATTGTTCAGTTATTTGCTGAAAAATAATAATAATAAAAAAAAATCATAATTTATGATTTTTTTTGTTTTTGACACATTGGAGTACATAGTACAAAAGCATCATACAGCTCAGATAATCATGTGTTATATGTCATTTGAAAGGTCTAATGGAGTATAATACAATGAGTATAATTGTTTTGGGCTTTGACTAAACTTGAGTGAGTTTTGTACGTGAAGCCCTGCAAGACCCAAATGTAAATAATAAACCAGTGCAGCATTTATGTCACGTTTTGGCTCGTAACTTCATGAAACATGCTCCGATTGTGGAAAACTGGACATGATTATTTACAGCAGACTCACGATTAAAATTTGTAGATATTGATCACGCGATTACAACACATAAAACCCCACAGGTGCACAGATGCTGATTAAAACAAAAATGTAGGGCTGACCGATATATCGCATGCGATTGTCACACGCATTTTGTCAGTAAAGCCGGTTCCCTGATTACCGCCAAATCGCCATCACCTGCTTTCAAATGGAGCGGCATTTAATAGACAGAGCCGTAGACTGTACTGACGAAATGCGCGTGACAATCACAAGCGATATATCGGTCAGCCCTACTAAAATGTAGCTTTCATGGGGCATTTTAGCTTATATCTTCATGAAACATGCATAGATTGTAGAAAGTGGATCCTCCCGATTGAAATGAGTCCACGATCAACAAAATCCCATGCGTTGGATGCGAGTTATTCCACGTGAAAGAACTATTTTAAAAATGCCCATCAGGGGGCGCCAATGGATAAACAAAATGGCCACCTTGTTTCCAAATGCTGTAACTTTGGATTTTTCTATGCGATCACCACAAAATTTAATCCAGACACAGGTCACATATAGAGGAACATCAGTTGTTCAATTGGAATTGTACTCCTACCTTATTTCCTTTCTGAGTTATTGCATGTCAAATATGAAATATATGTAAAATTTCCCTTGAGCAAACTTTTATTTTTTTTGTCTTTCTCAGCAGATTCTCAGCATGAGAATATGCAAATTTATTTATCAATTATTTACTCTTCAGAGTTCCTATTCCTGGTGACAATGCAACCATGAACAATGGCCTGAGGGAGAAATTAGTTCTCAGGGAACTATTCTAGTGTCTAGCTCCTATAACTGAGTTCCTAGAACTATTCGTTGCAAAAGCCCCTTTTAAAAGAGAGGACTTGTATACTAAATGTTGTATGTGTACCTTCTTAAGGCCCATTCACACCAAGTATAACTATAAAGATAACTATAACGATTACAATATTAGTGTCCACACCAACCCATGATAATGTTCTGTTTATTCTAAGCATGCACTGCAGTTTTGTCCTCTGCCACTTTAAATGTTCAAGCAGTGTGCATTCTGATTGGCTGCCAATGTTTTTATCATTCATCAGCTAGAAAAAAAAATGTTCTGAATGTGATTCCAACTATATAATTTCACCTGGAATTCTGCTTTTAACTCACAATTATTTTAAAAAAATACACTAAAATAGTGTGGCTGATGGCTTCAACAAAAGCATATACCATCTATTAACAATCTTGTAGCTCACAGTAGGTCTGTCAATAAATGTTTACAGGTTATCATTAAAAATCAATTCCCCTATAGGGAAAATTACTGGATTTTACTTCTCAAACCTGACTGTTGCTCTTTAGTCCCTCTAATGATGCTCAAGTACTCCTTTATTGACAACAAACTAGAAATGGTCCTTTTAAATTCATGAATTACAGTTCACAACCCATATTACTTACATAATGTCACATATTTTTGAGGTTTAAAAAAAGCAACATTAAAGTCTTTGCAAGTGTTGCCTTAAAAAAAGAGAGATCACCATGTTGTTTGATAGCCATAGATTAATTTAGGCAACAACATCAGGGTTATTTATGAATGGAAGGTAGGGTGTGGTCTTTGATTTATGCTTAATAACATATAACATAACACATAAATATATCCTACATGGTAATGTTTTAAAATATATAAAATATGATTTGATTTATTAGACACGTGTGTTGTTGTTGGGTCTGCTGTAGCCTGGCCATGCATCTCCATCTGTGTAATTAGAATAATTATGGAGTCTGGGATCCACAGTGGCATCTCAGACTGCTGCTTTTTGTTGAGTAAATTAGCCACTGTACTTACCCTCACACTGCCCATTTGTAAACTCAGGGCATGTATGTTCAGTTTGTAAATGCGACACGTATTTTTGCGCCAAGGGGTCAAGGTTTGACAGGTTAGCATGGACTAGTTAACCCCTGCTGGATAGATGCTGTAGCTACAAAAAAAGCATATTTTTCTATTGACGACCATTCAAATATAGCTATGTATACTGATTAAATACTTTTTTGATAAGTTGCTCTTACCAATGTTAATATTTTGAATTAGCTTTAGTTTTAATTTTAATGGATTAGTTCAGTTTAATATGAAAATTACCCCAAGCTTTACTCACCCTTATGCCATCCTAGGTGTATATGACTTTCTTCTTTCTGATGAACACAATCAGAGCAATATTAATTAATATCCTGATGTGTCCAAGCTTTATAATGGCAGTGAACAGATGATGAATGATCGACAAGGAAGAACATAAAATGAACATACAGCGCACAAGCGCATTCACAATTCAAGCAAGAGTTCATTCGCAGCAGCACACACTCAAAATCAATGTTACTCATGTATAGAACAGAAACAACGCAGTGTTGGCATCCATTTTCAGGCCTTTCCACTTAGGTCTCTCTAGCGCTAGAGAGTTTTTCTAATGTGTGATTGTGATGATGATGCTTGCTAGAAGGTCTTGGTATTACACCGTCTGATGGAACGCTGAATAATTCATTAGAGATCCCCCTCAGCGAAGGCTTTACTTTAGCATGAATCTATGTCATCTGTCTTCACTCAATTTTTTTCTCAAAGTACTCTTCACCTGCTCGGCCGGCAGCAGTAAAGTGACCCTCATGTATCATTAACCATCCAGCTCTGACAGGGCAGGGAGAAAAGATGCTCTAGTGAGTCCCTTACCTGTCAGGTCTGTCTGCAGAGAGCGGCAGATCTGTTATGCTGTTCCGAGACCAGTTGTACCCGGTCACATATTTCCCATGAGATTATGATTGGCAGGAAATTGCATTTGAAAGTGAGTAAAGGTTTTTCCTTTCTTGCTGACTTGTAGTGAATACATTTCTTTGTACAACCCAAATTCCGGAAATGTTGGGGGCATGTTTGCCATGGTGTAGCATCTCCTCTTCTTTTCAAAACAGTTTGAAGATGTCTGGGCATCGAGGTTATGACTTTCTGGAGTTTTGGTGTTGGAATTTGGTCCCATTCTTGCCTGATATAGGTTTCTAGCTGCTGAAGAGTTTGTGGTCGTCTTTCGTTGAATGATGCGCCAAATGTTCATTATAGGTGAAAGATCTGAACTGCAGGCAGGCCAACTCAGCACCCGGACTCTTCTACATGGGTTTGCATTGTCCTGCTGAAATACACAAGGCCTTCCCTGAAATAAACGTCATCTGGAGGGGAGCATATGTTGCTCCAAAACCTTTATATACCTTTCAGGATTCATAGTGCCTTCCAAAACATGCAAGCTGCCCATACCATATGCACTTATGCACCCCCATACCATCAGAGATGCTGGCTTTTGAACTGAACACTGTTAACATGCTGGAAGGTCTCCCTCCTCTTTAGCCTGGAGGACATGGCATCCATGATTTTCAACAAGAATGTCAAATTTAGTTGGCATCTGCAGATGGCACGGCGGATTGTGTTTACCGACAGTGGTTTCTGGAAGTATTCCTGGGCCCATTTAGTAATTTCATTGACACAATCATGCCAGTGAGTGATGCAGTGTCATCTGAGGGCCCGAAGACCACGGGCATCCAATAAAGGTCTATGGCCTTGTCCCTTTCTCTGAATGTTTTGATGATGTTATGCACCGTAGATGATTAGATCTGCAAAGCCTTTGTAATTTGACATTGAGGAACATTGTTTTTAAAGTATTCCACAATCTTTTTACGCACTCTTTCAGAGATTGGAGAGCCTCTGCCCATCTTTACTTCTGAGATACTCTGCCTCTCTAAGAGATGCCTTTTATAGCTAATCATGTTACAGACCTGATATCAGTTAACTTAATTAGTTGCTAGATGTTCTCCCAGCTGAAAATGTTGCTTTTTCATCATTTGCTGCCCCCGTGCCAACTTTTTTGAGACCTGTAGCAGGCATCAAATTTGAAATGAGCTCATTTAGTGGATAAAAGTGTAAAATTTCTCTGTTTAAACATTTGTTATGTTATATATGTTCTATTGTGAATAAAATATTGGCTGTGTTGTGATTTGAAAGTCTTTTAGATTTCATTTTATTCAAATTTAAAAAAACTTCCCAACATTTCTGGAATTCGGGTTGTAAGTACATTTGACTATTTTATTCATTTTAAAAGTAAATGTTATTGAACTTTTTTTTTTTTTTTTTCGCTAAAATTTTCAAGTATGGCTTACTGATTGCTGAAGTTCTTTAGAATAATTATTTTTATATATAATCATTTTAATAATAACAATAATCTTTTTTTAAAGGATGTCAGATTTTTCCACCATGGGATGACTTACCCCAAGCTTTACTCACCCTCAAGCCATCCTAGGTGTATATGACTTTCTTCTTTCTGATGAACACAATCTGAGTTATATTAATAAATATCCTGACACATCCAAGCTTTATAATGGCAGTGAACAGGACCAACGAGTATGAAGCTCAAGAAAGTACATCCATCCATCATAAACGTACTCCACGTGGCTCCAGAGGGTTGATAAAGGCCTTCTGAACCAAAGCGATGCGTTTGTGTAAGAAAAATATCCATATTTAACAAGTTATAAAATAAAATAACTAGTTTCCACCAGACCGCCTTCTGTATTCAACTTACAAAAAAGCATAACTGACATTTCATTTTAACTATTTGAACTAATCCTTGAGGACTCACTATGTATGCCAATGGTAATGCTTAATTCTGAAATCTGTTATTTGATATTATTGCCATGAACTATATTACATTTGTTATTAACATTAATTGACATTAAACTGCATAAAAAAATTGCTTAACCATTAAAAAGGTTGCATTACTGCTTACAGTTGTTTCAGAGTTGGAGGAACTTACAAAGACAAACATTATTTTCTTTTGAATAACATGTACTGCTGAATCATGCATATGGTAGTATCAGCATCCCGCCCCTTACCTGCCCCTCTGCCACCAAACACACACACTTGTACAGAGTAAATCCATTATTCAGCTGTGTCTGCTCACTCTCTGAGAGCATGTGCACAATTCAGTGCCAAAACAAGCAGAAACACTCTCCTCTCCTCTCTTGTAAGCCCGGCCTTGTCTTGAAAAAATAATTTGTGAAACCGAGCCAGCAAGGTAACCATCACAGCTTGAAAGAGCTTCGGAATTCATTAATGTTTGATGACTTGCATGTTTTATATGCACTATCATTTCAGAATAAAGACAAGACACAGAGCAGGCTGGCCTGCTATTTTACTAAAAACAAGAGCCCAGTTAAAACATCATACAAGAAAGAATTTTACTTTGTAAAAATGTGGGGAAGATTCAAAGTGTTGCACAGAAGGCTTGCTCATAAATATTAGTTTATGCACAAATATTTTAAAATGACAAAAAAATAAATGTATATATAAATAAACACTTTGTGTTGCATTGCATTGATCTGTAACAGTGGATTTGCCCATGCAATTGAAATCTTAAAAAGATTCTATTGGAATTAATGGTGTAATGACAAGTGGGCATCCCATATCAAAAAGGAAACACATTTCAACTGTGGTAGACCATTCCACTCCTGAAAATGCATGCCTTTTGACCTTTTGACCCTCAGAAGCATTGGGATGTATCCCAGTAGCAACATTTTGGAATTTTTTGGGATGATGGTTAAATGTATGGATCAGCAATTAAAAATTAATTGTTGGTCCTGTGGTTACATTTTCACTTTCAGTATAAGAGGTTCCAGTGGAAAGTTAACTGATTTATTTATTTATAAATAGTATAAAATAATAAACATATACCAACAATTGTAGATGCTTCCTCTATTAGATTCATCCCTGCTCTAAGTTATTTCATAAAGTGGTGGGGACAAAACTGGCCATGGCTAAAATCGATGGGTGTAAATTATGCTTTTGAATCCTATTTTCTAAAATGTTTAATGAAAAATGCCAAACCCTACTTGGTGCACACCTCAGCCCATCTATCCCAAAATAATCCGGAGCATAGTAGATAAATGCAAGAACTGCTCTGCCATTGGTAAAATGGAAATAACGCTTGTGTGGGCACAGAAAGAGAGATGCACATTGATCTTTAAGTCTCTGTTGGAGTGGCCTGGTTTGTTTGATCTTTCCTACTCAGCCTCTGCCTTTATGTCTCTGGTTTACAGCAATTTCATTGCAAAGCATTTTTATTTGTACTGTGTACGAGACAATTTAATTCCTAAAATTGTTTTATTCTTTGAGTTATGTAATCTTGTAAGAGTGGTCCCTCTCATGATACATGTTTTGAATGTAAAGAAACATAATTATGGGTATGCCAGCAGGAAAAAATAGATCTCATGGGATGCTGAGCAGGATTCCCCCAACACATAATTTCTACTGATGTATGTGTTCATATAAGAAAAATAAGTGAAATCTGTCACAGAGATAAGAAATGAGAAGTTGCGTAGAACACACTTCGGGATTATCAAGATGCTACTTTTGACTTGAAGCAAACAGACTTTAATAAAACCCCACATGAACTGTTTAATAAGCAAAAAAGGGATTTGATATTGACTAATGAGAGAATGTGATAAACAATTTACACTGGTAAATTTCAGTGAGATGTACTAATGTGTTACAATATTGTAATGCTTTTAGTTACTTTTACAATACTTTTTCTCACCTGGGCTGGGCTTGCTTGCTTGTTTTATTTATTTAAAAAAAAAAAGTTCTGCTTTTAAACAAAACCTCATGCTGAAGGAAAAGCAAATTCATGCCTGTACAGTAGAGTTGGGGTACTCTGACTCGAGTCTTGACTTGTCACAGTCTCAGATACATTTTTACTTGGACTTGACTCGGGCCTTTGGGACTTGAAAAATGTTCCCGAGTCTGTGAAATATGCTCAGGACAGTTGACAGTATTGTCACTGGCCAGATCGGGTCAGTACTGAATTATCTCGGTAGTCAAAAATTTGCATGTGTTTTTAAAACTTGCCTGTTCAGACAATCAATTCAATACTTCCAAGCTGTCTAAGACGAGTTTTTGTGTGCACACACTCACGCTCACAGAAAGCACATATCAGTCAGTGCGCAAATGTTGTATTAAGTTTTCTTTCATGCCTTATTGTGCTTCTACACTCATAAATACACACCAAGTCCAACACACCACAATGCCTGTCTCAGTAAGTATTCACATAAATCCACTCAGTTGTCTTAAGTGAACATAAACAGTTGGGAGAAAATGAGAGGTGTCAGTATATTGGATCCGTGCATTAGATCTTAAAATGACAGCAGCATCATAAACCTGCTGCTCTCTGTGTCATTAATGATGATCAAACAACAAAAGAAAAAGAGAGAATGATTCACTGCTCTTGACTGAGTACCTTTAATAATAATCATTAATATTTAATGCATATAGTGAAGATTATGCAGTTTAATTTTTTACATGTATTACTTTATTAAATTACTGCATTAGGCTATTTATGTAGAATAGATCTAGACCTACATAAAAAAAATTGATTTGTGTTTTTGATCAATAGTTTTTCTTTGTCCTTTTTCTTGTAATAGACTATTTATGTAATTACACTGTTTAACTTAAACAGTAAGCTTGAGAACTTTTTATTTACATGAATTAGGCTAGTATTAGTTTTTGCTGTTGTAATGAAATTATTTTTTTAAAACATGGTGGCAACTTCGATAATCAAAGGAAATGAATGTTTCATCTTTGAAGTAGTATGTTACATGGGTCAAAATTCAAAAACAACAAAATCCATAGTGTTTTATTTAGTAATAATTACTATAGCTTTTTAATATGGTAACAATCTAAGTACAGTAATTACTGTATATTCAGGTATGGCTCATGTGTATATAGGCAGGCAGGGCAAAGCCCAACCAAAATATACATAAACTTAGATCCATACATTAAACATAAAATAACGTAATTAGTTAATTATAAATGCATTCAAAAATGAAACACTTTTGAGTTGGCCCTGAGTTGTGGAAATTTGCAGGACCTTTATGCACAGTGCATGCCATTATAAAGACTGTAGGTCTGTCCCCTCCCATGTCCCCTTACCACTACATCTTCGACTCTTCAGGTCCCAATAGGCTGTTCCCATTCAACAAGCTACCCCGATTACCACCCCCTTCCTTGAATTCATTTATTTATATCGATGAATAAGTCAAAGCCCTATAACGTATTTTACATTCGATAAGCTGTTTTACTCAGGAATTTGTCACAATTATGAAATCAAATCGGACATAACTTCCATTACATGACTTTAAGTTTGCTGAGCAGGAAATTACTCATGAGATGATGTGAAATCAAAAATCAATATGGCAAGATGCAACAGAGGTTTGCTTTTGTTACATTTAAAACTGACTTAATTGTATTGTTTAGTTGGACTCTGACTCTGACCTTTTGGACTCAGACTTAAATCAGACTTGGCCTCTTTTGGACTCGGACTTGACTCGGACTCAACTGGTTAAAAACTCGAAGTACTCAACTAAGACTCGACTAAGGTGGACTTGAACCCAACACTACTGTACAGTAGAGGGCGCAGCTCAAACAAACCTTTCAGCTGTTCTGCCATTCTGGATTGCAGAAGAATAGGATACAGTAGAAGAAAGTACAACAGTCTACTTCAACAATAAAAACAAAAAAATTAAACATAAATGTGATGTTTATTTAAAAAGTCATTTTTGCTTATTGGTATGGTTGAATTGGATCATCGAAGGTCAGCAGCAAAGGCATATTAAAGTGAGATTAAATACATAAATTACAATTGTATTATTTAACATATTTAATTATTGTAGGTTTGCGTAATATTCTGATAGTTTAGAACCACAATAACTATCATACAGTGCACAGCATAATTGACTACACCCCCTCTGAAACTTCTGAAAGTCAGAAATTACTCAATTACTTAGAAGACATGTTAGGGTTCTTTGGAGATATAATGTTCCAGCAAGTCTGCTTAATCAATTACCAAAGAAGTATGTCAAAATTATTCAGGAAAATAAAATTTTCTTATCAAGGTGATAAAATGTTGTGTAGCAAAAATGAGTATACCCTCCTAAAAATTACTAAATAAAATGAAATAAAAAATATCTGGTGTAAGTTTAAGGCAATGTTTGATCAACAGGTAAGTATGTTGAACCAAAACATTTAAAGAGAAGTAATTTCTTGACAATTAAAAGTGTTATATAGTACACAGAATTAGGGCTGGACGATTAATCAAAAATGAATCGAAACCGAAATTCAGAACCTCTAACCGACATAAATTTCCCATGTCGGTTATTTCGTTTTTTTAATCCTGTTAATACGTCTCACTTAAAAACATAATATTTAAAGTACAAACCTTGTAAATGAACTATGTGGGCAAAAACAAAAAACAAAATAATTGTTCATTAATCGTAATCGAGGTAAAATGTTCAATTAATCGAGGTTTTGATTTTAGGTCATAACCCTACACTGAATCTGACTTAATGCTGACCAACAGTGGAAGCACTTTGGAGATAACTGTCAGGAGACTGATTTCTTAGCACAAAAGAGGACAGTGGTACAAGAGGAGTAACAAATCATTGTTTTAAGTGTGAAAATATAGCAAAAGTAACAGAAATTCAAAAACAATGGACTTGTGACAAGTCCCCTGAAATAATCAGGCCTTCATTTTAAGCTTTCATTTAGTGATGAGGGATTTTTTTTGCTAGACAAAGAGCAGGAGAAATACCAAGCGAGTGTCTCAGAGCCAGCAAAAGCTATGAAAAGAGTGACTGTTTATCCCACAGAGTAAGATGCAGCCTGCAGAAATGACATGCATGGTTGTTGTTCTCACTGAAACTACCTACTGTAGCCAAAGCACAATAAAGTCAGTTAGCCATTTCCAAAGCCCATATTTACAAAATATAGATTCAGGGAATCAATACTCTGGTCTCATGAGAGCAAATCAATCATTTTGGATCTAACAGCATCCAAAATGTTATGGTGTTGCTAGAGGAGGAGTACAGTGAGAAGTGCCTGGTTCCCACAGTAAAGTTCAGTGGTAGTAAAGCTCTTATATAGGGATGTATGAGTGCTCAAGGTGTGAGGGAGTTGTGCTTTATCAATGCTGTCATGAATCCCCACACCACTGTGTAATTTAATATAAAACCTGAAACAGAAGATGTTACCCTTTCCTCATTCCCTGCATTGTTGGGCATTTTTTCAACATGACAATGAGGATATGCATTCTCCCAAGGTGAAAAACCTTCAGTGGACATTTATTGCTCTCAATTTTAACACCCTTGAGCACCTGTGGGGGATTCTGTAGAGACGAGTTGAGCAACACTCCCCATTAAAGATCAGGGCATTAAGGAGCTCATCATCCAGGAGTTAAACAGGACAGATATGACAATTTGTCATGAACTTGTACAGTCCGTGCCAACAAGGGTCAGAACAGTATATTCAAAATTATGGAGGGCATACTAAGTACTAGAATATTATACATTTGTTGAGTTAAATCTAGGGTGTACTCATTTCTTATTTACTTATTTTATGGCTATTAATGAAATATTTCTCAGTTTTTATTATGTTTAATACATTTTAGATCCATCTTTCCATGAATTGTATTAGTGATCATAAAGAAAATACATCTTTTGTATTTGTTCAGAGGGGGTGTACTCATTTATGCTGTGCACTGTATCTACACCATTTACACAACACCTCTGCACTTACTCTCGATTTCTCTCAACATGGGCACAGGAGTGGCGTCAGTCAGCAAATGGGAAAATAAAGTAACTTGCGTTACTTATTTGAAGAAGTATCTCAGATATTTTATTGTAAATTTTCAAAGTAATGCATTACTTTTCTTGATACTAAAAAGTAATCTGATTACATAACTCATATTACTTGTAATGCTAATGCATTACCCCTAACACTGGTCAGAGAGATTGTTTTCTTGATGTTAATAAGATTGTGTCTCAGACTCAGTAGGTGATGCTATGACCTCTCTCCATAGGTGAGTGATGGCAGCTTGACACTTGTTTCCATCAGCCGTGAGGACAGGGGAGCGTACACATGCCGAGCGTACAGCGAGCAGGGAGAGGCCATCCATACCACACGCTTACTCGTCCAAGGTAGCACCCTATATCTTGTCTCCATGTCTTTATTGTTTGCTATTATTTGAATGACATAATGACATATCATGTTGTCAGAGTGCTGTGCTGTGTGTGTGTACAAACCTGTGTGTTTGTGTCTGTGTATGTGCGTATAGTCATGCTTGCAAAGCTGCATGCTGCATGGCACCCATGCTGCAGAGCTACAGAGATAATTGGACTCCATATGTTAGCTGTCTGATACAGTATAAAGCAGTAATGGTTTCACTGTCAGAGAGATTTTTCACCATAGTGCCACCAAAGAAGCTTTTTCCTGTTGGGATCGCTGTTCCGTGTACTGCTTTTAGCATCCATTGTTAGCATGTAACCCAATAATACAATGGATTGATTACTTTTATTATCTACTTGTCAACATTTTTATATGTTAATGAAAAAAAACAAAAAAAAAAACAAAAAAAACAAAAACAAAGCTTTGATCCGTGGCCTTGGCTAAGCATAATCATGAATATACTTTCTTGGGAAAGATTTTTAGGGCTATCAAAAGATTAAAATTGTATTTCGGTGGCAGATATCCTCTATATTCACCTTATTTTGCACTTCTAGATAACAATAACTCTTTCCTTTTTCCTTCCCATCAAATGCCAATCAAACCAGTTTTAAACTAAATGCAGTTATAAAACTACATTCCATTTTTCTGCTTTGTTTTAATCTTCTTCTTTTTTCACCCACTGTATTGAAGGTTTTTGGTTTAAAGTGAATAATTGTAATAATGGCTATTTAAAATTGTTAATTATAATGCTAAATGATATTCAGTATAATAGGAACACTGTCAACACTGATTTTGTGTTGATACTTTAGTATAGAAGCCCATTTCCACCATGATTATGAGAAACTTTCTTTTTATTATGGCATGTTAATTCATAAATATGAGAAAATATTATTACGAGATTGTAAGTCAATTATTAGACTTCTTCTAAATTTTACAACATATTAAGTACATACTATCTCATTATTATTATATACTAAGCGTTACACATGAGAAAGTTTATTATTAGTAGATTAAGTTAATCAAGAGAAAGTCTGAGGTACTATGAGATGCTAAGCATTATTCATGAGAAATTTTTCCATTACGAGATATTAGATCAGTTATTAGATTTTTTTCTCTTATGAGAGCGAAACCTTATGAGGTTTTCATTATGAGAAACTAACAATTAATGAAGAAAAAGTTTATCATTGTTATGAAATACTAAGTATTAATTATGAAAAAGCTTCCCATTAATTACGAAACATTGAGTCAGTTATTTTGAGATACTAAGCATTAATCATGAGGTTTTCAATATGAGATACTAAAAATAAATCAAGAGAAAGTTTATCATTGTTATGAAATACTTAGCAATAATCTTAGCAATAATAAAGTTTCTCATTATTATGGGATATGCATTAATTATTAGAAAGTTTCCCATTATTACGTGATATTAAGTCAGTTATTTGATTTTTTTCAAATTTTTATGGCAAAGTACATATTAAGAAAGTTTCTCATTGTTATGAGATCATAAGCATTAATTATGAGAAAGTTTCCATTATTAAGAGATATTAAGTCATTTATTAGATTTTTTGTTCTAAATTTTACGAAATAAAGTACATATTAAGAAATGTTTTCATCATTATGAGATACTAAGCATTACTTTTAAAAAAGTTTCCCATTACAAGATGAGTCAATTATTAGATTTTTTTTTTTTTACCTCAATTTTACAACATAAAGTACATTTTAAGAAAGTTTCTCATTATTATGAGATACTAAGCATGAATTATGAGAAAGTTTCTCATTATTGTAATGTGTATGGTCTGTTTTCATTGTTTTTATTTTGACCCATTTTCCCAGTGTGTCAGATTCATCATTACGTTCACTTGTTTGGTTAATTATCTCATTATAGTTCTCCTTGTTATTTAAGCCCTGAGTACTCTTTAGTACTTTATCCGTTCTCATTTGTGTAAGGTTTGTTGTTTCTCTGTTATTCTGAGCATTTTGTATTTAAAGACTGTTAATCTGATTCTCCTTCGTTTGTGCGCTTTATATACACAACCATCATGTAACAACTAAAAGATACTAACAATTAATCAAGAAAGAGTTTCTCATTGTTATGAGTTACTAAGCATTAATAAGAAAGTTTCTCATTATAAATATTATCTATTATTATGAAATGCCTAATCTTTACTATGAGAAATATTTTCAATTTAATGAGATGCTAAGTTGTTGTTATTATTATGAGAAAGTTTCTCATTATTATTGCTTACAGATTCATCATTATATTTTCAACTGAGGCAGAAATGGACTTCCATACTTAAGCCCTATTGATTAAATAGTTTAAAAAATAATAATAATAAAAGGCTGTTAATATTAAGTACATTCTTCTGCACATTTTTGCTATCAACATAAAAACTTTGGTCACTTTACATGGTGATCAATGGTCTGTTCATCTGTAGTAGGTAGTGCTTTACCAGCTCAAGCGTGGACTGGACCAAACATGAATTTGTCATGAATTTCTGTACTGGACTAGTTTATCACATTGTTTTAAGATTGAATGTCAAGGGTAAAATAATAAAAATGTATATATAAAAGGCATTTGAAGAGTATCAAAAATACTAAATGCAAAAATTTAAAAAAGTTCCTGGATCAACATTTTTTTTTTATCCTGGAACAACTTTCCAATCAACCAATCAGATTTGAGGGACAAGTTTACAGTTTATACCAAGTTTAGGAGTAAAACCAGGGTTAGGTACTTCTACATCAGTGTTATTCACCTATCATTTCCCTCTGGTTTTAGAGTGGAGCCTGTAGTGCGATTATGTTTAACTATTCACTGATGTCATATGCAAATATATTTAATAGATCTCGCAATATCTTTTGGAGCTTGATTAAATAAATGCTTTGTTTAT
Organism: Chanodichthys erythropterus; assembly: GCF_024489055.1. Taxonomy (NCBI): domain Eukaryota; kingdom Metazoa; phylum Chordata; class Actinopteri; order Cypriniformes; family Xenocyprididae; genus Chanodichthys; species Chanodichthys erythropterus. Next base: position 24,292,312 of record NC_090242.1, on the reverse strand, counting down.
ATCAAGGAAGAAACTTGCGAGATGTTTTACTGGTACAAAGACATCTTATATGTCAAAAAGATCAAGGCAAATTTGATTTCTCATGTCATGAGCCCTTTAATGTAATGTAAAATAAAGTAATGTAAAGATATCTAAAGGATCATGTGACACTGAAGGCTGTAATATATTACAACAGAAAATAGTTCTTTTAAATTGTAATAAATTTCAGAATATTAGTATTTTGATTGTATTTTTATGCAAAAAAAATACAGCCTTGGTGAGCATAAAACTTAATTATTCTAAACTTTTGACCAGTTGTGTATATTAACTCTGCATTCAGTATGAATACATTATTCTCTTGATTCACTCCACAATTATGTTGTTTGTTTAACAGCTGTTAAATTCAAAGAACATATAAAGAATATGCATGATTGGAAACACTCAAATGAAATCTTTTCTACAGCTCTAGTTGTTTTTATGCTTGAAGAGGACTGAGATTGCTATATGCTCCAATAGGATGTGACGCATCCTGATATGCAATGCTGATTTATAATGTGTCTCTTTTCTATTTCAGGACCCCCATTTATTGTCTCACCGCCAGAGAACATAACTGTAAACATATCCCAGGATGCATTCTTCACTTGTCAGGCTGAGGCATATCCTGGCAACCTAACGTACACCTGGTTCTGGGAGGAAGATAACGTCTTCTTCAAGAAGTAAAGTTATGATCGGGTTCATTACTGTACCATACCCCCACTGTCCTGTGTCCATGTGGAGTTTGTCACAGTCCATGTAGTTTCGTCATCATCATTGAGGCATCAGTGAGTTTGCCATTAGGGACTATGGGCATTGTGATACTGTTTTAGGCTTTGGTCAAACATTTTGTAAGCCCTTGTGTTGAGAAATGTTCGTAGAAAACAGAAATGTAATCATAGGTGTCATTTAGCTGTATTTAGAGGAACACACTGTTCAAAAGTTTGGGGTCAGTTTGGGGTCAGATAGACATTTTAAATTGACATTATTAATAAATACATTATTATAATACAAAAGATTTCTTTTTCAAATAAATGCTTTCTATTCATCAAAGAATCCTGAAAAAAAAAAAGTATCACGATTTCCATTAAAATGTTAAGCAGCACAACTGTTTTCAGCATTGATAATGACATTTTAAAATATATTAAAATAGAAAACAGTTATTTTAAATTATATTTATTATTATATATTATTATATATTAATATTTCACAATATTGCTGTTTTTAATGTATTTTTGATCAAATAAATGCAGCCTTAGTGAGGAAAAGAGATTCTTTCAAAAACATAAAACAAGTCTTACACACCCCAAACTTTTTAACAGTATTGTCTATCTATTGATAAACTACGGAAGAGGATTAGGGCCAAGCATAAAAAAAAATAAAACCATCTCGAGATTAAAGTTGTTAAATTTTGAGAAAAATCTCCTTAAATTTCGAGAAAAATCTCGTAAAATTTCGAGAAAAAAGTCAAGATAAAATGTTGAGAATAAAGTAATTAAATTACGAGAAAAAAGTCGTTAAATTACGAGAACAAATTCGTTAAATTATGAGAAAAATGTCGTTAAATTTCGAGAAAAAAGTCGAGATAAAATGTTGAGAATAATTCGTTAATTTACGAGAAAAAACTCATTAAATTTCGAGAAAAAAGTTGAGATAAAATGTTGAGAATAATTCGTTAATTTACGAGAAAAAACTCATTAAATTTCGAGAAAAAAGTTGAGATAAAATGTTGAGAATAAAGAAATTAAATTACGAGAAAAAAGTTGTAAAATTATGAGAACAAATTCGTTAAATTATGAGAAAAATGTTTCGAGAAATGTTTCGAGAATAAACTCATTAAATTATGAGAATAAAGTCATTAAATTACGAGAAAAAAGTTGTTAAATTATGAGAACAAATTCGTTAAATTATGAGAAAAATGTTTCGAGAAATGTTTCGAGAATGAACTCATTAAATTATGAGAAAAATGTTTCGAGAAATGTTTCGAGAATGAACTCATTAAATTATGAGAATAAAGTCATTAAATTACGAGAAAAAAGTTGTTAAATTATGAGAACAAATTCGTAATTTAACAAATTTGTTCTTGTAATTTAATGACTTTATTCTCTACATTTTATCTCAACTTTTTTTCTCGAAATTTAACAAAATTTTTCTCATAATTTAACAAATATTTTCTCATAATTTAACGACTTTTTTCTCGTAATTTAAGTTTTTTCTCGTAATTTAACAAGTTTATTCTCAACATTTTATCTCAACTTTTTTCTTGAAATTTAACAAATTGTTTCTCGTAATTTAATGAGTTTATTCTCAAAATTTTATCTCGACTTTTTTCTTGAAGTTTAACAAATTGTTTCTCGTAATTTAATAGGTTTATTCTCAACATTTTATCTCGACTTTTTTCTCTGACAGGTTTTTCTCGAAATTTAACAACTTTAATCTCAAGATGATTTTATTTTTTTATTATTGCTTGGCCCTAATCCTCTTCCGTAATAAACAGATTCATTTTTTAATTTACATTTATTTTTACAGAGTTGTCAATACAAAATATTTAAACTAGCAACATCTTATAGCTCTGAGCCCCCTACAATTGAAATCGCCCCTAAATGTTTTGCAAAAAAAAAAAAGTGAAATTTTACAAGGTATATTTGGTTTTGTGAAGATTTAGCATTCTAAGTTTAATATGACAATGAGTGCATCTCAATCAGCTTCCTAGGTCATGAATCCGTCTATCGTATACACTAATTCAGGCACTAGTAAGGACAGCAAGGACCCTGTCTCACTACACATTGGGACACTGATGACTCTATTTCTGTTGACATGGCAACGTCCTCATTGTACAACATCACCACTGGTATTCATGAACAACAGTAGAACTGATATATTTCTGACATTATTTTTTAATGTTTTTTAATGTACATTATGATAAATTACATATACATGCAACATTTCAGCCGTAAATAAATTATAATAGATAGATTATGTTCATTACTTCTCTAGCGATATATGTTAATATAATTCAATAATGGTTTGAATTTTTAAAAAAACATCTATCGTGTGTCATTATGTGTAGTGAGTTGGCTCACGTGATTTGTTTCACGCATCAGAACTTGCATTAAATAAACATAGTGAGCATTAATGTGCCCTGGTTTTCATTGTGGGACTTTTTAGAGAGCGAATGTTTCAGTGCACTGGAAGGATTTTTGCAAATGAGACAACCATTAAAATGTCTGACTCCCTGATCATTGCCCTGAAAACTGAACTAGGGATCTGAGTGAGAAGCAGCCATTATGCTAACATTATGTGTTTCCCACGTGTATTTACATGTGTGCATGTGTCCGTGTGTCATTATACTCATTTGGAGGTCTCACACTCCTCAGATTGTCTCATTCGTGTCTCTTTTGCCCTGTGTGTGCCTGTGAGAATTTTCTGAAGGACTTAAAGTAAGGTGCTGGACCAAATGTATAAAGAAATACATTAATATTAGCCAAATAACAATTTCATTCAGACTATAGGTTTTCTAGTAAATACTTTGAAGGCCATCAATACTAACTTAAATATAAACTTAGCTAAACATAGGAAGCTACTCCTCACACAAAAACCAATTGATTTCAGTTGAGTTTAGCATTAGCATTTTGCTAAGGTAAAAGCATGAATGACTAGTAAGCATAAAAAACATAGCACACAAAAATAGTACATAAAATAGTGTGTCTTCTGTGTTAACCTTGAATAGAAAAGTGAATGTAACTGTAGCCTCACATAGATCCTCTCAGGTTCTCATGGCACGCTGTTCTATAGTATCTAGTGACATGGCGCTTGTGTCTTCATACGCTCCACTAATGGTCCACTGTACACTCTATAGAAAAAGGATATTATTATTTTTTTTTTCTAATAGAGTCTCTGTGCAGCAGGACAGTTGGACGTACAGGCAAGAATAGAGGCCACCCTGGCATTTTGTCCACTGAAGCATTTTTTTTCCCCCTCTGATCTCTGCCCCGGACACTCCATCTGTTCTTGTTGAAAGAGTAGACTGTAATTCATGAGGCTTTGTGCTTTATTTTCTAGCTTTAATTAATTTATGTAGGCATTTACGTGGCTCAGTGGTTAGCACTGTCGCCTCATAGCAGGAAGGTCCCCGGTTTGAGTCCTGGCTGAGTCCTTTCAATGTGGAGTTTGCATGTTCTCCCTATGTTAGCGTGGATTTTCTCTGGGTACTCCGGTTTCCCCCACAGTCCAAAGACATGCAGGTTAGGTGAATTGGACAGTCAAAAATTGCCTGTGTATGTAAGAGCTCTGTGATGGACTGGCCATCTGTCCAGTGCTTTTCCCTGCCTCTGGGATAGGCTCCAGCCCTTTGGCTTAGAAGATTATATAAGGAATAGCGAGAGAGAGAGAGAGGCATATACTGTATATTTTTAGGGATAGTTTAAAAAAATGGTCATTATTAACTCGTTTTAATGTTGTTCCAGTATGTGGAACACAAAAAGAATGTACACTACCATTCAAAAGTTTGAGGTCGATTAGATTTTTATAAATGTTTTTGAAATAAGTCTCTTATGCTCACCAACAAAACATTTCTTATTATTAATAATGCTGAAAACAGTTGTGCTGCTTAATATTTTTCTAGAAACCATGATTTTTTTCCAGGATTCTTTGATGGAGAACAGCATTTATTTTAATCTTACTGACCCCAAACTTATGAACAGTAGTTTATGTAGTATAAATAATAATTTTTCTTTTTCTTTGTGGCAATAATTACTTGTAAGTAATGTAAATTGTGGGAATCATCATTATTGATACTACTTGTGCTAATTCAGCTCTGTCTCTTTTGATTCTTATTTGTCAATCTTTCTTTCTCTCTCTCCAGTGATCTAAAGCGCAGAGTGAGTATTCTGATCGACGGTTCCCTCATCATCTCCCAGGTGAAACCTGAGGATGCTGGTAGATACACCTGCAGCCCGAGTAACAGCCTTGGCCGCCCACCTTCTGCATCAGCATACCTGACAGTGCATTGTGAGTCATTCCGCAGAGTTATCTGCTGATACACCACTAGATCTTACCGACATTAGATTTTTGTCTTTCATCTGAAAACATTTATCCTTTGCTGGTGTCCCTAAAAAACTATATATTGTGGAGTGTAGGCGAAAAACCACCCGAATAGAATTGATTTAGTATTTTTTACTTCCTGTCAATATATCCTGCTGATCAGTGTTGGGGGTAATGCATTACAAGTAACTTGAGGTATGTAATCAGATTACTTTTTTCAAGTAACTAGTAAAGTAATGCATCACTTTTTCAATTTACAACAAAATATCATCTCCTTAACGAAATAATCTCACAATGTAGTGTTATGATAAAAAGCTTGGGACTGTTAAAAAGCCTGACATGGCTGACTTGTTTTGATTTTAACGTTGTTAGCATTTTGTCCACCAAATCAAATGTACTTTTTATTCTAAAAACAACTTGTATAATGCTACTAACATTAGCTACTATTTTGCCAACGAATACAACTTTAGTTGAGCCCTACTATACTATATAACGTAATTAAACAGTTTGCTCTTACCCACACAAGATGTTCTGTGCAATTTCGTAATGACAGGGTTTGAAATGAACACCTGTAAAATATGGGTAAAATCAGCTGTGGAGGGTAAAGATGTCAAATCACTAAGCAATTTGGCAGGTTATGTTTCACAAATTATGTTCACTCAATTTGCTGGTGAAGTTTATGTAATCTGCGCAGATTTAGCGCATATACTCAACTCAGTCGATATTATGAATATTAAATATAGCCGAATTGAGCACCTGCGCATTTCTGGCTTGAACAACACAACTGTCACTTAGCAACCAATAAAGGTGCACTGGTTTGTTTGCTTTGAAGGGAATAGTGCAGATCCAAGAAACATCATAATGTGAGGTAAATAACCCCAATGTAAAATGGAAAGAACCACCTCGCAACAATGAACAGACCCTAGCCAGATACTGTATAAACACTGATTTTGCAGCAGCGATGAAAATGAGTAAATAACCTTTGAAACTAATGTTATGCATCAAATAAAGATTGTATTACATTGTTATATCAGTAGGTGGCGACCAGTGACTTTTAAAATGTACTTGTACAATTTTTACTTGAACTAATACTAAAATGTAAGTCTTTATGCACATTAACAAGGCTTTGGGACAATCATGATGCATTTTATTCCAGGATTCTGAAATGTTTACTTATTTTAAAGACATGGCGTTTCACAAGCCACTTTACGTATACCTCTCTAGAGCCCACACCACCCAACATCATCCCCCATATGGGATGTCACGCATCTTTCTCACCTTTTTCACCCCTGATGTGTTTGCATCCTTGAAGTAACACAGTTAGTTACTTTTTTTGGGAATAACATAATATTGTCACGCATTACTTTTAAAAGTAACTTTCCCCAGCACTGCTGCTGATCATACAGTGGGGTCCAAAAATCTGAGGGCAAAAGTCAAGTCAAGTCAAGTCAAATTTATTTATATAGCGCTTTTACAATTGGTAATTGTTTCAAAGCAGCTTTACATATTAGAAGCACAGAAAAAAAGGGAAGTGGTTAAAACTGTACAAACAAGCGTGGTAATATGTAACATATACAAGATGGTGCTACATTAAGCCAATGTCGGCTGACTTCCAGGGGTGGAAAAAACCCCCTAGGAGAAAAACCCAGCGTGCTAGCACTGGGAAAAAAGTCCTAGGAGGGAAAAAACCCCTTGGAAGATATATATATGTAAATGTATATGGAGATCAAAATCTCAATTGTACATTTTTATTATAGAGATTAAAAATCGATTATATATAAATATATGCAAGCGGATACGGGGATCCTGGGCTACGTTGTAGTCAGGTCCAGACGCAGGTTCTCCATCTGACCTGGATACGGCCTGGATCCAGCACCCGGCAAACCTCAGGATAAGCAGAGAGACAGATATTAGCGTAGATGCCATTCTTGTTCTGATGTACAGGTATATCTAGTGTTATAGGAAATGTTCTCGGTTCCGGCCGACCTAATTATTGCATCGTAACAATCCTTTAACGGATTTGAAAAATGTTAATGTATTGATGATGTGTTATGTGTATGCAAGAGCAAAGAGATGTGTTTTTAGTCTAGATTTAAACTGACAGAGTGTGTCTGCTTCCCGAACAATGCTAGGAAGATTGTTCCAGAGTTTAGGTGCTAAATAGGAAAATGATCTGCCGCCTTCAGTTGATTTTGATATTCTGGGTATTATCAACTGGCCTAAATTCTGAGATCGCAATAAACGTGAAGGACTATAATGCATTAAGAGCTCACTTAGGTACTGGGGAGCTAAACCATTTAGAGCTTTATAAGTAAGTAGCAAGATTTTAAAATCTATACGATGTTTAATAGGGAGCCAATGTAATGTTGACAGAACTGGGCTAATATGGTCATACTTTCTGGTTCTAGTAAGAACTCTAGCTGCCGCATTTTGAACCAACTGTAGTTTGTTTAAAAGCCGAGCAGAACAACCACCCAGTAGAGCGTTACAATAATCTAGTCTTGAGGTCATGAATGCATGAACCAACTGTTCCGCATTTGTCATTGAGAGCATATGTCGTAATTTAGATATATTTTTTAGATGGAAGAAGGCGGTTTTACAGATACTAGAAACATGACTTTCAAATGAAAGATTGGTATCAAAGAGCACACCCAGGTTCCTAACTGAGGACGAAGGTTTAATGGAGCACCCGTCAAGTGTTAGAGAGTATTCAAGGTATTCAAAAGTGAAAGTGGTGCTGTTTTGTTGAACATGATGATCAGCTTGATTTGGTAATGATCCTTGTTCTTCTAAAACCAAGAACATCTGACATTTATATATACCACGTTAAAGGGTTAGTTCACCCAAAAATGAAAATTCTGTCATTAATTACTCACCCTCATGCCGTTCCACACCTGTAAAACCTTCGTTCATCTTCGGAACACAAATTAAGATATTTTTGTTGAAATCCGATGGCTCAGTGAGGCCTCCATAGCCAACAATGTCATTTCCTCTCTCAAGATCCATAAAGGTAGTAAAAACATATTTAAATCAGTTCATGTGAGTACAGTGGTTTAATATTAATGTTATAAAGCGACGAGAATATTTTTGGAGCGCCAAAAATAACAAAATAACGACTTATTTAGTGATGGCCGATTTCAAAACACTGCTTCATGAAGCATCGGAGCATAAATGAATCAGTGTGTCGAATCATGATTCAGATCGCGTGTCAAACTGCCAACGGCTGAAATCACGTGACTTTGGCGCTCCGAACAGCAGATTTGATACACTGATTCACTGTGCTCCAATGCTTCCTGAAGCATTGTTTTGAAATCGGTCATCACTAAATAAGTCGTTATTTAGTTTTTTTTGGCGCTCCAAAAATATTCTCGTCACTTTATATATTGAACCACTGTACTCATGAACTGATTTAAATATGTTTTTAGTACCTTTATGGATCTTGAGAGAGGAAATGACATTGTTTCCTATGGAGGCCTCACTGAGCCATCGGATTTTAACTAAAATATCTTAATTTGTGTTCCGAAGATTAACGAAGGTCTTACGGGTGTGGACCGGCATGAGGGTGAGTAATAAATGACAGAAATTTCATTTTTAAGTGATTTTGTAAACTTACACTGAATGAAAATGTCCTATTAAACATGATACGATAACAACCTTTCACTATAGCAAATTCATTTTAGATAAAGCAATAATTCCCAGTTGTCTACTCTGTATTATGTAATGTCATACATGATGTAATAGAGGAGGAATTCTCCTTCATCCTAAATCTGTGACATTCGCTTCACTCGATTGAGCATGAAAATTAAGTAACAACCATCACTAGCAGATTATGCCTTTTCATCATGGGCCAGATCATTTTTACGTTTTCACATCAGGATCATGTATTCAGGATGACAGAGATATATAACAGATTTTTCTCACATGGTGATCTTTTGTAATGGATGAAAGGGTTACTTTAGTCTCCCGGCATATTCCACCTCAATACATGGGCACAAGGGCGCATTAGCTTCAAGCGCTGCCGCTTTCTATTTGCAGCCGAGAGATTGGAATGGCCTTCTGTCCCCGGAGTCTGGAGCAGAATTGAAACAGTGACCTTGAGTCAGTAAGCTAGCAGATCACTCAGTCACGGCTCACGTCCTCCACGCCGATAGACTGATGCAAAGAACCCATGTGTAGAGGCTTTTCTAGACATTGTTGAAAAAAAACCCAAACATGTTGCATTTGAGGTAAATAGTGATGGGAATGAGCACTGCAAAACTGGCTGTGGTATCCAAGGCAACAGACATTTCAAATTCCCTCGCTCGGAGGAAGCAGATCAGCCTGTGACAGACCGGCTTCGCTCAGTTGAAGTGGCGGAAAGGGATTACATCATAGCAGAATTCCCAGCGAGGGACAGACTGCAGGAATTTTCACCTGTTTTCTGAAACCGTCTCATCCACCGGCACATACTCTGGCCGCCCATGTGTGTAGCGAGCAGAGGCGCAGAGAAAGTGAATTTGACAGTAAGTGAGAAAAAGGGAGGGGGAATGTAAAGAGATGACATCATCCTGTGTGGAAACCCTCTTCTCTGCAGTTACGTCACCTGTAGACACTCTGGCAGGCCGTTAGCGTGGGCGCTGGCGGCCCCGATAGACAGCTGACGGCATTGCAGGTCTGCTCCTATTTCTTTCCCTCCTCCTTCTCCTTTTCCTTTCTTATCCTCAGCAATCCTGTCCTTACGACTCCCTTTTCTTCTGTTCTTTTCTCACATTTCTTTCTGGTCCACTCCTCCCATCATTCTGTCCCACAGCTCCACTTGAGCTAAAAATAGACCTGGGTACTTTGCTAAGCATTAAAGATGGAGCAGTGGATTTCTTCAAAGTGTTCGCTTCGGAGTGCCGCTCCCTTTTGCTCTCCAACATGCTGCGGTTGGCTGGTGTCTTCACTAATGAGAGACAGTGATTTATGAGTCGCACACGACTGAATCTCTTTTACAGCATTATTGATAGTCTTCGCTTTAGATGTGGTTTATACGATATAAAGAAGGAAAAAGTTATGAGAAATCATCCTCTTGTTCATTTTTTTGGGGCTTTGCGGCACAAAGGAACTGGTGAGAACCTTGTATTAATAGTGGCTTTTTTTTTTTTGATGGCAGCAAATACAGTATGTACAGTACAGTAGAGTAGTACCTTCATTGCCTATGATATCTTACAATTCTGCTTATGCAGTTGATTGAAAGAATAATATAGTGTTTAATGGAGTGTTTATTTATGCATACTAACATTCAAAATATCCGAGATGTTACATTTTTCATGTTTTTTATCTCTTATGCTCACCAAGGTTGCATTTATTTGATAAAAATACAGTTATATGTACTCAAAATAAATGTGTTCTCTTTAAATATATGTCACCCATGTTGGCAAAATGAGTCAGAATGTGCACAAGCTAATTATGAGCTACACGCAAAACAAGTCAAAAATGTCGATTTTGGTCGAATTTGAGGTTTTCACAAAAATTAGTTCATTAAAGGATTAGTTCACTTTCAAATTAAAATTTCCTGATAATTTACTCACCGACATGTCATCCAAGATGTCCATGTCCTTCTCTCTTCAGTCAAAAAGAAATTAAGGTTTTTGATGAAAACATTCCAGGATTTTCCTCCATATAGTGGACATCAGTGGCCTCCAAACGGTTGAAGGTCAGAATTACAGTTTCAGTGCAGCTTCAAAGCATTCTACACAATCCCAAACTAGGAATAAGGGTCTTATCTAGAGAAACCATTGCTCATTTTCTAAAAAAAATTAAAAATGATATGCGTTTTAACCATAAATGCTTATCTTGAACTAGCTCTCTTCTTCTTCTTCTTCTTCTTCTTCTTCTTCTTCCATATTAGAATTCCAGCAGTGTAGACACTTCTAAGTGTATTACTGCCCTCCACAGGTCAAAGTTTGAACTAATTGTTATATACTTGCACTAGCATATTGTATATGACAATTTAGTTCAAACTTTGACCTGTGGAGGGCAGTAATACGCTTAGCAGTGTCTACACTGCTGGAATTCTAATAGAGAAGAAGAAGAGAGCTAGAATGGTTAAAATGTATAACATTTTAATTTTTTTTAGAAAATGAGTGATGGTTCCTCTAGATAAGACCCATTTTTCTCATCTGGGGTCGCATAGAATGCTTTGAAGCTGCGGAGGAAGTAGCTGGTCCAAATAAACTGGGTATTGACCCATCCTTCAGTAACAACCGGCTTGTGAATCCCTTATTGAATGCATTTATGTTGAAGAAGCAGTCGTCAGTAAAATGACGGGAGCACAGCACAAGGTTTGGGCTATACTGCTGTGGTAACGTAGTAAATATGAACTTTAAGCACTGATTCTTCATGTATTGGCAGTGTTGGAGGGGTGTCAAGTTTTCCCTGGTGTCTGCACGTGCAGTAAATGAGCGGGCAATATGCTAATGTTTCGTCTTGACATCACAACGAAATGGCTTGGGATTCATTTTACAAACGACTCGTTTAATTGACTCCGAGTCGACTCTTACTTTTAAGAGACAGTAACTTTATATACAGTGCATTTTCAGATATAAAACTTTGCAGGATGTTTTCATTCACTTAGAGCTATGTTACACACTACATGACAGGTAATTTTCAAAAACCATAATTAGGGGCACTTTAACTCGATTTTTCTCAAAATTGACTTTCCTGACTCTGTTGACTTCAATCAGGTGTAGCTCATCGGATTCCAACAAATCATACATCATTTTGAAGGATTTTTAATAGCGATCGTGAAAATAGCAATAACTCTTTTTCGATTTGTTCATCGTGATTCATTTTGCCAGCATGAGTGACATATCTTAAAATGTAATTTATTCCCATGATGGCAAAGCTGAATTTTCAGCAGTCATTACTCCAGTCATCAGTGTCACTGTTTAGTCAACTAGAAAAGCAAGCCATATCTAGTGACTAGAATTTCATAGGCATTTGGGGTCTTTTTTTATTTTTTGCTCTCTCAACGAAAAAACAGCACACAACACCCTAGCCATGTCTTTTCAACTGTCTATGTTTTGGAGAGTTTTACATGAGAAAACACCCCTCATATTTCCTTCAAAAAACGATTCTTTTTTGTTTGAATTTCAGTTATCTTTTCACAAGGCATTTACTGTGCTTTACTCTGATTAGCTGAGTAATAATCTCAGTCTGAGCTAGTTCAGATCTTTTCATCTCATCTCACACTCTTTATTAGCGTATTTCTCCGTCAATAGTTGACTCACTCAGAGGATTTGTGCTAAATGTTCCAGACTAATGACTCAGAGAGTCATCCAGTACAAACTCCTTTTATCTGTCAGACAGTTTAACAAAGCACAAAACCCTGGATGTCTAATTTTATAACAGCTCAGCATTTATGCTGTATTTTATGTTTCTACTTTCATTGTGTCCTGTAGACCCTGCCCGTGTGATAAACATGCCGCCCGTTATTTACGTGGCCATCGGACTGCCGGGGTACATCCGCTGCCCGGTGGATGCCAACCCGCCTGTCACTTCAGTGAAGTGGAAAAAAGATGGCCTGCCTCTGCGGATAGAGAAGGTGAGTCCAGCTGGACAATGATCTCAATGTTTTCACAGATGCTGTCACATGGGCTTCAGTGATTTCTCGCAGCTGTGTGAGATGGGTTTCATTCACAAGTTACATTGATCTCATAGTCTCACACAGACAAAGATCACTGGCTCTTCTTCAGTAAAGCCAATTGGGGAATAACTGACCTTAATGAAGGAACAGGATATCTTACTAACAGGAACACTTACATTCTCAAAGCCTGTTCCTCCTCAGTGCAATTGGCTTTAAAGGATAGTGTCCATGCAGATGAAAATGCGTTGGCTTATCATGTTTCATCCCAAGAGCACTGCGAGCATATCCACTTCATACATTTCAATGAATGCAATATTTGTACAGCTTGTCAGGAACGTAGCAACCATTATAACAAGATGGTTTTAGTACATTTAAAAGCTTGTTCCCCCATTTTTGGTGGCATTTCAGATGCAGAATGAAGAAAAAGCTGTACCCGGCCATGTAAAATGATGACCATTTTACTAAACAGTCTAATGGTTGGTTATGGTTAACACCCACTAATACCTGTCTTTCAGCAAGGACTATGCGATTATTACATCACCTAATTAATATTCATGATCCAAGCTGATAAGGTTAATTATTTGTCCCTTCCGTTTTTTAGTACATTCATACATAAGTGATATTATTCAGTGTCCACTGCACTCAAATTGACTGTAGATGATTTGACAGAGTGCCATGATTTTTCATACTGTGATTATACTAAGTGTGGTTATTGAATTTTCAATTTTTACAATTTTTGCAATTATGCATGCACTTGATGTTTTTTTTCCCAAATGAATTTACATTATATTCAAAATACACTACAGTTCAAAAGTTTGGGGTCAATAAGTTATTCATTTATTTATTTATTTTGAAGTAGGTAATGCTTTAATTCAGCAAGGACACATTAAAGGTACAATTTGTGATATTTTTTTCCGCTAGAGGTCGCTAGAAGCCTATTCAAAACAAAGGCGTAGTTTGATGACGCCAAGTTTTAGAGCGGAAACTTGGGACATGTGGTCTCCATCTCAACGGACGGTGCAAAAGAATAGGGATTGGAGTCTGGAAGAACTCATGTTCGTGGATGCGATTATTAACGTTACTGTAGTATGAAGCAGAGCAGGACCGAGTGTTGCGGGAGCTGAACGAGGAGCTGGAGCGATTGATCAACACACGCCTCACGAGCAGCGGGACTTTTATTATGACACAGTCGCCGGCGCCGCTTCCGCTTTTCCGGTCATGAGTTTACGGGAGCTGTCCTTGTCGACAGAACCAGCGGCAGATGGTAAACAGTAATTATGTTCCATAAATAAGTAACACAATCCACCATAAAACGTGCAAGAAGTAAATAAGGAACTGCTTGAAGCAAGCTAGTGGTTTGCTGGACGCTAGACACTACTTCCGCATTTGTCCACGGCACTATTGTCATGTGGTTTCTACGTCAGTAAAGGCGGTAACAAAGGTAACTGACGTCATTGACAGGCGACTGCACTGCCCCGTGTCACTGTTTAGAATGGGAATTTTCTCATGATTTACAAGTAGTTGAAAACATTAGAGACATTGTTTGTAATCAGCTGGACAAAATATATAACACTAGCCTAGTGGTTTTTGGATATTTTACTGCAAAAATTTTACATATTGTACCTTTAAAGCTGCAGTCTGTAAGTTTTGCCTCTGTCGCCATCTCTGTTTGAAAGCTGCAATTGCAGTTATTTGCGGAATTATCATCTTTATGTGGGTTTTGCATCGGCACGGCTCCTCAGTGCAGATGAATCTAATGTTTGCTGTCAGTCACCACATCAGTGTGGATACTGTACTTCGGAATCACAGACTGTAGTCTTGAAGTATGACAAAAGTAAGAATTTTCACTGGAAAATGTCATCTGAACAAGTAAGTAACAACTTTTGCCACTTTTGTTCTGACCAACTAAGGAAAAAAAAACCCATTACAATAAATCACGCTGCTAATGGTGATTAAATCTAACGATCGCTTAGCTCGGATCATGTCAAACCGTGTAAATTATTATTATTGTTATACTTTGTTCTCAAATTGTTAGTTAACAACAGCAGCATAGCGTGACTGTGTATTTAGTGTGTAACCTGTAGATTTAAATCTAATCTCTAATATTAATTACATATAATCTGGCATCCAAATGATTAGTTAAATTACTGCAGGTGCTGTGAGAAAAGGCTATAAATGATCCGCCTCACATGATATAGCCTACTAGCTGGGACTCGTTCTTTATGTAAACAGACATGACTCAAAGACGAACGGCTGCATGCTCAAATTTCCTGCAAAAATCCACCAGTACCACCCCAAAGTACCAATTTTACAACATTATTACAAGCTTACCTTTGCGAATCGGGCTAAGGTAAGGAGATAGTTTTGAACACTGGCTGGTTATGTACTTGCTCAAAAATTTTTAACCAAAAAAGGTTACGGACAGCAGCTTTAAATTGATCAAAAGTGATTCGTAAAGAGATTCATGTTAAGATTTCTATTTTAAATAACTGCTGATCTTTTGAACTGTATATGTATCAAAGAATCCTCAAAAAGATTAATAAAAAATATTAAGCAGCAAAACTGCGTTGATAATAATTAGAATTTATTTTTCCTAATCAGCACATTAGAATGATTTCTGAAGGATCACTTGACACTGAAGACTGGAGTAATGACTGCTGAAAATCCAGCTTTACCAAGAATAAATTACATTTTAAAATGTAAAAATGCCTTTGTGGTCGCATCGCGGTGCCCTCACGTTCCCATTTCTCCCCCCCCTGGAACACGATTGCGCTCCTGCCCTCACGGAGGTCTGTGCACGCCACTGCCTGGGAGTCAAAACCTTAGTGTTGCGAGCATCATGCTGTACTGTTTGAGCTTCAGAAAACGATTTGCTCTGATTATGTATTCTGGGTGTGATGGGACATTTCTCTCTGTTGCAGTACCCTGGCTGGAGCCAAATGGAAGATGGGAGCATTCGAGTGTCTGAGGTGACAGAGGACTCTCTCGGCACCTACACCTGCGTGCCTTACAATAGCCTTGGTACAATGGGACAGTCCCCTCCCGCCCCCCTGGTGCTAAAGGTAAAGAATAACAGTTGTAGTTTTTATTCAAGCTTATTATATAATCCATTTGCATCAATATAACGTGACGTTTGGCGATGGATAGGACCCACCCAAATTTCTGGTGGTTCCTGGAGGGGAGTACAGGCAGGAGGCTGGTCGAGAGCTGGTCATCCCCTGTGAGGCAGAAGGAGACCCATACCCCAACATTACATGGAGAAAGGTAAGCCGCATCCTTATGGATCCTGTATCATTGTCAACCCAACTGAAACGCTTGCTAGAACTGTTTTCTTATATTGGAGAAGGTAGGGAAGCCCAGCAGAAGCAAGCACAACGTCCTACCAAGAGGCAGCTTACAGTTCAAATCTCTCAGCAAGGAGGACCACGGGGAGTGGGAGTGTGTCGCCTCCAATGTCGCCACGAGCATCACTGCCAGCACGCACCTCCTAGTAATCGGTAGGAGGGGTTAAGACAAATGGGGCAACCCAATTATGCACAAACATTACTTGTGATAAAATGATTCTTCCATACAGCAAAGTTTTTTGATCATATTACATCATACAGACGCAACTCTGG